>NC_043702.1:32763238-32891830 GCF_006229205.1 Suricata suricatta | reverse complement strand
ACACTGTTTACCAGAGCGGCTGCACCAGTTTACATTGCCACCAACAGTGTAGGAGGGTGCTCGTCTCTCCACACCCTTGCCAGCATCTATAGTCTCTTGATTTGTTCATTTTAGCCACTCTGACCAGTGTGAGGTGGTATCTCAATGTGGTTTTGATTTGAATTTCCCTGATGATGAGTGACGTTGAGCATCGTTTCATGTGCCTGTAGGCCATCTGGATGTCCTCTTTGGAGAAGTGTCTGTTCAGGTCTTCTGCTCATCTCTTCACTGGATTATTCATTTTTTGGGTATGGAGTTTAGTGAGTTCCTTGTAGATTTTGGACACTAGGTCTTTATCTGATATGTCATTTGCCACTATCTTTTCCATTCTGTCGGTTGCCTGTTAGTTTTTTTTTATTGTTTCCTTTGCAGTGCAGAAGCTTTTTATCTTGATGAGAAGGGACTTCTTTAGCCAATTTTCCTCTTTTGAGTAAATGTTACCAGTATTTATTTATTTATTTTTAATTTATTTATTTTTGAGAGACAGAGCCTAATTGGGGAAGGGGCAGAGAGAGACTGAGACACAGAATCCGAAGCAGGTTCCAGGCTCTAAGCTGTGAGCACAGAGCCTGACGCGGGGCTTACACTGACAAACTGTAAGATCATGACCTGAGCCAAGGTGGATGCCTAACTGACTGAGCCACCAGACGCCCCTACCAGTATTAAATAGATAAACTTTTACTTAATACAAAATACTTGGTATATCAAGATAATAAAAACTTTGATGATTATGAACAAAATTATTAAAATTCATAATTTATTAATAAAAAAACTTTCTAAAGTACCAACTGGTATAAAGGAAATAAACTACAAACGAGTTTGACTTCTTGGTTAAACAAGTCCAACTAAATCTCTAATCTGATGAGGCTATAGACTATAATCCCAGTTTCCCAGCTCCCGGTCCCTACTTTACTGCAGAACTGCCTTTCCTTTCCCAAACTGTACACTTCATACAATGGCATCAACCTGTACTGAGAGTCCTCCCAGGAACCAATTTTATAAAACTTGTCACCTTGTTGACTATAAGAACAAAGTGGAAAAATTGCAGATATGCCTGTTCATTATAGACTTATATTGAAACCTTTATTGGATGAAAACCAAATGCTTCCCTAAATAATTGATTTACTCTCAGATACCTTGTTAATCATAATTTTATTTCCCTCTACAATGGAAGCTAGAAATTTAAGATTCAGATACATGGTTCACATTAGCAAGTATATAAGACTTTATGTTACAACTTGTATACTAATTTTATACTCCCATCCATTTTATATCCTTGATTTTGATTCCTCTTTGCTTTATTTTTCTCCTCTACTTCAAGTTAACATTATCCATCCAAAGTTCAATACACCTTTGAAAACCACCTTCAATTCTTTTGGGAATTGGTGGGACAGAAATAGCAGCGATATGGCTTAATAAGATCCCTCAACTATGTGTTAGAATATTCATGTTCTATCTAATTTGGCCTTGTCCACAGGGTTCTGGCCTTTGCCCTCAAGCTTCTGGAAAAGTAATTTATGCCATATCTGATAGAAAAACACTAGATCTTGGGGTAAGCCTGGCCATACCCAATAGTTTTCGGGAGGGGACTAGCCATGCCGGGGGCTTTAGGTCATTGGACCTGGAAGTGAAAACCTCAATAAAAAATTTGGACAGTGACACTTGGGTGAGCTTCCCCAGCTGGCAATATTCTGCATGTGCTATCACACATCGATGCTAGGAAAGTAATAAATCCTTAAGACAAGAGAAACTTTTTCTGTGGAACCTCCTGGACTCTGACCTATATTTTTCCTTTTGGCTAATATTAACTTATATCCATTCCCTGTAATAAATAGCAGCCATGGGATAATAGCTTTCAGAGAGTTCTGTGAGTCCTTCTAGCAAATAATGAAACCAAAGAATGGTTCTGGGAACCCGCTGACCTTGCAAGTGGTGTCAGAAGTGAGGGGAGTCTTGTGCTGAGGACTAGTCCCTCAACAGTTTGGCTTACTCTGGATATAGCTGCAGCTGGGTCATTTGCTACCTCTCTGCCTTGGACCAGTTACCTAGACGTTCTCTGCCTCAGTTTTTCACTTACACAATACATACTCACTTGCCCTGCCACTTCAAAGAGTTATGATCAAAGGAGAAGACACATGGTGAAAATATCCTAAAGACACATGATCACAGGAAATCTGGGATTTACATGAAAGTAATTTTAAAAATAAATTCATGAAAACATAGTTAAGGAAAGAAATTTTAGGCCTCAAATTGCCGACTCCTTACCTGGGAGTAACCTGAGTGATATCAGAAGGGTGCAATATCCTACAGGTAGTGAAGGTGAATGTTGAGTTTGTGCATGACAGACACTTTCCTGGGTTTGAGGTTGCAACTGAAGTAGCGATTTTTGTGGAATCAAACAAAATTGAAAGACTAGGTTAATAATGTAAAACCTTCATCACTATTAATAATATAGCATTAATCAAGGGTCTTTTGTACAAAAACCACTAAATTTGGAAATGAAATATACATATTGTATTAGTTATCAACTGGCTAGTATACAGCTGAATCCTTCAATACTTTAAAACTATAATTCAAAAGGATTAAAAATCTTAGAAATAAGAGAAAAACACATTCTGAAAAAGTACATTAAACCCCACTACCCCACACACCCCCCAAACAAGATCTAATCATTCAGTCTTTCTAGTCAAACTATCTACTCCAGCAGTTCTCAAAGTGTGGTTTACAGATCTTGTGGGAACCCACAAGTCAAAACTACTTCCATAGCAATGCTAAGATGCTATTTGCCTTTTTGACTGGGTTGGCATTTGCACTGTTGGTGCAAAAGCAATGGTGAGCAAAACTGCTGACTCCGTAGCACAAATCAAGGCAATGGCACCAAGCTATATGAATATTTTTCACTGTTGTTCACCCACCATAGCAAACAAACAAACAAACAAAACCCAGCCAGATTCACACAAGAATGTCCTTGATGAAGCAGTAAAAACTACTCATTAAAGCTTGACCCCTGTATCTTAATATTCTGTGTGATTAAATGGGAAGTCAGCATTAAGCACTCTGCTGTATACCAAGACACAATGGTCATCTAGAGGAAAAAGCACATGGGCAACTGAGTTGAAATTTTCTCATGCAACACCATTTTTGACTGAAAAAATAACCAACAAACTAGTTATTCAGACTTGTCTATCTGGAAGAAGTTTTTTTGGAAATGAAGCCTGTGTCTTCAACAAAAATAGCTTACAGGATTTGCTGTCACTTGACCTTTCAAGTGAAAATTAAGAGTTTTGCGGAACTTGTGTCCATCCCTGGGAGCTTTAAGGCTTCATGATAGTAAAAGACTTATCTGATGAGATAGATGGTGATAGTAATGTAATTTTAATATAGTACATAATGAAGTATGTTAACAGTTAGAAGATGTGCATAACTCACTGAAGCAGTATTTTCCAAATGACTAGTGCATGAAGTTATAAAATCCCACATGGATAAAAGATGCATTCAAAGTACAGGACAGACCAACAGATTTTAATGTAACACAATATAATAGGTTTTTGGATTCCATACTGCTGCAAAGAAACTACCACTTATAAAGTTTTGGTGTAATATCAAAAAAATATCCACAAATACCTGAAGAGGCTATTAAAATACTCTTTCCTTTTATACCTACACCTCTGTGTGAGCCTGTATTTTCTTCATATTCTTCAAGCAAAGCAATACACTATACTAGATTGAATGTAGAAGCTGCATGAAAATCTAGATATCTTCTTTTATGCCACAAATTAGAGGCTTGCGAACTGTAAGACAAAACCTTCTCAGGATGTAAAGAAAATAGCTATTTTTCATAAAACATACCATTTGTGTTAACATGTAATTATTATTTTTAAATGAGTTAATAAATAATTTTATAATTTCGCAGTTTTTATTTCTAACATGGTAAATATCAATAGATACAACCCACAAAGCCAAGCTCTCTGGAATTCTCAACTATTTTTAAGGGTGTAAGGAGATCCTGAGCCCAACAGGTTTACGAACCATTGACTGAATTGATCTCTCTCTACCCAATCTACTTATGCAGGCTGGCTAAAAAGTAGAGAGAATGAGAAGGGCCACAATTGCCATAGATTTTTATTTTCTTATATTAAAGACAGTACATTCTAGTTAGATTTAAATCGAGGTAGTCAAGTGACCATACTGTTAAGTCAGAATGCCAATTACTGGGCTACAGTAACTAAGCACCGTTCTTACCTGTAACTGGACCACTAGCTGAAGTAATGGGCGGAAGGAAGATTCCTGTTACTGGCTTGGATATTGAAGGTTTCTGTTCCACTTGAAAAGTGATACCTTCCTCTTCATCCTCTTCCAAATCTGAGAGGTGATAGATGGTATCCTTGGGCAACTGGGTAAAGCCTTTAGTGATGACACCGGGTCGTGGGTCAAGAATGGTTCCTAAATTTGGTTGAGCAAGCTGCTGCCAGTGGTGCAAAGTTTGTGATCCTGAACGTGCAAGACCAAAAAACAAACAAACAAAAGCACAAGGCATGTTTTAAATTTTCCAATGAGTATTCAACCTCAAAAACAGAGGCTAAAATTATAATGTGTGAAATATTAAGGATAACAGTACAACTGCTTATTTGGTCCTAACGCTTTGGTAAAATTTGTATAAAGTTCTCTGTGGAAGACTGACAAGATGCTAAAGGTATGAACAATAATCTTTCTATTTCAAAATTACTTCAAAATAAAATCTATTTCAATTTCCTTGAAAAAGGAAAAGCAGGGGTGAAAAAGTCAAGGCAGCACCCTTGATCGGAGCTAGGATGCTGAGGCAGTGATGAGAGGGAAGATATGCACCTCAGAGGTGGGGCTGTATTTTCCCAGGTGACAAAAATCAATACTTTCTTGGCTTGAAACTATGCTTATGAACTTTGAAGTCAAAAGCCAGGCTCCTAGATTGAAAGATACCTGAACTTCAGTGTTTTGTTTTGTATGGAGTGCCTGGTGGCTCTGTTGGTTAAGCATCTGAATCTTGATTTTGGCTCAGATTGTGACTGTGATCTCACGGTCGTGAGACTGAGCCCTAAACAGGGGTGGAGCCTAAATGGGATTCTTTCTCTCTAACCTTCCCCAGCTCATGCTCTCTCTTTCTCTCTCTCTCTCTCAACGTAAATAAATAAACATTAAAAAAAAAGCCAGGCTCTTAGATCAAAAGACACCTGAATTTCAGTGTTTTTTTTCTGCTTTGTTCTGTATTCTTCCTCATCCTGCTCTGACTCTCCTTTACCCAGGCTCTTGAAGGAGAGTAGGAAAGTGAAGGAGATGCTAAAGTGAGGATATATCCCTGTGGTTCCTGTCTATGAACCCTGGTGAATGATCATCCAAAGCACTTGCACCAGATGCAATGTCTTAGACATCTCATCCTAAGGGGACAACTCTGACAAATACCTGAACTGATAATGAATGAAACTAACTTATAGAACCTTTGAGTTTGACAGGTCCTTATAGATTACCTACTCAAAATTTTATTTAATGCAGACTCTTTTATGATAATAACAGAAGCATTTGAAGGTAATCAATATTCCATAAAACAAATTATTATGAATTCAAGTTCTATCTTAGGAGAGAACAGAAACTGAAAAGAACTTAGCAAAAAATTGGAAAAACAAAACCAACCAACCCAGGCACACTTATTTCTAAGCAAATGACACTTCTGGGTAAGGAACTCTTTTTTGAATATGAAGGTAGAGTATTACATCTATATTATTTTCAGTTTATTTATTATATCCTATTTCATGGTAAAATACCATGAAAACTGCTGTCAATGATATTTCTTAGCTAAGGAGAAAAGACTGCTCTCTCCCCCGTCACATTTGTATTAAAAAATACTGATGGCTGATGACTTGGGAGAATGCAAATCTCTTCATTCTTTTTCCAAAAAGTACTATAATACACTGTCACACAAATGAGGTTCAAGGAAAATAACGGTATCTCTTGCACATAGTCCTCCTATAATTACAATACAAAGTTTAATTCCAGGAAGAGGAAAGGCTAATAACCAACATTGCTTAAAAAATGGCCCTTATTGATTTATTACCTTCAAGGGGTTTGACAATTTGTAATTTTTCAGGCATAAAACCTCGAAGGCAACTGGCACTGCTGAGGTCTGTGATCTCTGACTGCTCGGCGCACAGAGAGGCAAGGCTCTCTGTGGGGGAGCCACGGCCACTAAGCCCTTCTTTCTGGTCAGCCAGAACCTGGATCTTCCGCTCCCATTCTTCAGCAAAGAACTGCTTCTCACTTAAGTAGTTCTGTCGCCTCAGACTAAGGCGATGCAGTGCTGTAGCCAAATCACTATCTTCGGAGGGTCCTGGTTGACCCAGCTTCTGAATGTTCCTGTGGGAAAATCATTCATTGGCTAGATCTGTAAGGTTAAGGGTGAGAAGTACAACCTAGACTTCTCTTTACTACAATGGTGAATGTTTAAGAAACTGATCTTAAAATCATAGCATTTTTTCCTAGATATGTATTTTTCTTAGATTAACAATAAACCAGTCACTAATGCTACACGTCACCTTTTATGGATCACTTCTGCTTCAGGTCAACAAAAATATACTTGTTATTATGTGGTGTTTACTAACTTTGCTATTTTAATTTTTTTATTCAAGTACAATTAGCATAATGTTACAGTAGTTTCAGGTGTATAATATGTTGATTTGAGAATTATAAACATTACTCAGTGCTAACCATGATAAGTGTAGTCACTTAAGTTATGAAACTACAGACATGACTATCTATAAATTCAGTTTAGGTAGCCAGAAAAGTAAACATTATCATATTGCATTGAATCTATAATACCATTGATTACAAGAGGTACCACTATTTTATGTACTAGCAGGAAAGAAAAAATGCAACCCATTAAACTATGACATGCCATTAACTACAAAACAAACTATTTCAAAAATATCAAATGTGAAAAAATTTGCTTTAGGCCATGGAATCCTCCATGAATATTGTGGAACATTTAAAAAACCCCAAGATTTGTAAATATTGCATTTTCATAGTTCTGTAAACAGATTTGTTGTCTTTTCAATATTGTTGAAATTGAAGGTATCCAACAATGGATATCAAAAGAAAGGGTAGCAAGCCAAACTGCAGTTGCTCCTGGCTACTATATGTGCATTCGCTGAAACAGTTGATCTTCTCCTAAGGTAATTGTGGTCAATGACACTGTATTGACACACAAAGCTATTGTGGGTACAAACTGAAATACAATAGAAAACCCAGGGTGATAGATCTTTCTTTCTTTCTTTTTTTTGAAACACAAATATTCTTATTTTTGAACCAAACAAAGTGTATACATGGACCAAATCTATAGTTTACAGAAATGTGACCTTATAGCAATGTGATGTGACCAATACCTTCATGTGGAGTGACCCTGGGCAACCTACATAATGAGTTAATCCTCACTTCCCTCCACTGGAAATTAAAAAGATATAGCACCTACACTATAGGGTTGTTGACAGGATTAAATACTATTTAGCTCCTAGCCCACAATTAGTATTCAATAATGGTAAAAATACCACTACTACTACTACTACTGATAATAGCTAATACTTATTGGGTATTTGGTATGTTCTAGGATAGATTTCTACATTAAGAAGATTCCTCACAGGTACAAAACACCTATCTTTCAAAAGTCTTCAGTTGACTTTCCAGTAATGTTTAATTTCTAGTAATTTATAATTCAATAAGATGGATTAATGAAAACTAGAAAAAAATCTAAGTTTAAACAGGAAGTTAAGAGCAACCTACTTTTCCTCAATAGGTATTCAAGCTTATTGTTTATCCTAAAGGCACCAGAGCAGTTGAGATTATGAGCATGGGTTATGAGAAAATGTCATCGATGCTATGCATAAACTACCAATGACCACACAGATTCAAACAAATCTGAATTAGAACATGAAGATTTAGATTCAAACTTTGCCACACTGAAGAAGAAAGTAGTAAATAATTTTATACTTTAATGCAAGTTCTGTTTTGAATATACTTAATTAAATGTAGCCTTTTTACTCTAAAAACTTTTATGAAGTCAATGATCTGTCTTACAAATAATGCTATAGGGCATCATTACTGAATGAAAACTGACAGTTCCAGATCTTCCTTGGAAGAGCACAGAACAATGCTGGAATATAAGTATGGGTATCTAGTAATCCAATGCCATAAGAAACACAGAATCACTGCCATGATCTACGTTTCTTACTCTGAAACCTCTTCTGAGTTGCTCCCCTGGTTCATGAGGGTTTTGTCCTCTGTTTGCTGTAAACCAGACTCAAAAGGTTTTGCTGTCATGATGACACTTGAACGATTGGACCCTGGAATGGGCAGCAGAGCTGGGAATGGGATAGAGCGGCCTCGTGTGTCATTGGCAACCTTGACAGTATCAAATACCCGTTTCTGTTGGGCTCTGTCGAAAAAGAAGTATTCATTATTGCCACTGTCTACCACTGGAGTGCTTTAGAAAAGAGACGTGTGTGCACAGTTCATTAAAATAAAGCTACCCTGACTAGCCTCTAAATTTTAGGAGAAATTACTAGAAAATAAACTTCAGAACAAGAGTACACTCTCACAAATATGAGTACTATTGGGGCACCTGATTCAATCGGTTAAACATCTGACTCTTGATTTCACCTCAGGTCATGATCTCATGATTCATGAGACTGATCCCCACATCAGGCTCCACACTGGCAGTACAAAGCCTGCTTGGGATACTCTCTTCCTCTCTCTCTCTGCCTCTCTCCTACTTGCCCACTCTCTCTCTCTCTAATAAATAAATAAACATTTAAAAAATATTTTAAAAAAATGTAAGCACTATGAGAAAAAAACTGAATACTGAACAGATTTACAACTGAATCTCAAAATACCTATCACTTTGGATTATGGTTTCTTTTAAATTCCATCCCAATACTTGGATAACAATACATATGATCTGTACTTACTTTTGTTTGAAGAGAGAAGATTCCTCATCCAAACTCAACTTTTTACGCATGGTTCCCTCAATCTCAGCTGCCAGAGATTCCTAAGAAAAAGAGTGTGAGATTCTTACATTGATTATGTAAGAAGACTGTGCAGAGAGATGAATTATCCTTAAGTGAATTAACAGAGACTCCAGGGTCCAATACTTTTGGTATTACAATAAAAGAAAACACAAGAAAATAGGCACAGGCCAAAAGACAAAGAAAAAAAAGACATTTTGGAAATGTAACTGTAAATAAGAAACCAACTTCTTTTTCATGGTATCTTTTTACAGAAAAGCAGAGGAAAAAACCAATATGATAAACAGAATATGTTACATATGTAGACACAAAAGCCAAAAGATCTGAATGGCTATAAACCAAGATGTCAATAATGATTCTCTGGAGGTCAGGATTTGGTGGTATTGCTTCTCTGTAATCTCTTACTTTTCTATGATAAACATGTATAGCTTTTATAATGTAGAAAAATCATTAAAGGAAAAATAAGTAAGTTTTCCCTTTCCCTGGTCAGAGATGAGGATTCAACTAGCATGAGTGCCATGCTCAGTGAAGTTGGGCTGACAATGACTAGAACTGGAGATACTGGTGTGAATTCATGTTTTTAAATATATGTAGACAAATGAACATAAATATGGATGGAAACATAGCTATGGATGTGTTTGAGTGGGTATATGCACGAACATACATATATTTTCTAGCTCTATCTGCTGAGAGGGCCTAGAAGTAATGATACTGTAGTAGCCATGGACACAAAAGACCCAGATCTTGAATTCTAAATATCGTTCCTCATTAAAACTAACCAGTCCTCCTAGGAGAAATGGCTGATTCCAGGACTGGAACAGGAAAAGAGGAAGATGAACTTGAAGGAGATCATGTTGGCCATATCTGGGACAATTTAAGTATCAAAATAAAAATCAGTAATAATGGATTATAGCCCATTGACTAAAATAGGAATCCAAGAGTCCATATAGAAATAACTAAATGAACAAATAAATAAATAAATGAGACAGAAAGGTTCTGACAAAATAATGTTGATTAATGTTGAAAAACTGATGGAATTGGAAAATCACCATTTGGCAATCATCTTAGTAAAAACCAAGTCAGATGTGAACCATCCCTGGGTGTTAAAACTAGCCAATAAAAGTTTGATGAGAAAAACAGGATATTTAAATAGGTCTTAAAGTATCTTCCCACAAAATAGTAACTTTGATCACTTAGCTAAGGTAGCATCTGCCAATTTTCATCACTGTAAAGTCAACTAGCAACATTAATTTAATTAGCTATCAATTAATATTTGGTCAACTTTAGAGTAGAAAAAATTGGCAGATACTACCTTAATCTAGTGATCAAAGTTAATTAACATCACCAGTAATGGAATGTAGACAATGTGAACCTCCTATTACAGCATACTGAGAAGAACATGGTATTATTCCTGCCAAAAATAAACTGCCTGAATCTAAGCATGAGGAAACATTAGACAAACCCAAACTGAGGACATTCTATAAAAATCATGAAACATATGCAAAGCAGGCCTTTTGAAACAACCAAATGCAACATATCCTTTAAGGACATTGTTGGGACAACTGGTAAAATTTAAATGGGCTCTGTGGATGGGATGATAGTATTGTACACCAATGACAATTTTCTGACTTTGACAGCTACAGTCTAGTTATATAGGAGTGTTCTTGTTTATAGTAGATACACTCTCAAGTATTAGGAGTTAATAGGGTATTTCTGTTATTTACTGTTAAATGGTCTAGAAAAAAATAAGAGAATGATATGGCAAATGTAGTAAAATGTTAAAAATTGGGGAATCTAGATGAAGGATATATGAGAGTTTTTGTACTATTATTGTAATGTTAGTCTAAGTTTAAAATTATTTTAAAATAAAAAGTTAAAAACCAAAAATCTTGCTCCCATGTTCTTCAAAAAATTACTATAATTTATAGTTTCAGTCTTTTAAAAAATTTCACAGGATTGCTTATAAGTATTTACAAACTAGATTGTTAAAATAATTCTTTGAACCAATATTATAAATTCTGGCATAAACTCACAAGTTTTCATTTATCTCTTTAATTAAAAAAATACTATATATTGATGAATTAAACAAACAATGACTCCTGCCCTCATGGGGCTTACACTCTAACTAGGTGAACTATGCCAAGAAACTCGGTCTGTCGAAAGAGGTCTTATACGTTCAGAGTGCTATTTGAAGACGTGGCGTGTGGTGGGCCCTGGGAAAGGATGACCCAAGTTTAAGTAGCTCTGTGGTACATAGACCTGAACCCAATTTCCTTAGGGTTCATCTCATATATTACAATAAACTTGGAGGTCATCTATTAGAAGAAAGGTCACAATACGTAAGAGTATTAAGGTGGATGTAAATATGCAAATTAAAGCCTAAATGAATAAATGGATTCCAGAAACAAGGACAAACCATGTTATCTCTTCTCAAGATACTTTATACCACCAGAAACCACATCACTCTCAGGACAACCTAATCTTAAAATGTTTTGTTAAATATGTAACATCTTTCCCAGAAAACTCACCCCAGAAAAAGCTCCATACGACTGTGAAAAGTAAAGATGGGCAGCCGGGCCAGATCTACTACGAAGTTCCTTTATTTCCTCTTGGGATTCATGTAACATTCCAAGACACTCCATAGTCCTGTCTTGTAACTCATGCAGCTGAAAAAAAGGATGGTAATTAGTGACTTCATTATATTTTCAAAATGACACCAGGAAAATAAACCGCATTGGAATAAGTATTAATTTTATCAAGAGAGCTAGATAACCTCATAAATATAATTTCAATACAAAGACTCTAAAACAAACTAAGCAAGGAAAGTGTACATATATATCTTTCAAGTCACCAGAATTCAGAATATCTTGGCCAGAATTTACATAAACATGATTTCCAAAAAATCTGAAATGTAGCTGAAATAGCCATAATTATTGTCAATTCAATATTTAATGCTTCAAACCCTTAAAAAACTTAATAGAGGAAGAATAATAGCTATGGTCAAGTTAGGTTTAGTATAATGTCTGATACACATATTTTTAAGTGTCACTCTGAAGTCTGTAAATGACAAGATCAGTCTACAATGTATTGTATATGATGCCAGGGGGCTCAATTATCTTAAACAAGTAGTTCCTTCTCCCTTATTTCAGAATCTTCTTTATAGTTAGATACATAAGCATGGTAAGAGTATATAGCTTTCAGAGTACATTTTAACTTCAGAAATTTCTTCAAATGCGGTGTGTGGACTGGATCATGTAGATTCTAGACCCTTATTCTAGACTTACTCAATTGGAAACTTTTGGGGCTGGTGTCTGGGAGCCTCCATTTAGGACTCATTCTGCAGGTGATCATTATGTATGCTAGGGAACCACCAAATTGTATCCAACACATAGAATTTTTATTTGGATAGAAAGTAAAAGGTTTTTGATGTTTCTCCTGACCTATCTGCAAAAACACTTATTATTAGAAATTATTTTAAAAACTATTGGATAAGGTAAACTGGTAAAAGGATCATACATTTCTAAAGAATCTTACAAAAGACAGGTTTTCTCTATTAATCAAGAAAGATGTTCTCATATTATTAGTTTTAGGGACAGAATTTTTAAATTGCTTTACTCTTAGATCTCATAATTTAATCTTAATCTGGTGCTGCCATTTAAAATCCAGTAATTGCCTTTAATCATTCTTACTCATGAAGGTGAAACAGACTCTTCATTCCTCCCCCACCATATTACACAAGATAAAAGAAGATTTGATTACCTCCATTGTCAGCTGTCTTTGGGCATCTTTGGAAGCTTGTAGGTGAAGTCTCAGTTCCTCCTTCTCAATCACATGCTAACAACATTTTAAAAGAGACAAGTGAAGCCTTTGCATATAAAATACAGGGTACTCTCTCTTTTTTTAAAGACACCTTAACACTGTCTCTCAGGGTATAGTCTAGAGACCTATAAAAAGCTAACCTTTCAAAAGCCAAATAAGAGCAATAAAATGGGCAGAATACAGTATCTATTAAGGTATTCAGAGGACAATGAGCATGAGCCAATAATTCACATCACAACTTTCTAAGGAAAGTCTAACCCCACTTGGCCAAGAGAAATAGTAAGCTGAAAGTAGTTACTCATATTTCATGATATAGAAAGACTAAAATAGTAATCATACTAAAGCACTGTAAAGGGGTAGGGAGTGTGTTTATTTTGCTTAATGTATCTAGCACTTAGCAGAGTGTACAGTACAAGGCCAGTGCTTAACAAACATCTGTTGAATGAATGAATGAACCTACTTCTTTAACTTTGTGCTGAAGATCTACAATTTGAGACAAGAGAGAGGAGATTTCTTCTTGGTACCGAATCAGTTCATCACTCTTCCCAGATAATTCTTCAGTCATCCTGGACATCTGAGCATTTGTTTCACCTGGGAAACAAAATAAAAATTAAAAACTTAATATAAATGTAGGGTAGGTATTGACAAACTATGGCTTGTAGGCTAACTCTTATTTTGTAACAAGCACTGGACTATATCATGAATAGATTTTTCTTTAACATAAATTTAAAAAATAAACCCAGATAACCAAGTAGAGGAAAATAAACATCCTTCTGGAATAGACTAATGCTGAGAACTGAATAGGAGGCAATGAAGCTAAAAGAGGTGACTTATAAAGGCAAGCAAACTAAGTTTTGCCTCAATCTATTTCTTTATGAGGGACAAGAAGGCTGAAAAGAGACAAGTGAATTATATATGTTTGCAAGTACCAAGACATAATTTCATTTATGTCTTTCAGAACTCTTCAGGGATATCAATAAAATCCCACAAACAATGAAAATTAAACTTAGCAAATCTAATAAAGGAACATTTCAGATGCAACAGTCACAATCTCCTAAAGTTATGGAGATGTCTCTGTACAAGAGAGACTTTCTGGAATACCTAGCAAACTGAGTAAGTCTTCTGAAACAATCCTTCTAGTCTAGCATTCTGATAGGCACATGAAATAGAACCTTTAGAATTCCATGAAGGAAGTAAATTTTGCATATAAAAATTCTGACATCAAACTCAAGTGGCAAAACCATTTCTGAGTGTTACAAAAAACTCTTTTAAAATTGACAGAAGGTCTATAACAGTTCAAAGGATGCTATAAGGAAGAAGAAGACTGGGATCCAAGCTCTTGGGCAAGTCATTTCTTCTTTCTTTTAAAGTATAAAAGGTGAATAATGGAAGTGCTGATGGAGAAGATTCAACTGAAATTCTTTGTGGTTCTCGAACATTCTGTTATTCTAAGGTATCACATTCTGACACCAACAGCCCAGATAAATTGGTATCATTTTTCATATTTTCTCTTTTAACATAAAAGGTTATATATTCACAGAGAAATTATGTCTCCTATCTTTTTCTGATTTATTTTTAAAAATTATTTTAATTAACCATACATCAAACCAAAATATGTTCCTCCATAGACACATAGTTGGCACTACTATATACTCATTGAATGTAAAGTTTTATGCCATCATTTAAGCCCTGGCTCTCCTACTTATCAGTTTTCTAACTTTGGCAAATCATATTCTCTAAGGACTATTTCCTCATCAACAAAATAAAAGTTTTGGCTCCATTCACTCTAACATGCTGTAACTGATAGAAATATAGGCCTTTCTTTAAAAATGATGGCAATGGGAAATAAAGGTATTTCTTAAAAGTACATATTGTGTTTTTCTTTTTAGTTGTGGGCTTAACATTATATTTTAAGAATTTTCAGTAATTATTTAAAATTGTTTCTTGAGAGGCCTCTACTGTGACCATTGATTTAATTTCTGAGCTGGTGATATGCAATCAAAGAACTGCCCAAAAACTATGAAAGAAAATGTATTAATACATACGAAGTTCTTTAACACAGTCATTGACAAGTTGTTGCTCCTTCTCTTCATAGGTAATAGTTTCTGTCTTTATGTGACAAGCCTTCAAGAAAGAAAATATCAGTATGTGATAATATCTTCCAATGATTTTACAGTATTAACTTAAAAAACCGTTAATTCTCATTTGAAGATAAAAGTTCACCACCTGAAAAGGAAAAATAAAACCCAAAAAGCTTTATCTAAAATAAAGACATGAGGGGCGCCTGGGTGGCTTAGTCAGTTACATGTCCTGACTCTTGATTTTGGCTCAGGTCATAATCTCACAATTGTGAGACTGAGTCCCATTTCGGGCTTTCCACTGAGCTTGGAGCCTGCCTGAAATTCTCTGTCTCTGTCTCTGTCTCTCTCTCGCCCCCCCCCCAACTGACCCCCCCCCCCACTCAAGCACACTCTCTCTATCTCTCTCTAAAATAGAAAAATAAAAGTAAAGACATGGGACAGGATATGACAAACATCTCCTCCTCATTCCTCTCAGGATCTTTGCACATGCCTACTCATTCTCCCTGGCACCTCCCCTCCACTATACTTTTCTGCCCGGCTAAACCCTAGCCTCGGCTAAAATGTCATTTAAGTAGGACTTCGATTCCCCCCATTACACAAATTCAGGAAACCCTGTAATCTTCCAACATAGTTCTTACCACAGTTATAATTATTTAGTTATTGGTGTAAACTCCCTAACATATATATTCTTTGCTGTGGCTTTCTCTGTTTCTTCTATCAGTTGGCTATTTTCCACTTGTCAATGAATGGGATCTAAGTGACAATGAAAGGCAAATGCACATGTCTTTGCTATCACCTCCTAATTGGATATCAATAGCAAATCCTCAGTTATGCCATATTTTACCTCAATACATAGACCTACCTCTTATGGCCTTTAAAGTAACAGAAAGTGGGAATTAGGTTGAATGTACCTTGGATCGAAGAGCCATATTCTCCTCTTCCAGTTCCTTGAGTTTTTCTTGCAGCATGTCCAACTGCAGCAAGCCTTGAGATAAGCTAAAGGACTCATTGAACCGAAGAGGTGTCGAACAGCTGGAATCAGTTTCACTCTCTTCAGAGGCAATAGAGACAATTCGAAGTAACTCATCTTTCTTGGACAGCTCATGCTGTAGTTGATTAACCTGTGCATCAAAGGGCCTGTTTATAAGATGTTCTTTATTTTGCATTATTTATATGTAATATAGCTTTTAATTCATGGAGCAACTGTTTCTCACCATAAAATAAAATTATAAAATTAGCTGCTAGATTTTATTGATTAAGGTAACAAGTGCTAAAAAGAGCATAACAAACCTCAGATACTTCCTAAGACATAATGTTAGAGCATTAACTCTACAAAGAGCTTTTTCTGTACTAGGTGAAAAGCCAATTTTTATATTCTATATAATAGGAAAGTAGGAGGAAATTTTACATAAGATAATGATGTATTCATAGTTAAAAACAAAATCGAAGAACCTTTCAAGTGTCAGAATGGACCCCTCCTTCAAATTCTCATTCTAAAGGCTTATTACATTTCTAAGGTTTTAAGTATAAATCTGCAGGACTTCTTCAGTTCTAGAAAATATTTTCTACACAAAGGCTCAAACGTTATTAAACATGATGGCATTCATAAAATATTAATGAAACCATATAATAACAAGTAACAGGAAATTTGAAATGTAACTATACAAGATAATAAATTGGTTCTCACTAAAAACATTTATTGTATGAAATAAATATATTTTCAGAATTCTTTTTCCTCTTGTTTGGGTTTCTGAATAAAGATACTTCATTTGGGTATCCATTATTTAGGGTTTTTTTTTTTTTTTCAAATAAATTTAAGATAAGATCACACAGAAAGTCTATACAGAAGGATAAGGAAAAAGCGTTAGAATCTAAGCACAGTGCCACATGTATGGTAGGTACCGAACACAATACCTCCCATAATTTAAAAAAAATTTTTTTATAGTTTATTTTTGAGACAGAGAGAGACAGAGCACGAGCTGGGGAGGGGCAGAGAAAGAGGGAACACAGAATCCGAAACAGGCTCCAGGCTCTGAGCTGTCAGCACAGAACCTGACATGGGGCTTGAACCCACTAACTGTGAGATCATGACCTGAGCCAAAGTCAGACGGTCAACCGACCGAGCCACCCAGGTGCTGCCTCCCATATTTTTTTATACTGACTAAGGTAGAAGCACAGGAGCATTTCTCTGTACAGTAACATTTCATTTCTCTACGGGTCAGTTCAACCGCTGCCAACAAAGTCAACATGTACTGGTGTTATTTACCTACCTATTGTTATCACTTCAGGGGCATTCAGAAAAATAAGTTTCTCTATTGTCCAAGAACTAATTATCTAATGCTATAAATACTTGTTCACAGACTTACTTGATCAAAGGCTTGTCCCAGTTGCTCCTCCAGGGCTTCATTCTGCTCAGACAAGACATGGTTCCGTTTTAAGAGAGCTTGTCCAATTCGAGCAGCTAGCTCCAGATCACGATCCCTCTGTTGAAATACCAAATTCATCTTTGAGCACAAAACAAAATAAAATGCAATTTTGTTAACTCATAAGGAATGTCCTAGAAAGCATCAAGATTCATTTTAATGTCCAGATACAACAAAGAAACACGGCTTGATGCACCCGTAGTGTTCAATACACATTGGTCAAATGGATGACTGCCACAGGCAAGAAACAGGGCACTTCTCTTCTTGATATCAAGGGAGATTCTTGTTTTATTTTATTTTTTTATTCTATTCTATTTTATTTTAATTTTTTATTGACAGCAAGCAGGGGAGAGGTGAAGAGGGAGGGAGAGAGAGAATCCCAAGCAGATTCCACACCCAGTATGGAGCCCTATGTGGGGCTTGATCTCACAACCTTTGGATCATGACCTGAGCTGAAATCAAGAGCCAGATGCTCAACTGACTAGCCACCCAGGCACCCCTATATCAAATGAGATTTACTAATCACCCTATTAATTAGACTCAAGCAATCCACTCTTTAAATTTATGATTTGGGGTAATTAAAAAATGAATACAGTCTTTAGAAAATGAAGATAGGGCCTGGCACAGTGAAAGCCCAACAAATATTTGTTGAGCATTTGTCTATTAAAGATGGTAATGATACAGTACAAATGTTGAAAACAGTTACAATTAGGGGAAAGTTTCTAAGCATTCAGAGCCAGAGGCTTAGAGGAGAGCATAATCAAGAGCCCTATTGTCAACCGCTGGAAGAATGATAATGTGAGACCAAAGAGGGGATAAGAGACTAGAAATTTTGAGGCTCCAGGTTCTGCTAAAGCATAAAGAAGGGAGTCTAAAGAAGTTGGTGACAATGATGCAGGGAGGCCTATAGAATAATCAAACAAAGCAAAAGTTACTCCTTCTAGGCAGATGGTGATATTTAGCAAGGGTGTAGGAATCCCATTTATGTGTTGGTGGTGAGGACTGTATCCTATAGGATGAAAACTGTTAATACACATCTAGCTCTCTTATATATGAGCATGAGTTCCATTTACATTAATCACCATATATAGATAGAATTAAGCCTCTATCCTTTTGCTCTATAATACATGGAAAGAGGTAGATGAATTATTTCCAAATTTTCAAGGCCCAATGTACCTCATTTTCAATTATAGGCTAAGTGGCATACACAAAATCATTCTAGGGAGCTGGGGGAAAGAGGAGAAGGGCACTTCAAAGAGAAAGACAGCTTCTATAAGATCAACTGAAGTTGAAGTATAAGGAGACACCTCTAAGAATGCCAACTGGAAGAGACACACTATATATTAAAAATGTCATGGCCAAAGTGAGCTCAAATAAGAGTCCAAACTGAAAGTAAAAAGGGGGATATGCTACAAACTGCTGGTATTCATCTGCAGTGGAGCTGCTTCTTGAATAGGCTGCTCTGCCCCAGGGTAACAGCAAGAATTTATTTAAAAACAAAACAAAAAAATTACTTTTTGTTTTTTAAAGATAGCTTTTCTAGGATAGGAAAGCCAGCACCATTAAAACAGCAACAACAAAAAGTCAGCCCTCCGTAACGTCAGAACAGTAAACTTCAAGAACCATTCTCTTCTGGAATGCCAGCTGTTCCGTTTGTAACAACCTTATACAAAATAACCCAGAACAAAGACATCCTAGTTGTTCATTTGACAGATTTTAAATGATCTTCAAGCTCTAGCTTTTTGTACCTGCAAAAGAAAAGATATATTCTTACCTCTGCCAGGAGGTGTGTAACCATGTCGATGTCATTGTAAGTTTTGGTCATCTGTTCCACCCTGTCTGTGCCTAAAACTAAGACAGTTTCAAACAATTGTTTACAGGATTTAGAAATAACAGAAAAAAATTAAATATTCATAAGAGTTTAAAGATAACAACAACCACCACCATTACCACCACAGGCTTTTACAAAGTACCGTTCAGGAGATTAAAAATATATGTGAAAACAGAAAATAGACACTAATAAAATAGACTATTACAAACAAAATGTACATCATACAATGAATTAAGGAAGTATCATGATCACTAGGCAACCGCTTTCTATCTCTTCCTCCCTCAATAAGATTAGAACTTTGGTCCATTCACATTCGAGACTGTGGCCCTGATGAATGGATTAAATCACCAATTATTTTATATCCTAATCTAAATTAAAGTTCCTGAGGTGTGCTTAGTGAGGGGTTATGCTATTACAAATGAATTTAATTACAATCCTGATGTGGTTATCTTCAATATCTATAATCATCTAACTCGTGAGCTAATCTCAATAAATAAGGAACAGGACTTGTAGGACCTTTTATAGTTCTGTTAGGAAGCATAATCCTTTTCAGTTTAATTAATGATAATCTCTATTATATCTAGGCCTTTGCTATAAGATAAACTTTATAATATACTATACTTGTATAATTTAAGTTCAGTAATTCTACATTAAATTCAGGAACTGTCAATACATTGCATATTATAGCTCCAAAAAGAATGACAAATATGACCCCAATGATTCCGCAATCACAATAAGCAATACCTTTAAAACATTTTTTTAATGTTTATTTTATTTTTGAGAGAGAGACAGAGCGAGCGAGCATGAGCAGGGGAGGGGCAGAAGGAGGGAGACACAGAATCTGAAACAGGCTCCAGGCTTTGAGCTGTCAGCACAGAGCCCAACATGGGACTTGAACCCATGAACCATGAGATCATGACCTGAGCTGAAGTCAGATGGTTAACCAACTGAGCCACCCAGGCACCCCAATAAGCAATACTTTTTTTTTTAAACAAAAGAGGCATAATAAAAGAGAGATCTTTTGAGTCTGGAGTGCATTACATGAAACAGATCTGTGTTTGACTTAGACTGATTTTATAATTAGTTTGCCTGGAAGTGTGAAAAAACAAGAGGCTTTAAAGAAGAAATACTGAATTTATGGATTTGGGTGAAGTTGAATAGGTCACTTAACCCTTCTGAAATTCATCTCTATATTTGTAATATAGAGGTAATAACACTCATTTTACAAGGTCACTAGGAGAATGAAATATGATAATCTGATTAACAGTATTAAAATACTGCTAAGTGTCATACTACTGTTTATAGTTACTACTCCAAACACAGCTGGTATGTATGAAATAGCCCTGATTTAAAATTCTCTGTGGGGTGCCTGAGTGGCTCAGTCGGTTGAGTATCTAACCTCAGCTCAGGTCATGATCTCACTGCTTGTGAGTTTGAGCCCCATGTCGGGCTCTGTGCTGACAGCTTGGAGCCTGGAGCCTGCTTTGGATTCTGTGTTTCCTTCTCTCTCTCTGCCCCTCCCTGTCTTGTTCTCTGTCTCTCTCAGTCTCTCAGAAATAAATGTTAAAAAATTAAAAAAATTTCTCTGTAAATAATGCACTGTGTTGGCAGCAGATACTATGATTTAAGTCACTTGTAGTTCCTTAGTCCCATCTTAACCTTGAGGTTGCCCAAAAGACACCATGAGACATGTTTTACTTTTATTTGAGCTTTTTCTTTTTCTTCCTGGAAAAACTGCTTACAACAAATCTGGGAATTACAAGTAGAAAAACTAGCTCTGTAATTTAACCACAGGGAGAAGAGAAACAGGCCTAAGAAATCTTCACAATGTACTTATAGTGTGAGGTCTCCTTTACTTCTGGCCTCAATAATAAGCTGAGGGGAAAAAAATTCAAAACATATCTATGCTCTAAATTAATAACAGAAAACCTGCCAATGGTTGTAAACCCAAATGTAACTCAGGGTGATAGGTCTAGAAATTCTAATTTAATTGATTTGGAGGAGCCCCAGGGCACACACAGTAAGTAAAAGATGCCCAGATGTTCTGATGAACATTACCAATTCAGGAGTGACACTCCAAGCAAGAACTAGGCTTCTTAGAGACTCAGTTAAAAACAGTTTTTATAAAACTAATTTAAACAATATATGACATCATTTTTATTATATGATTGACCAGTGTTGAAGGTGAAGTGGTAAATTTATTTTAAAGTAAAACCAGTAAGTTAAGGAAGTAATAAAGAGCTATGAGCTACAAGTCACATGTTAAGAAGGGGGAAGAGAAAATAAAGGATTCAGTAATACAGAAAAGAAATGGATAGAATAAAACATGTTTTACTGAGGAGAAACTAATAATAGTGAGGATACTAATGGGGTGATAACAACTCCCATCTCACAAGGTGATAAGAAAAAACTCTTGTTTTTGTTGTATAATGCAGGTTATACAACACAAATCTCAGTTTTGTTTTTAAATTGTGAGCATATCTTCAACACATCAATATAGCAGAGAGGCTGGAAGGATACACATTAAAATGTTAATAGTGGTTATCTCTGGGTAGGGATTATGGCTGAACTGTTGTTTGCTTTCTTTTGCTAATTTTCCATGAAGAATAAATGTTATCTTTGCAATAAGAAAATAGCAGCTCTTGTTCAGAGGTTTCAAAAAGCAAAAATGAATTTTCAAATGCTTAAATATTTATTATGGCAAAGAAATTAAATAATGCAACCAGAATTATCCAATTTTTCTTTTATTTTTATTCTTTTGGATTTTTAAAAAGTTTTTATTTATTCATTTTTGAGAGAGAGTGCTTGCAAGTGGGGGAGGGGCAGAGACAGAGGGAGAAAGGATCTGAAGCAGGCTCTGCATAGACAGAAGAGAGCCAGATGTGGGGCTCAAACTCACAAACCATGAGATCATGACCTGAACTGAAGGCAAATGCTTTACTGACAGAGCCACCCGGGTACCCCGCCAATTTTTGTTTTATGTGAAACAGTCTATATAAATACTACCGAGCCCCAAAGACTAGGCCATCTCAGTTGCTCAACTGATGTCAGTCACAAAGCATACAGAAATGCAATGAATTTCTCTCTGTAGCCTTATCAGTTTTTTATCTTATCTTCTTTAACACAGTACTCCTGGTAGCTATGCCACTTGGGAAAACTTCAAAAGTATTCAGGGCAAAGCTCTTATGCGTTCTCTTGGCATTTAGGCACTGTGACTAAATGCTTCCAAAGCAATAGACTAATTCTTCACTGCAATTTTGCAACCAAAACTGCAGAGCCAAGTTGACTGATTTTATTATAATCAATTCTATTAAATCCTATTTTCCCTACAGTTCTCAGCTGTTAAAATAAAAATGTTATGTGGTATAAAATTTAGCAGTGTTTATTGTTTCCAGACATGAAATTCCTAACTCACTCAAAAAAAAATTATACATTAGGGGGGATGATAAACATTTTTATGGGACAGTCTTGCAACTTGGTTTTTAAAGGTTGATAATTAATGCTCAACATTTATGGTGTAATATTTGGAGAATCTAACGTTCCTGAAAAAAATATTGGAGAGGGATCATATATAAGTACTTCACAATCCTTACTTTAAATTCTAATTCTTCATAATTTCACATCACCCACCCAATCTCACATTTTTTTCAGGATGAGAAGGGTCAATGTTAATCTATTTTGATATCTCTTTGATTATATGAGATGGTGCTTGATATTTCTCTCAATGTCCCTTTTCAAGGTCTAAAGTTTTTACCACAATTACTAAAATTCAAAAAGACATCTGCGGTGTCTGGATGGCTCACTTGGTTGAGTGTCCGACTCTTGATTTCAGCTCAGGTCATGATCCCAGTGTTGTGGGATGGAGTCTTGCATTGGGCTCAGTGCTGAATGTGGAGCCTTCTTGGGTCTCTCTCTCACTCTCTCTGTCTCTGTCTGCTGCTTTTCCTTGTTCATGCTCTCTCTCTTCCATAACTAACTAACTAACTAACTGGACTCCTAATCTCTTCAACCCTCTCACAGCAAAAACTCAAAAACAAAACAACAAAAAACAACAATGAAATAACACACCTCCCACATGGCATAGTAAAAGCTGCAACAGCTCCTGGTAACTACAAACAGGTCTTACAGTTTTAACCCCAAATAAGCGACTGCTGCTCTTGGTGTAAAATACAGATAATACTTCTGCAACAAAAAACTGTTTCAAAAGAACTAAGAACAAAAAGAAGGACTCTGATGATATGTACCATATAGGACAGCTTTCTCAACAGGGTTCCAAGGGATAATTAAGCCCTACTGACAATTTTCTCAATTCTCCCATGGATAATAATAGATATCTTGGGGCATATGACTTGATTATTTTGTGGAACTGGTTGAGAGGAAATATAAATCTGCTTACTTCCATGATGACTTATGGTTAATGCTTCCTGAACATTATCAGTTATATTTCCTTTCCTGACAGTATAGATAAGCATTTTTTAAAAGTTTTGTACTTATTTTTTTAAAGTTTTATTTATTTAAGTAATTTCTACAGCCCAAATGGGGCTGAAACTCACAACCCTAAGATCAAGAGTCACACGCTCCTCCAACTGAGCCAGCTAGGTGCCCCAGATTAATAGTTTTTGAGGGTAGGCCTTGAGGAGAAGAATAACTGCCAGACAGAAGTAATTATTTCTACAACTGTCTTTCTCTACAAAATTATACCCTCCCTAATTTCTTCCGTCCTCTAGTTCACATCACTGTGAAGGGCCACATAGCTTTGGCTGACAATGCTTTATACTGGTGGTTCTCAAATCTGCGTGTGCATCTGCGCTACCAGGAGACTTTTAAAACACACGCTGCTGTGCGTGCCTAGCCCTAGAATTTCTGGTTCTGTAGATGGGGGGGGGGGGGAGGCAAGAATTTGCATTTCTAACAAGTTCTCAAGTGATGTTGATCTCTTAAATAAAACTTACAGACTAATCATTTCCCCCAACCCCTTTTCTTATGTATTAGGAAGTAGTATAGGTGATCCCTTATTCTCAAATAAAAAATACCCTAAAAGGCAGATCAGTTTTCTATTTTTAGCCTTAACATAAACAAATGGTACTTTCTGTTATGATATACTCTGACTTCACTGCTTGCTCCATAGCTCACTCTGGGTCTCACTTTTAATAAAGTTAAGAAAATTCGGGGCACCTAGGTGGCTCAGTTGGTTAAACATCTGACTTTGGCTCAGGTCCTGATCTCACAGCTCATGAGTTCAAGTCCTGTGTTGGGCTTTGTGCTGACAGCTCAGAGCCTGGAGCCTGCCTTTTTTTTTTTTTTTAATTTTTATTTTTGAGAGACAGAGAGAAACATCGTGAGCAGGGGAGGGTCAGAGAGAGAGGGAGATCCAGAATCTGAAGCGGGCTCTAGGCTCTGAGCTAGCTGTTAGCACAGAGCCCAATGCAGGGCTCAAACCCACGAACTGTGAGATTATGACCTGAGCCAAAGCCAGACGTTTAACCGACTGAGCCACCCAGGTGCCCCAGGAGCCTGCTCTGGATTCTGTGTCTCCCTCTCTTTCTCTCTGTCCCTCCCCTACTTACTCTCTGTCTCTCAAAAATAAATAAAAACATTAGAAAATAAAAAATAATAAAGTTAAGAAAATCCTGAAATGACCTGTTCTGCATGCAAAATATTCTGTATCTTAAACTTTATATATGGCAAGGACTAGAATAGCATGATTTTTTTTGACCCACCCGTTGCTTCCAAGTGTTCTATTTTAAAAGTAAACAATCTCTTTCTGGTTTGGTGGGGGTTTCAGAGAATAACCAGTATCCTTTCATCCATGTGAGGTAGGCTTACAACCCTAAACCTGCCCATCTTTCCCTCTAAATTTATTTTTCTTCTCACAGCTCTTTCTTTATTTTATTTTTTTTAATTTAAAAATTTTATTTATTTTTTTTTACTTTATAAAGTTTCATATTTTTTAACATATGCAATTATTTTCCATCATTTACAATACAGTAGTTGCAATGACACTCAAAACAGTTGCTTTTACAACACCAAAGACTTAATCATCCATTTCCTACATAAAAGGTAGCTACTTTTTTGCATGGACCTCAAGCATATTGTAGTGTAGAGGTGGAATTTAAGGAAAGATATTAAGCAGGCTGTGTTGTAGCCTATGAACAAGTAATATATTATATCATTTATCTTGGATGTATCATAGATAAGCTGCTATATAACGATTGCCACTTCAGACAGCTGTGAAATTAGGTGATTAACTAGTTGTTAACTTAACCTTCTAATTTCTGTATAAGTCTAATTACATGAAACAGAAGTTGGTGTTTTGATTTTTTACTTTGCTTTTCTCACAGCTCTTTCAATTTCTTTGTGTTACAGAAGTTTCTCTGCCTGAGCCACCTCTTTTTATTAGTTGTTAAAATTCATTTTAATGAGTACATGTATCTACTGGCATGTGAGGGAAGTAGGGATTAGAAGGGCTGAAGTAGCACTAGGGAGCTAAACCTTAGGATGGCCTCTCAGGATACGGAATAATTACTCAGAGCCATGGATCTTGACATCTCAAAGGGACAGGAAACTGGTGGAAAGGGTCAGAGAATGTTTTATATCTTGCTTTTTAAAATGTCGGTCAATTTGCTAAATAAAGTAAATCACTTATTTTTTACATTCATAAGATACAAATTCATAATGAAGTCTATTTATATTTGAGTGAACTGTTAACCCCCAAAATTGATACCTTTAAATAACAGTGAAATTAAAGTACAGTATAGAGATAAAGTATTAGAGGACAATTGTAATCCTAGCTTATTTGCTTTATAACCTTAAGTATATCATATATAGTTCAATTTTCAAATTGCTGAAGTGAAAGTAGTACCTGTAGACTAAGGGAAAAAGATAGTTTTCTGGACCCTGGAAGTATGGATCTGTATCATCCTATTAATCTCAAGTTTTAAATTGCTCCCTTGAATACTACAGTTTGCTTTGTATAAAGTCCTGAAAACCAAGTACTTTAGAATCTGATTATTATTCATTTTCCAAAGTTTATTTTTATTTAACGTTCTCTCTTTTTTTTAAAATTTTTTTTAATGTTTTATTTATTTTTGATACAGAGAGAGACAGAGCATGAGAGGGGCAGGGGCAGAGAGAGAAGGACACAGAACGGGAAGCAGGCTCCAGGCTCTGAGCCAGCCATCAGCACAGAGCCTGACGCGGGGCTCGAACCCACGAACGTGAGATCTGACCTGAGCCGAAGTCGGAGGCTTAACCGACTGAGCCACCCAGGCGCCCCTTAACGTTCTCTCTTAAAGTAACTGTATTAAGTTGTTATCTAAGATAGCTTTCTAGCTACAATTCCATCTTCCAGTGACATATATGACAAAGAAAAAGTAACCAAAGGGGCACTTTCAAGTGCCACTTTATCAAAATAGTGACAAAAACTAAATTTATCCTGATGAAATTTCAGTTTGAAATTTTCTTCTCACAATCTGAAAATGTATGGAACAAAGAGAATGGAAATAAAAAAATAATCACTTTTCAGAAAATTGCAAGCAAACTTCTCAAACTTGAAAGTTAAGAAAACCTTAGGAGCTTTAATTTTTTTAATAGTTTATTGTCAAATTGGTTTCCATATAACACCCAGTGCTTCTCCCCACAAGTGCCCCCCACAAGAACTTTAATTTAATATCCAGCTACTTATAAGAATTATTAAGGAGGAAATAGTTTTGAGTTTCTTGATATTCCAATTCAAGTTTAAACAATGTTTACATTTTTTTTTCCTGAGCAGTAAGTAACCTAGTTCTAGGAAAACTACTAAAAGCAAATTAATGATTACTATAAAAAATGAGTATTTTACAACAATCATTAACAACACTGAAGTACTCATTGGGAAAATGTGTAGGAACTGATGCAATGTCATATGTAACTCAAATGAAAAGAATTTTACAAACATAACAATGCGGAACTTCTAGACTTTATAGATCCTAAAGCTACTATGCACATATTTTTATAGTGAATGAATAAAAAAAAAGTCAGCTCAGCCTGAAAGCAGATGTTTGGAATGAGGTCAAAAGCAAAAAGGTCTCCATACTTTAATTATTAAAACCACTTATGTTTCCAAAAACTATGCTTAATGACTGACATAGTTTCTATGACTGTTTAACAGGAAATATAAAGTGAAAAAGCTGATGGCTCAGTATTTCAAACTACTGGTATAATAAATGCTTTGAGATATAAGGAATATTAAAATTTTAAATTAAAATTTCAACTACTTTTTTAAGTTCCTTTTTCTACTCAGTCTGAGAAAAGTCAAATAAAAGAAAGAAGAAATGGAAACATCTGAGTATGCTTACAACCACAGACACTCAGAGTCATAAAGAATGACAAACCTTCTACATTCAGACATAACCACAGAATTATCTCTGCCGTTAAATCAGTTTGAGTTAAAGTAGGTACACAGTGAACAACGGCTAGGAATGCCAAATGTTTCAGAAGTCAACACCAAGATACCAATGATCTTTATTTCAATGGACAAACTCTCAAAGGGTAAAAACTACTCACTCATATAATGGAAAGTCTCTTCAGCAAGGACTGGAGAAAGGGCATCAGATGTACGCTGCTGCTGGCGTGGGGACCGAGCCCAGTCTTCATTTTCATATAGAAAGAGAGAGTCCACTCTTAGCTTATACTGGGGTAGCTGCTCTTCTAGCAGACTCACCAGCGCGACTTCAGGGAGATCCTCATGGGAGCAGACATCTAAAGAGAAGACTCCATGTAAATGAATCCAAAATATTCCAATTTACTAGTCTTAGAGAAAACATCAATGAAATTAGTTTGCAAAAGTAGGATAACCAAAGAAACATTAGTCAGAATAATCCCTCTCATGATTTTTACTCATATATGCTGATACTATAGAGTTGGTCTTTCTCTAGCTTTCTTTAATATGAAAACTTCTATAGAAAAAATAATACCATGAATTTTTTTTGATAATTAAAATTGTTTTTATAAATCCAAAATAAACATTTTTGTGCAGTTAAAGAATATTAGCCATTTTCTTTTTTTTGTTTTTTGTTTTTTTAAAAAATAATAGTTTATTGTCAAACTGGTTTCCATATAACACCATGACTTTTAATTATACTCTATTTAAACATATACTGCTTGAGAGCAAACTGAGTGTTGCTGGAAGGGAACAGGGTAGGGGGATGGGCTACATGGGTGACGGGCATTAGGGAGGGTACTTGTTGTAATGAGAACTGAGTGTTATATGTAAGTGATGAATCACTGGCTTCTACTCCGGAAGCACTACTACACTGTATGTTAACTAATTTGAATTTAAATAAATTTTTAAAAAAAGACAGTTTAAGAAAAAAATATATATTGCTTGGTAAATATAATTATGTTTTTAAAATTTTAAATGAATTTGGACTAATTTCATATTTCCTCCTTATCAGTTTATTTGGTGCTGCTTAAAAGAGATCTGATCTCAAATAAATTATAAGCTTGGGAGAAAAAGGTAAAACAAAACAACCATTAGAAAATAGCAAGTTCAAAAGGAGTAAAATGACGTTCTTTAATAACAGAATTTAAACTCTGTGGGAGAATTCTTTAAACTTCAGAAAAATTACATTTTAATATATTCTCACAGTAGCTAGATATAAAAAAATGAACATTTATTAGCTAAATATTAACCAGTACTGTTAACATTTCGGCAGAGTGTTCTAGCACTAGTACATTATCATTTTTATTTTAAAGTGGTACATTTGAAGTCCCGAATACCTTTCACATCACTACTCTCTCACCCACACACCTCTAGCCACCTCCTACATACACATCTCTGAGCACACTTTGCTTCTCTGCCTTTATGTGTTTGCTCCTGGTTTCCTGTTCCAAACAAGGCCCATCGTTTAACACTTGCCAAATTTAGCAGTCTACCAAAAAAGTAAACTTATCCCTTTTAACATGCTTAAAATAGAAAAAATACAGGATGTCATATCAACCCTTACACTTTAAAAGAGATCTGGTATTTCCTTTGTGGGTAGTACAAAGAAACATATTCTAACTCTGGCAAAAAACAAAGTTCATTTTAAGAAAACATATCTTAAAAGAGTAAATTTCTCCAACTTGACCTTAACTTACCAGTAACAGTTTAATAAATCAAATATGAGGAAGTTAACAAAATCACATACCCCTCTTTACCCAGGACAACCAGTAATTCATAATCACAAAGATGAGATATATAATCACATAGATGAGGTATATTTAAAACTTTAAATATGGTTCTAAAGAAGCTCTCAAACTGTAGCAGATCTCTTTAAAAGCCCTAAAAATACAACCAAATTTTATTAGTATGAATTCCATGCAATTATCCAAAATTTTCCTGCCATAAATGTATCACATACAGATTGTCAGTGTAATACTCATGGGAAGAGTAGTTGACTATAAATACATGCAGAGCTAAAAACAGGCTTGTAGACAATTCAGAGGTAAAATGGAAATGAAGAACAAAATTTAGCATTCATTAAAAGAGCTATTATTTCCTAGAAATTGTCTTTTATTTAAAAAAAATTTTTTTTAACATTTATTTATTTTTGAGAGACAGAGAGAGACAGATCATGAGCAGGGGAGGGGCAGAGAGAGAGGGAGACACAGAATTAGAAGCAGGTTCCAGGCGCTGAGCTGTTAGCACAGAGCCCGACATGGGGCTCGAACCCATGAACTGTGAGATCATGACCTGAGCCGAAGTTGGACGTTCAACTGACTGAGCCACCCAGGCACCCCGAAATTGCCTTTTAATATGCACTAATGAAATTCTGTGAAAATTTAAAGTTACCAATTCCCTACTTCCAAGAGATAATTTAAAAAATGTATACACATGGGCTGCCTGGGTGGCTCAATCAGTTAAGTATCTGACTTTTGATTTCTGCTCAGGTCAAGATCCCATGGTCATGTAACTAAGCCCCACATGGGGCTCTGTGCTGAGCATGGAGCTTAAGATTCTCTTTCTCTCTTGGTCCCTCTCCCTTCCTCTCTATAATAAAATAAAATAAAGTATACAGTCAAAGTTTAATAGATTAAATATCCTTGATTAGCTTCCCTATTTGCTTCTGTGTTTCTGATAATGTACTATGTACTACTCTCCTGATTATTCTTTTTTTTTCTGATTACCTTTTTTTTTTTATTCTCAAGTTAGTTAACATACAGTGTTAGTCTTGGCTTCAGTAGTGGATTCCAGTGATTCATCACTTACCTATAACACCCAGGGTTCATCTCAACAAGTACCCTCCTTATGGCCCATCATCCATTTTCCCTATCCCCATAAACCCTCAGTTTGTTCACTGTATTTAAGAGTCTCTTATAGTTTGCCTCCCGCTCAGTTTTTATTTTCTTTTTCCTACCCTTCCCCTATGATCATCTGCTAAGTTTCTCAAATTCCACATATGAGTGAAATTATGTCTGTCTTTCTCTGATTATCTAGTCTTAACAATTCCCTTGCTAACATTTTATCTTTCAAATGTCCCTTTCATATGCCCAATTCTTTTTAGCCACATTTTGTCCATTTAGTATCAAGGACTCCTCTTGTTCCTTGTGAAGAACCTCAAAACTGGTCTGTCCGCTTACACGCAAAATTTCTTCCACATCTTCATATCTACATTGTGTTACTCTCCTACACAAGGCTAAAGGAGAGAGGTCTGAATTTCATCTAACCATTGTAGAAAACCCTTATCAACAGCTGGGATAATCAGCAAAGATCTTAGAAAGGTCATACCTACTGATAGTAGGATTAAATTAAGACTAGAATAAAGCATTACAGTATGATCTAAAGTGTGATCTAGAGACCCACATAACAAAGATTAAAAACAAGCCTCAAAAGGATGACCTTATCAGCACCTAACTGTAAGGCTGTGCCAGAACAAATTTTTAACACTCTTCTAAGGGAGACAACAAAATGTAAACAGCTAACAATGTAACGTTCAAAATGTTCAGCATTTGGTCAAAAATTATCAGATATGCAAAGAATAAGCAAGCTGTAATCCATTACCAGCTGGAAAATGAATCAATAGAAACAGGTTCAGTAATGACAAAGACGATAAGAATAGTAAACAATTTAAAAACAGCTATTATTAATATGCTCAAAGATTTAAAAGGAAAACATAAACCTGATGAAAAGAAACAGAAGCTGTATCGTTCTTTACAAAACCCAAGTAGAACTAGAGTACGATGTCTAAATTGAAAAACTCACTGGGTAACATTAACAGATTAGAAAAGAACAGAGGTAGACTGTAACAGTAATGGAAACAATCTAAAATGAAGCAATAAGAAAAAAAATGGGGGAAAAATGAACAGATCATCAGTGATTTGAGTCACAGTATCAAGCAGATTGGAGTTACAGAAGAGGGGGGATATCACAATAAAGCTGATAAAAACTTGAAAAAAACTTTGGGTCTGGATGAATTTCAGAATTTTTTGGAGTTTTAGAAAGGTAGTGCTATGTGCCTACTGTATAATATATAACAACACCAACTGGTTTTGTAGCAGCACCTCATATTTAAAAATATTAATACATCTTCAGCAAAAAAAATATTCATGCTATGTGAGATAAATCTAGAAATAGCTACACAGGTCAAGCTTTGTGGACCAATGAATTTTAGAACCAAAGTTTTAAAAAACTTTGGGTGTTCATAGTTTTTTTGATTCGGTCTTACAGATAAGGGCTTATGGGCCTGTACCTGTGTTTGAATGACCTTTATGTCCTGAGAGCTTCTTAAGTGTCTGAACTTGCCAGGTGCTTGCAAAGTATGCAAATGCAAGCAACTCTGTCCTTGTGGAGACAGGATAACACGTAAAAACGGCAAGATGAGAGAAAGTAAGTAAGATGCAGTTCCTGCTGACCAGGGCTCGTAAGTACAGGAGAATCCAACATACACGACACACAAGACACAAGGCAGATTTTGATAATTCACCAGGAGCCCAGGAGAAGGAAAGATTAATTCAGCTGATCTCTCAGGAGATCAGGCTGGAAAGCGAAGCTAGGATTTCACCAAGGGAGATCTTATACACTAGACTGAGGCATCTGCATTTTATCCTGGAAGAAATAGCACTTCAATATTTATTAAACTGGACTCACCTGGGCTCTCTGAGTCTCTGTTATTTCTATTCATGAGGTTTTCTTCACCTGTTGGTGATGTAAAAATGGCATTCTGTGATTGACTCATGCAGGATCCTTTCTTGCTTTGGTTGACAAGGACAGCTTTGGTATGAATCAGAGTAAAGGAAATCCATCAAGCCATTCAATAATGAAATGGATCTGGTCGTATAGATATTTTCTTTTAAACAGATATTTTTTGATGAGTCAAATGACATCTGCAGCAACGAGTGCTCTCATGTGATTATCATACTCGGGAGAGTCATGACCTAAAACAAAGAACACATCACGTGACTTTAGAATTCAGCATGCTCTTTAATAACAACAGTCCAATTACCTGGAATCTCTGTCTTTAAGAATGATTTCCTATTGATACATCTAACTTGGATAAGTCTCAAAATAATTATGCCAGATAAAAGTCAGACAAAAAGAAAATATATTGTTTATGATTCCATTAACATAAAATTCTAAAACTGTACGCCTATCTATAGCAACAGAAAGCAGACCAATGGCTGCTTGGGGTTGGGGGAGGGACTTCCAAGGGGCAGGAGAAAAGTTTTGGGGATGATGAATATGTCTATTATTGTGGTATTTGGTGTTGGTTTCACCATTATATATACATGTCAAAACTTATCAAATTATTCACCTAAAATATGTGCAATCTAATAATAAATTATAACGTTGAAAAATATTAAAGATAAGCATCTGTTTAAAGCAAAATAATAATAATAATAAATTGTGGGATCTATAACCTAAGTATAAGTAAAATGTATTACAGTAATAGCCAGGAGTAGAAAAATGAAAATATGCTGTTATAAGGCTTTTATATTGTACATGAAATGGCAAAACATTGCTTGAAGGTAATCTGTGATAAGTTAAAGCTGTATACTATAAAACTGAAAGTAACCAATAAAATAACTCAAGAATTATAGATAATAAACCAACAAAAGATATGAAGTGGAATAATATACAATAGTGTCTCTACTCTGACACTACTGGCATCTGGGGATAATGCTTTGCCATGTGCATTGCAGGATGTTGAACAGTTTGCCAGTATAATTCTCTCCCCAGGCCTTCTCCCAGTAGTAACAACCAAAAATGTCTGCAGACATTGCCAAATGTCCCCTGGTAGGCAAAACCACTCCCAGTTGAGAACCACTGATATAAAAGTTGCTCAACCTCATTATACCTAAAATAAATAAAAATGTAAATATTTTTCACCCATTAGATTAGCAAATATTAAGTTTTATTATATTCATTGTTGAAGAGGGCACAGAAAAAGCAGCACTCATACTGTTGATAAAAGTGCAAAATGGTACAGACTTTTAGAAAGGCTATTTGGCAACATATACCAAACTTTTAAGTGCACATACACCATAATTCAACAATTCTACCACTGTGAATTTATAATGTGGATATATTCACAAAGTGTGTCAAGATGTAAGCACAAGAATGTCCATGTGGTTATTTTTTTTAAAGCATAAGCACACAAATGGCAAGAAAGTATCCATAAAGAAATGATTAAGGGCACCTGGATGCTCAGTAGGTTAAGCATCCAGCCCTTGATTTTTGGCTCAGGTCATGATCTCATGGTTCATGAGTTCGAGCCCTGCATCAAGCTCTGCACTGACAGCACAGATCTGGCCTGCTTGGGATTCTCTCTCTCCCTCTCTCTCTGCTCCTTCCCTGCTCTCTCTCTGTCTCTCTTAAAAATAAACAAACATTATGAAAAAATGTTTCAGTCCAATAAAAAAGAAGTGGTTTAATAATGGTAGATACCAAGGAATGCAATGCATTAAATGTATGTGTGTACTTGAAAAAAACAACAACTATTATCATTTAGGGAAACTATTTAATACTGGTTATAAGCCAGTACTAAAAGATATATATCAAAAGATAGTCCCTACTACATAGTCTCTACTTAGCAACTTCCAGCTTCTATTTATGGCTAATTCATTCTCATGCATACTATTTATAGGCATCGTAAACATTCGATGTTTTACAAGAGTCACAATAGGAACAAAATAAAGGCATTAAAAGAAACTGAAAAATGGTCACTAAGGTAGAATAAAGAAACATTCGCAATAAACGCTATGGAAGAGAGTTTCAAAGATGACAGGCAAAGGGGAAATTTGGTTTAAAAAAGAGGGTGCTGGGACCATAAAATCAATGTCAACCTTCTAGAAACAAGTTCAGCCATGAAGTTAGGCCCAAAGCAGGAGTAAGGAAGTGGGATGATAAGAATGGAGTTTACTGAGTACAGACCAAGATTTTCACCACTTAGACTTTAAGGTTTACATAGACCAGTAAAATCTGGAAAATTTCTATGGTTATTGGCATAGGGTAGCCCCCCCTTTTTTTTCTTAAAATATATTGTGTAAGTTAAAAAGACATAATGGAATAAACAACAGTCCTTCCCAAAAAAGGAGTTTATAATTTTATGTTGACATAACAAAAATATAATTTTTCCATATTTGAATTCTGAAAACTTTAATAAATAAAAATTTAAAAATTCTATGCTAAAAGGCAATCTACAGAATAAGAGAAGATATTCACAAATAACATATCTAATAAGGGATTAGTATCCAAAATATATAAAGAACTTATGCAACTCCACACCCAAAATATGAATAGACATTTTTCCATAGAAGACATACAAATGGCTAAAGGACACAAGATGCTCAACATCACTGATCATTGGGGAAATACAAATCAAAACTACAATGAGATATCACCTCATACCTATCAGAATGGCTAAAATAAAAAACACAAGAAACAATGGGTGTTGGCATGGATGTGGAGAAAAAGGGACACTTGCACACTGTTGGAATGCAAACTGGTGCAGCAACTGTGGAAGACAATATGGATTCTCCTCAAAAAATTAAAGTTAGAACTATGCTATGATTTAGCAATTGCACTAACTAGGTATCTACCCAAAGAATACAAAAACACTATTTCAAATGGATACATACCTCCTGAAGTTTATAGCAGCATTATTTACAATACCCAAATTATGGTAACACCCTGTGTCCATCAACTGATGAATGGATAAAGAAGAAGTGATATGTACAAACACACACACACACACACACACACACACACATGCACAATGGACTGTTACTCAGCCACAAAAAAGAATGAAATCTTGTTATTTGCAACATGGATGGAACTAGAGTATTATGCTAAGTGAAATAAGTCAGAGAAAGACAAATACCGTATGATTTCATTTGTATGTGGAATTTAAGAAACAAATGATCAAGGAAAAAAGAGAGAGAGAAACCAAGAAACAGACTCTTACCTACAGAGAACAAACTGATGGTTACCTGGAGGTGGGCAGGGAGATGCATTAAATAGGCGATGGGAGTAAGGAGTGCACTAGTGATGAGCACGGGTGTTTTATGGAAGTGATGAATCACTATATTATACACCTGAAACTAATATTATGCCGTATACCTGGAATATAAATAAAAACTTCATTACCACCAACAGTGCAATGTGTTCCCTTTTCTATGCATCCTCACCAACATCTACGCATCCTCACCAACATCTACTGTTCATTTTAGCTATTCTGACAGGTGTGAGGTAGTACTTCATTGTGGTTTTGATTTGTATTTCCCTGATAATGAGCATCTTTCATGTGTCTGTTAGCCTTCTAGATGTCTTCTTAGGAAAAGTGTCTATTCGGGTCTTCTGTCGATTTCTTTACTGGATTATTTGTTTTTGGGTGTTGAGTTTGGAAGTTCCTTAAAGATTTTGGATACTAATCCTTTATCTGATAAGTCATTTGCAAATATCCTCTCCCATTCCATTAGTTGCCTTTTATTTTTGTTGACTGTTTCCTTCACTGTGCAGAAGCTTTTTATCTTGATGAGATCCCAATAGTTCATTTTTGCTTTTGTTTCCCTTGTTTCCAACAGGTGCAGTCACTCTGGAGAACAGTATGGAGGCTCCTCAGAAACTTAAAAATAGAACTACCCTATAGCCCAGCAATTGTGCTACTAGGTATTTATCCAAAGGATACAAAAATGCTTATTCGAAGGGGCACATGCACCCCAATGTTTATAGTGACACTATCCCCAAAGCCAAATTATGAAAAGAGCCCAAATGTCTATCAACTGATGAATGGATAAAGAAGATGTAGTCAGGGTGCCTGGGTGGCTCAGTCAGTTATGTTAAGCGTCTGACTTCAACTCAGGTCATAATCTCACAGTCCGTGAGTTTGTGCCTTACATTGGACTCTGTGCTAACAGCTCAGAGCCTGGAGCCTGCTTTGGATTCTGTGTCTCCCTCTCTCTCTGCCCACCCTTTCATTCACGCTCTCTTTCCCTCAAAAATAAATAAATATTAATAAATTAATAAGTAAATGTTAAAAAACTTTTTAAAGAAGATGTGGTATACATATACAATAGAACATTACTCAGTGATCAAAAAGAATGAAATCTTGTCATTTGCAACAATATGGATGGAACTGGAGGGAATTATGATAAGCAAAGTAAGTCAGAGAATGGCACATTATATGATTTCACTCATATGTGGAATTTAAGAAACACAGCAGATGAACATAGGGGAAGGGAAGGACAAACACGAGATAAAAACAGAGAGGGATTCAAACCATAAGAGACTCTTAAATACAGAGAAGAAACTGAGGGTAGCTGAAGGGGAGGTGGGCAGGTGGATGGGCCAAAGGGGTGAGGGGCATGAAGGAGGATGCTTGTTGGGATGAGCACTGGGTGTTACATGAAAGTGATGAATCAGTGGGTTCTACCCCTGAAACCAATACTACACTGCATGTTAACTAACTTGAATTTAAAAAAAACCCCAAAAAAACTTAATACAGAAATCTGCAGTGGCCAGTGCAAAATGAAGTAAAATTCAAAAGTATTTCTTTAGGTATTTTAATTCCAGTTGTTAAAAATTCATGCAAGATCAGTCTGTTGTATGCAACTGAATTCTTCCCTATGTTCCTTATTGTCCAAATTGCCATTCCTAAATCAATCACTGCAAAGGGAAAGGAATGAAAACTGGATCAAACCAATAAAGATTTGCCCACTTCCACACCCCGAAATCAGGAGGAAGAAGAAAGCACACTCCACTGACGTATATAATCACCAGGTATTAGAACAAAATCTTAATTAGGGGTTCTGACAGCAAAGTGGGGGAGGGGATAAGAATTCTTCAGTAGGCAAACAAAAACTTTCATAAGTCTTTATGTTACATATAATCTTTGCCAAGGTCTTTTAAATTATAATACTCCAGAGACCCAAATTTATAGATTATTAACCCAGCAATATATTTTTAAAAATAGAATCGTAATGCAAATATAAGAATAAGCATGCTAGTGTACAACAGGCTCTGTCTAGTTCAGGGTCAGCAAACTACTGCCTGAAAGATGAATTTGGCCTGCCACCTTCGAGCTAAGAATAGTTTTTACATTTTTAAACAGTTGAAAAAAATCAAAGTGAAAATGTTTCTAAATGTGTGACAATTATATGTAATTCAAATTTCAGTGTCATAAGTGAAATTTTACTGGAACACAGCCACACTCCTTTATTGATAAATGGTTGCTTTCATGCTCCAGAGGGAAAGCTTAGTAATTGTGACAGAGACCTTATAGTCAGGTAACAACTAACATGTTTACTTTCTGACCCTCTAAAGAAAAAGTTTGCCAGCTCCTGATGGAGTAGTAAAATAATGCAGGTATCAAATAATCAGCTGTCTAAATCAGTGATTTCCTAGATCAACTTCTCATCCTACATTTAGATGCTTATAATTACATCACTACCTCTAGAAGAATTTCAGTATAGAATAGACTTCTATTTTCTACACTTATAAGTGTGTTTAAAGTTATTTCAATGTCTAAGAAAGCACTTTTAAAAAAATAGCAAGTTACAAATTTGCTTGTGAAGAAAGAAGTAGAGAGGAAAAGAAGGTAAAAAAGGAAGAAAGAAGAGAGGGAATGGAGGGAGATAAAAAGGAGAGAAGAGAAGCAAAATGCCTCTCATACTGGGCCAAATGTTTTTAAACAGAACTACGGTTCTTAAACATATTTTAATCAAAGACCATTGTGAAAATCTAATGATAACCTTGGGACCTTCTGCCTGCCACTCTTACTTACTAGCTGGCTTACTCTTACATTAGCATTCCTACTTTTTCTGTTTTTTTTTTTTTTTTTAATTTACATGTATCACATAGAAACACACATACACAAAGACTGTGTATAAAGCTCAACTATGGACTCCAGATCTTTGCTCTCGAGGATTGTTTTTAATTAGCTTAGGAGGTGATGTTAATTGTTTTGTCTTAACTCTTCTATATAAGAATAAAGAAAACCAAGTTGAATACAGAACGAAGTCCATATTCAGAGTCATGCAGAAACAATCTAGACTTCCAGGGCAATCCAGGAACCTGCCTAACCTGAAGACTGTATACCAGGTCAGAGATCATCTGGAAATGATATGTTCTTTATGATGACTCTTTAGAGCTAAGCAAACCCTTTGGATATGCCTTGATCTAGATCTGAGTTCCTCAGTAGGATTAGTTTGGAGTAGCAGTGCTGAGCATAAAACAATGTATGCACCTTGGCACCAAACAAACATGAATTTTCATCTTATTTAATGGTTTTCTGACCCTAAGAACATTATTTAACAGTTCCTCATTGTCATGGTGGGAGTAATAAATTACTCTTTATAGGGAGAGTCAGGTATGAGAACTACATAAAAAATAGAAATTCCTAGTTTGGTACCTGACATACAGTAGACACTAAAATGCTCACTCCCTTCAGCTTCTCCTTTCTTTAGGGCCTGAAGAAAAGAGGATGTCTTCTGCCCAATATTTCTTAAATTTCTGGCTCAACAGCCAACTTTGAGCTCAGAATAGCTACCCTATTTGAGTATGTAATAGATGTAGTCTGAAGATTGGATAATCTTCATACAGAAAAAGAAAAGGACTGAACAATAAAGTGCCTTATAAAGCAAGATGGTTGAAGGATATTATTACTGAGGTTCATTCCTTCAAAGATTCTGAGAAAGGGCTGTTACAATAAAAGGCATAACTATAAATAGTACCTTTATTCATAGCATAGAAGTTATATGGTTTCCTATTGCTACTGCAACAAATTACCAAAAATTTAGTGGCTTGAAATGACACCAGTTTGTTATCTTATAGTTTTAGACATCAAAGAATGAAGTGGTTTCAGGGGACCAAAACCAAGGTATTGGAAGATCTGTGCTTCTGCTGAAGGCTCTAGGAAAGAATCCATTTCGTTGTCTTCTCTAGCTTCTAAGGCTGCATTCCTTGGCTCAGGGCCCTTTGCTCCACCTTCAAAGCCACTAGTAGCAAAGCATCTTCAAATCACTCTGCTTCTACTACTACAAAACCTTCATGAAATTACTCTCTACCTCCCATGAGGGAGGTATATATGAATAAATATGGACATCTATGATTACATTTAGGGACGAACTAGATAATCCAGGATAGTTCCACATCTCAAAACCTTTAATTTAGCCACTTGCACTTATGCCATAAAAGGTAATATTCACAGTCACCAGAGTATTAGGATCTGGGTATCTTTGGCAGCCATTATTCAGCCTACTTAACGGTGGTTAAGAACACGGATTCTTGAGCTGGACTGCCTATATTTGAACCCCAGTTCTTCCACTTGCTAGTTGTATGACCTTGGACAAATAGCTTAATCTGATGTTTTTCATCTATAAAATGGGCCTAATAACAGGGTCTATTTATTTGGTGGCTATGGGGAGTAAGTGAGTTATGAGAGAATAATAGTTAACACCCACCTCAGAGAATCAGTTGCAAGAATTACGTAAGTTGATGCACGTAAAACTCTTAGAACAATGCCTTAGGATACAGTAAATTCTATGCAAATATTGCTTACTATTTCTATCATCACTAAATGCTACCACTTTATTATCATTATTATTATTGTTATTGTGCCTTACACAAAGTTGGGAACAATGTAAACTATACTTTTGACTACTTTAATAGCATCTTCTCTTAACATAAGAAATCCCATTTACTTCCTGCTTTCTAACAAGTGATGTAGTTTAGTGCCATTTATCAATTTCCGTTCTAAACAGAAAGACTGCAGAAAGACTGCAGAAATCAGAGTTCTAAATGTAGTAGAAACTGCTGGAAAACTCTGGCAAGCACCAACAACACATTTTCAGTGCCCTTCCTCATTTGTTCAACACATTCTTAGTATCTCCTGAGCACCAACTATTTTCTATGCTCCATTTTTATTCATTCTTTTCAGGAACAACTTCACTGCTTTTCTTTGATCAACCAAGCATGTGTTATTTAACAAGAAGCCAGCCTTTATAAATCATGCACATTTAGTAGAAAATAAAGTAAAATAGCCAAGTGACTTGTTTAAACAAGAATAAGACTTCAAAAGAACAACCAAAACATGTCATTGATAGCGATATTGTTGGAAGAAAACAGCATAGCTAATGGCTTAGTGTAGCCTAGCCATGGAAACTAAATGGTCAACACTGTGTACCTAAATATAGGCCTTGTGCCTTAAAAAAAAAAACAAAAAACTTGCTACTTCCTTAAAACAGGATACTCTGGCCAAAACAGTCTTACTAAAAAGACTAAAACAATTCAGAGAAACTTCATCTTAACAGAAGCACAGAGCCTACAATTAAAATAAACATAAAGATTTAACAAACATTTAGGGGCTACTGTGTCGCTCAGTTGGTTAAGCATCCACTCCTGAATTTGGCTCAGGTCATAATCTCACAAACTGTGAGATTAAGCCCTAAATCAGCTCCATGCTGACAGCGCAGAGCCTGCATGGGATTCTCTCTCTCCCCCTTTTTCTTTGCCCCTCCCCACCCTCAAAATAAATAAACATTAAAATAAAAAAACATAAAATAAAACATTAAATTAGAAATAAACTTTAAAACTTTACTATGCAAATAATACTTTGGGGACTAAAGTACATGTTGTCTGTTCATTTGCATGGAGAAGTGGGAAGCGTGCCAATCACCATCAGCAGCAGCTCTTTTAGTGAGAGACAACCCTAATTCAGTCAAAAGATAACCCGTACAATTTAAAAAACAAATTTACTATGTTTCTAAATTAAAGAATAGGTTTCTGAATAAGAAATTCACTAATTTTAATGTTGCCTAGCTACATCAAAGGTAAGATTTACCAAAAAACCCAATAATTTTAAAACCAGATATTAAACCACAAAAAGACAGTATGATTGCTTTAGTATTAAGAGTTGAAAAAAGGGGTGTGTTTGTCACCACCACAATCCAACCTGAAGAGTAAGTAGCAGACCTCACAAAGGCAGAGACCACACATCAACACCCAGTCCAGCTGTGCTGATGTGCCCCAGTATCTTACATTGGCTATACAGCATAGCTATTCTACCATCAGTTGTAAAGTTCACCCTTAGGAAATAGGAATTGTGTCCAGCATATATTTTGTATCCCCCCCCATTTTTTTGTATCCCTCCAACCCCTTTTTAGTGATCTTTTTTAGATTTAAAGATCAGTAGGGTTTTCAGAATATGAAATTTATGGAGATAGCTCTACTTACAAACAGGTTGGGTTCCAAAGGCTGTTAAATCCATTAGTTTAAAAGCCCAAAACCATGAGTGAGATTCAGGTTTATGGGCTCTGCATTCCCTCCTAACTGATCTATTTTGGGCATTTTTTTTAAAAACTGCCCTGTTTTGTTTACAGTAAGTATTCGCTGAAGCAGGCAATCCCGCTTCTTCCCCTGCCACAATCTCTCACCAACAGAAGAGCAGGAGCCTCTGGCAGCTCAGGCATCCACACCAGAGCTTCATCTGCAGATTAGGACAAACACTGAGCCCACGGTGCCATCTGTGGTTTTTGATAAGTTTTCACAGAAGCACTTGCATTCATCATGCTTAACCTTAAATTCTTAAACTCCTAACTTTAACTGAATTAATCTTTGACTAAATAACTAAATAGGCATCCCACTTTAACAACCATCCTCTCCCAAAACCATTTCTAATTTTTTTTAATGTTTATTTTTAAGAGAGACAGAGACAGAGACAGAGCATGAGCAAGGGAGGGGCAGAGAGAGAGGGAGACACAGAATCCAAGGCAGACTCAGGCTCTGAGTTGTCAGCACAGAGACTGATGCAGGGCTCAAACCCACAAACTGTGAGATCATGACCTGAGCTGAAGTCAGATGCTTAATTGACTGAGCCACCTAGGCCCCCCCATTTTTATTTCTTTTTCTTAAAAAAATTTTTTTTAACATTTATTCATTTTCAAGAGAGAGAGAGGAGAGAGAGAGAGAGAGAGAGAGAGAGAGAGAGAGAGAGAGAGAGAGAGAGTGTGTGTGCAAGTAGGGGACGAGCACAGAGAGAGAAAGACACAGAATCCGAAGCAGGCTTCAGGCTCTGAGCTGTCTGCACAGAGTCTGCCCAGAGCCCGACGTGGGACTTGAACCCACCAGCAGTGAGATCATGACCTGAGTGGAAGTTGGACACCCAACTGACTAAGCCACCCAGAGACCTCCCAGACATCCCATTTTTTAAAAAACAAGTCTTTTAATACAAAACCATTTCAAACATTCACATTTCTTCACCATCTGCTGACTGTTAATTGTACAGATCCATCTTTTTACACGGAATTGTCTTTCAGAATCATTCTTACTGTCTGATCACCTATTTAATATGTGTAATTTTCTCACTTTCAATTTTTTACACCATTTCTACTTTTGTGTCCATCAATCTACCACTAGCACTGCTTTTAGGGAAAAAATGGAGTTTGTAATATTTATAAAATACCTCAAAAGTATCTATATAAAGCAAACATGCTAAAAATAACAATAATGGCTGAGTTGAAATGACCATCTATTGGTGATCAGCAAAATTGAATCTGCTCTGGGGCATACTCTGTCCGTAGCCAGAAAGTTCCTGAGTTATATATTTTAAACAGATGAGTTTGTGTTAAGAAAAAAATGAATAAGAAATTAAATCTACCATGCAAAAACAGGGCTTTCTGTCTTACACATTTAGGCATGTAATTTTAGGCGTTACTCATGCTTGGTATTTCATTTCAAGCCAAATATTAAAGGTCTAAGAAAACTTTAGCCTGATATCTTGTTTGCAAAAGATAATGAATTTATGTTATTTGAAGTAATCTAGTCCAAACTACTGAAGTGGAAAGGAATACGATTTTTCTGTCCTTTCCTCAACAAATAGTGAACAGCAGAAGAATGGGTAACTCACAGATAATGGGTAACTCATAAGTATCTGTGATTCACCAAGGCCTGCGTCACTAAGAGTCACCACAGCAACACTGAAGGTTTCCTAGGCAAGGAACCACTTGTGAGTCAATGATCAATTTTACAGAAGTGCAGCCACATTATAAAACTGTAGTTGTACATTGCATACTTTACCTTTTGTAAAGTTAGGCAAATAACCCAAAAGCAAAAAAATAGCAGGGGCTTTTTCAAGAAAGCAAGGTCTAGTCATTATCAGAAGCCATTTTGTTTCATATTTCACATTTATATTCTCATCAAAGAACAATGACAGTTATCAAACTATGACCCCAATCATGAGGAAAATGTTAAATCATGCTTCCATACCTACTCTTTCAGAAGTTATAAGAACAGGATTTAAAAGAAAACATTAAAAGATACTATTTTGTGATGCTTAAATAATAAGTTTACCCATTTGGCAAATTCATACACCCAATGTGCTGGAATACCAATTATGGCATCTAATAAAAGTTATCACTATTGTCAGATATTATTTTCAAATTCTGAGATTAATATTAAACATGTTAATAGGTGTGTTTCCCTTTCCTATTGGTCTTATGATGAATTATATACATTGGTATTCAAAAGTTAAATAGCACCTTTATATTTATAATGGACTATGAAATAACATATACTACATAACCCATTTATTTTTACAGATTCTTATTAAAACTGAGAAATCTATACTTGGATAACTTAATTCCTTTATGGTCTCAGTTTCCTCATTTATAAAGCTGGGACAATAATAGTACCTATCTTATAGAGTTGTTATGTGGATTAAATGAATTAATATTTATTAAAACATATGTAACACTATAGTAAAACTTTGGTTTGTGAGCATAATTCCTTCCAGAAACATGCTTGTAATCCAAAGTACTCATATATGAAAGCACGTTTCAAGAGCCATTGGTTCAGTTGTGGTCATGTGATCTTCAGCGTTACATACTTCTCTTACTGCAAGACATCACTCGTTTATCAAGTTAAAATTTATTAGAAATGTTTGCTTGTCTTGTGGAACATTCATAGAACAGGTTACTTGCAAGCCAATGTTTTATTATCCTTGATACACACTAGAGATTATTTATGTGTTAAATATAATTTAGAAGTTAAATAGATGAGGAGGCAGAACCATACCATTTCACGGTACCTGGTCATCTGCATATAGAAGATAAAGAATTCAGATCAGTTCCTACCCTTCCACACTGTTAACACCTCTACTCTCAAAAAGTACCTGCTCTTATAAAAAGCATGGTTATATATCTCACCTGGAACTGCCACCTAGCAATAATTCAGGAGTTCTAACAATTACTCTTACCTAAGGGAATCCTTTCTTGTCACTAACTATTAGTGTTAGGGAAAGTCTTATAAAAATGTCTCTGAATAATGCATGGTGAGAGGATAGCCATTCAAAGAAACCAACAGAAACTATGTAGTCAAATTAAATATATACATACCCTACGGTCCAGCAATTTTGCTCCTGGTAATTACCTGTCTCAAAGAGATTCTCATATCATATAAAGAGACACGAATAAGATTGTCTTCTGTATCACTGTTACGTGATAGTAAGGTGAAGGCCTACTCCCTGGAGAGTAGATAGGAAAAATGTGGGCAATACACACATGGAGCAACATACCACTAGGAATACAGTGCCGAGAATAAAGCAAGCAAGGGGCGCCTGGGTGGCTCGGTTGGCTAAGCGCCCAACTCTTGGTTTCAGCTCAGGTCATGATCTCATGGTTTGTGAGTCTGAGCCCCACCTTGGGTTCTGCACTGACAATGCAGAGCCTGCTTTGGATTCTCTCCCTTTCTCTCTGCCCCTCTCCCGCTTACATTCTCTTTCGAAAATATAAATATAAATACATTTTTTAAAAAAAAGAAGCAAAGTTAGAGATACCATAATGACATTTCCACAATAAATTAATTGTTTTCTGTATTAAACTTATAAACACATTAAAATGCTTGCCTGTTGGTTGGAAAGGGAGGGAAATTTGGAGCAAGGTAGGGGATAAAAGGGAAAAAATTTAAAGTCAAGAATTTGTATTCTGGGATATTAACAAAATCATCATATCTATTATATTTTAAAGTCTTTTTTAAACAGAAATTTATGTCCTTTCGATTAAAAAAAGTAAAAACAATTACTTCAAAAATGAGTAATGCAGGGGCGCCTGGGTGGCTCAGTCAGTTAAGCCTCCGACTTCGGCTCAGGTCAGATCTCACATTCGTGGGTTCAAGCCCCGCGTCGGGCTCTGTGCTGACAGCTAGCTCAGAGCCTGGAGCCTGCTTCTGGTTCTGTGTCTCCTTCTCTCTCTGCCCCTCCCCCTCTCATGCTCTGTCTCTCTCTGTATCAAAAATAAATAAAACATTAAAAAAAATTAAAAAAAAATGAGTAATGCAGAGTAAATGGCATAGAATTTGGGATTTCTGTTCTCTTAACCAAAAATAAGGGGAAACACCTCAAGCAGAGACATTTTACACAATAGATTCCATCAGTACTATACCACAAAAGTATATATAGTTCTAGAACTAAATAAATCCTTCCCTGACAAATCAGAAAGCATTTTCTTTCAGTGTTGACTGGCAATAAACAGTAGCTTAAATCAAGAGACATCATCACCAGAAAACCTACAAATAGTTCACAGAAGATTAAGAAATAAATTGAACAGATGTAATCATGCTGGCAGACTTAAGAATCTTACTGTATAATCTGCTCTTCAGGACTTATCTTCAAATAAAACAGCTAGGATGACCCCTTGAAACACCACTTTAGCATAGCAGTAAGGTAAATACAGATTATAAAAACAGAATTAATTCAATAAGAGGTAGAAACCTGTGTCTTCACTTCTCTTTGTCTCCTCTAACAATCAAATGTAAACTTGCTTTTGGTGGCTTAAGATGATCCTAAATCCTTCAGTTATTTTAAACTTTAATAAGATAGCAGTTTCCAAAAGATTCCTAAAGAAAAACTATAGGTACTATGGTTTTTGAGATCAACAAAGTAATCAGTGGCACCAGGACATGCAATCTTACATGACCAGGAACAGGGTGTAACTTAAAATGGGAGTGGTCGAGACAGAATGTTATAAACATATTTATAAACATATATATTTCTACAATGATTTCTAGAATTGTGCATATCCAAGACATATAACCATTTCAGTAATGTAATTCTGCTAAGCAAAGAGACGTTCAAATTACACTGTGGTTTAGATATTGGTCATTGTTTTCCAAATCAGTTGTCACAATTAACTCCAGGACTTCAAGATAAGGTTATCTTTTGAGGGAGAACTGTCTTGCAATGGATGATTCTAAGTTTGCCAATGAAATTCAGGTAAATTTTCTGAGCTATGGCTATTATCTGCCACTCAGGAGACAATCAGATTCTGAGCCTGACGGGTACAGTAAGTAGGCAGTTGAGAAAATTTTGGAACCCTCTTTCTCTACTCACCCTACTAATAGCTAGTAGCCCCTGCTCTTCAGGATTTTATCATAGCTGTCTCCTTTCTCTCCTAGGGAATCTCATCTACTTCAAGGCCTTCATTTCCCAAGTCCCTATCTTTGGCCCAAACTGGCATATGATTGTAAACCGGAATTCTAAACATCAACTTGTAATCAATACCATAAATTCATCACATTCCAAAATGAACTTACATACTTCTCCCATGAAATCTGTTTTTTCTTCCTTTACTAATTAGCTTATATTATCAATTTAACTGATCAGCAGAGCCAAAAATCTAAAAGTCATCTTTCTTCTCTTCAATTCCTTCTTTTCATGAGTCACCTGTTCCTGTCTATTTATTCTCCAAGCCTGTTGCCATGGCCTTCTCTCTCTGGCTACTGCAATAGCTTCCTACCTGGTTCTCCAGCTTCAGCCCCCTTGATTGTGAGCTAGTGTGGCTCTTAGAATCCCTACTCCTACTCAGCCCACCCCTCCCCATTCCCTAAGCAAACTGTTTCTTATGCTTCAGATGTCCTCCAAGTCTAAATGCACATAAACACACAAAACTTTTGTTAACTTGGCTTGTCCTGCAGATTTTCCTATAAGAGAAAAATATAGTTTGGAAACCAAAACATACAGTTCACTTGACAGTTCTATTGTATATTAACAGCAGACAAATGGCTTGTTTATTCCTCTTGAGTGAGTTTGCTTAGTATGTATTTTCCTGCAGATCTACCAACTCAAGAGTACACAGAGAAAACTTCAGTTTCTAGACTTGAACAATTGAATAGGAGATATCACTGCCCTGTGAGACTTTTCCTGAGCAGAAACTATGAAAACAAACCAACTTCTTTGTTAAATTCATGAATTTACTGTAGAAAATAACAAGTGAAACTAGCACTATAGAAGTTTTCTAAGATCAGCTTATAATGTTAAACAATTGATAATAAAGATACAAAAGCCTTCTGTGTTTCAAATGAAAAATGCATGATAAAGAAATATATTCTCAATTCTGTTCCAAATTCAGTCTTCCCTAATAATAATAGCTAATACTGATGTAGTAGTTACTATGTGCTAGGCATTGGAATAAATGCTTTACACATATGATCCCTTTTAATCCCCAGAACCCCAAGATGTGAACACTATTATTGTCACCATTTCATAAGCAAGAAAACTGAAGCTTAGAGGTAATTAACTTGCCCAAGCTAGGGTAATCTCAGAATCAAACCCAAGTCCATGTTTTCCCAGATCTGGGACCTTCAAACTCTTGAGCTCTACTACCAAGAGACTGGGAGTATGGGGGACAGTGAGCACGTGTAGTTTGAGAAATTCTCTCTCTCCACACCACTAAAATTAGTGAACTATAAATCACAATAAATAAATAAATTCTAATAAATTAAGCCCACCTATATCTTAATATCTTGCATATGCCAAACATTCAATAAATATTTGTTTAACGAATGAATTAATCTCTAGTAGAGTTATATCCTTGCCTTCTGTAGTAGGGACAAAAATGAAACTGCATAAGAAACCTAAAACTGTCAGAGCATTTGAAAACTGAGAGCTTTCATTGTACAATTTACAAAAGTCTATAAAGGCTTCTTATGAGTTTCAGTAAGAGATGTTAGCTATGGACAGGACTATAACAATTAAGCCCACCAGTTACAATGAAGTTGCAAACATGAGTTTGACAACACCGTAGCAAAAAACCATAAAACTTTGAATAATGACCACCCCCAACCAAGCTTTCTTTTTTTAAAAACATTGGTAGTAAAATATTTTTTCCCCAAAGTTAAAACATGGTAATGAGAAAGTCCAATTGCTATGGGAGTGAGGGGAAACGTCCTTGAATAGAACAGACTAAAAAGAATTTGATGACTCAGGGTCATTACTATGTCTACCAATTACTATATTATAATATAGTGACTACAGCTGTACGCTCCGGGATTATAAGCTTTTAAAAGCTCTTTCTTCCAGTAAATGGTCAGAAAATGCTAACTTTTTGAAGATTTTTAAGTATCATTTTCTTCTCTCTCTCATTGTGAGGCTATTACACTTTGCCATTGCAGTGTGCCTCTCAGCTTTGTAAGTGGCGGTTGGCTGAGAAACCAGATAACCAGGTTATCAGAGAACCCAGAAGGTGTCAGCTTGAGACTGAACCCTAGGACTTGTTTTTCTGCCCTTGGTTAGCTCCTCAGTTACTTCTTTCTTTCGTCCCTCCAACACTAGGGATTTAGTTGGCTTGCTTCTCTTCCTTTAGCACTATTGTCAAGCGCTTTTCTCATCTTGGTGTTCTTTTTTCCTTTCTACAAGCTGGCTATGAATACACACTGTCCCTTCTTTACTGGACCCCAGGAAAAATGTAGGTTCTTCTCGCTTTTGAGAGAATTTTACTGTTCATCGCTAATGAGAAATGCACAATGGGTTGCAAACATGGAAAAAATGGTTTAGGAAATCTTAAAAGTTTTCATTATTATTTTACTCCTTAATCAGTATTTATTGACTGCTCTTCTTTGATGTTACCAGAAGACTATGTGCTCACTTTCTTCCCTGCTATAACACTGTGAGCTTTTTGAATGAAGGTATTTTATTTTTGTATGCCCCAAGCTAAAAGCAACAGACACACAGTAGGCTCACAAAACATACCTAACTATAAGCTTCAAGATTAAAAATGTCAACACACTGAATTACAGAAGTAATATAATGAACAAAATTACAGTCCATTTCACGAATTTATTTAACGAATACATTTCAGTCCAATGTCAATGAAATGAATTGCCTTAAAAAATTAAGCAAAGATTGAACATTTGAAAGAAAACACTGTATTTGCTTTATGAAAAACTATGTAAGGGGTGCCTGGGTGGCTCAGTCAGTTAAGTGACTATTGATTTCAGCTCAGATCATGATCTCAGGGTCATGTGATTGAGCCCCTGCTTTGGTTCTGCACTGGGCTTAGAGCCTGCTTAAGATGTTCTCTCTCCCTCTTCCTCTGCCACAGCCCCTCTCCTCCCTCTCTCTCAAAACAAACAAACAACAAAACACCTCTATATAAGAGTTTGCTGTTAAAAGGTGATTTATCATATTTATAGCAATAATGCAGTACCCACTTTTCTTCTAATAACTAAAAAGAACTAGTTGTCAGTTTCATAGGAAAGCTAAAATGGAATCTTTGGCTTTTTGCTTAGATTTATCATGTTTTCCACTAGCAGCATTTGCAGTTGTTTATGGATACATTTAAAATAAGCTCCACATAAAATGAAAATAATCAAATATCTTCTTAAACTCACAACTGCTAATCTAAATCTTGTTCATAGTCTTAAATTTGTGACTAAAAATAAAACAAAGAAAAAGTCAGTGGTTTAGCCTAGTACTAGCTTAAAGAGCTAAAAATGGTTGAAAAGAAAATTTTTTTAAATTGTTGTTAAGTGATGTGCTTTAAAAACAGTAGTACCATCTCAGAGACATTTTAGTTGGTTTCTAGTCTCCTCCTCTTCTTTTCTTCCTTCAGACAGAGAATGCTCTTTCTTAACCAACAAACTTCCCTTTGTTTAGATTTATATCACCACAAGCCTGAATAACCTCAAAGCACCACACACAACATGCCTATGACTGAAAGCTGTAAGGGTAGAAAGCAGAGCTTTGGCACTTGGACCCCAAACATGTATTTACTTTACTTAAGTGATGAATTTTTGAGAAGTTCATTTTCTAAGTTGACAACCATTTTTAAATATAAAGCAGCAGTTAAGTTCTCCTGGAAAAGTCACAAAACCACATGGAATGGGCCTGCTGTAAATGTAGTCATCAACCATGGGCCTCACATCACAGGCATGCCCTCCATTATCCTCTTACATGTCCTTTTCTGAGACAGTCCCAAACCACATCTTCGACACTCGTCTCTGAACCCCTATCTGTTCTCCATCCTTCTTACTTTTATTCCTGTCACTAATAAATCCATAAAATCTATAGCTAGATTTCTCTCCAAACTCTGAGAATTAAACATAAGCATAACCTCAATCATGCACTTGTGCACTTATTAATCAAAGTACAAATTGGCAATCCTCTTAGAAGAACTGGGTGGCTGGAAGACAGAACAGGGAGAGAAATTTATTTTACTATTACCTTACAATTTGTCTACCATACGTGTATGCCCACCCAGTTATAAAATACTGAAATATATGTTACTTAAAAGTCTCTTCTCCTGCCTTGTCTAAACTTTATTCCACTAGTAATCTCTATTCATTAGCGACCTCCTCCTTGGTCAACTATCATGTTCAAAATCTTCTACTTTTATTAAAAACAGATAAAATTAAAATTTAAAATTCTCCCTTCATCAAGACTCTGGGTTCCCCTCTAGCTACTGGTCTCTGTTCTCAGTCAAGTTTCTTCAGAGAATTTACTCTCTTCTCATTTTTTACTCACACCTCAATCCCACTATAATCTGATTTTTCCTGAAACTGTTTTCTCTTCAGTCACCAATAGGTTCTGCTTACCCATCCAGTCATACTTCCTTAGTTGTTATCTGCATCTCTTGTTCAGTACTGTTGACTATTTCTTACTTTAACTTTCCTATGACCTTTTTGAAGTCTACATCTTACAATGAATGCACTTTCTCAAATCCCTTCATTGGATCACCCAGCTCCCTCCCCTTGATCTTTAAACATTGGTGTTTCTCAAAGTTTCAAACATGACTGCATTTATTGCTGCTGTTTCCTTTACCTTTGTGCAAACCAACTACTACCACAGATTTAACTACCTCTGCAGTGTTAATAACTCCCAATCTGGCTCTTCAGACCAGACTTGTTCCTCAGCTCCAGTCAAATTTCTCAGAGGCTGACTATAATCCCTTGAATTCATCCACTGAACAGAAAATGCCTCCTTTCTCTCATCTTCCACATCCAATCTATTACCAAATCCCTACAGCCTAGCCCCACTATATGCCTTAAATTTGCACACTTCTCTTTATTCCCTCTTCTGTCATCCTAATTCTACCCACCATTAGCTCTTAGTCTATGAACCAGCCTCTTAACAGGACTCCATGCTCAACTTCTTTGTATTCTCTGTAAGACAACAAGAAAAAATGTTTTAAAAACTAAACTCTTTTGGGGCACCTGGATGGTTCAGTCAGTTTAGTGTCTAACTTCAGCTGAGGTCATGATCTCATAGCTCATGGGTCCGAGCCCTCCATCAGGCTCTATGCTGATAGCTCAGAGCCTGGACCTTGCTTTGGATTCTGTCTCTGTCTCTCTCTGCCCCTCCCCTGCTTGTACTCTGTCTCTCTCTCTCTCAAATATAAATAAACATTAAAAAAAACAACAACAACCCTAAATTCCTTAAAAAAAATACCTAGAATAAAATCCACACATCAAATCACAGTCTACAAGGTCTGGCCTAGGCTGGCCCCCTGACTACTTCTCTTCCCTCATCTTGCACCACTCTCCTTGCTCATACTCAGCCACAGAGACACAACCTTGTGTCGTTTTGTTTGTTTGTTTGTTTTTTACTTCCTCATCACATTTTCTCCTATCTCTGGGCCTTTGTAACTGTTACCTTCCCTCTTGCTGTTTATATGGTAACTACTTCTCACTCTTCCAGTCCGGCTAAAAAATCACTCTCAGGGAGAAGTTACCAGTCCACCTGATCTAAAGTAGGCTCCCCTGCCATCTTTATTTTCTAAGTCAGCATCTAATTTGTTCCTTTCACCACATATATTACAATGTACTTCCAACAAGTCTTCTTCCAGGAAGGAAGGGGAAGGGTCTACCTTTTCCCTTTCTTCTTTCTTACTGATCAGAATGAGTACATAACAGCAGGAGCTTAAGCAACTCAATACATACTTGTTGTTGAACTATTAACTGAACTAGTGGGTAAATTCACCATTAACTGAAATGGTGGGTGAATTCTGTCACCATTAACACACATATCAACTTTATTGTTACACAAAATAGTGTAACACTAGGGGTGCCTAGGTGGCTCAGTCGGTTGAGCATCTGGCTTCAGCTCAGGTCATGATCTCAGGTCACGTTTTTTTGGGTTTGAGTGTGTCAGGCTCTGTACTGACAGCTAGCTCAGAGCCTGAAGCCTGTCTTCAGAGTCTGTGTCTCCCTCTCTGACCCTCCCCTGCTCACACTGTCTCTCTCCCAAAAATAAATAAAACACACACACAAAAATTTTTTAAATAAAAAAAATAGTGCAACACTCATAAATAAATTAGACCCTCAACTATTCCTTCCTTATTTTCAGAAACTTTCTAAAGAGAAAGAACTTGAAGTTTGGTCAATGCTAATGGATATAGATATGGATAAGTTTCAAAGACTTCAATGATCTTTACAACATGAATTAGTTACACCTCTATACCATGAGTAACTTTGCTCATTTTCTAGCACAAATAAATCACAATCCAGGGTGGTTAAATAAGATATCCCAAGGTTATATGAGTCAATAACAAAGGTAGGAACATTACATATTAAGAAGCTAGTTATATAAGAAATTTAAATAAAATAACTTGAACTAACAACTGGTCAATCAGGTGCTTATTGGACAGTTTTCAACAAATGCCTCTTGAATTAAACTAAAAGATAAAAAGAAGAAAAGTGGTATACAACAGACTCTGCCCTGTTGGCGTAGAGGGAGGTTAAAGATATAAGAAATCTAAGGTCTATCAGGGAAAGCTCTAATGAGCTCCATGATCTAGGTTAAATCTGAGATTTCATATCTAAGATAGCTAAGAAAAGAAGATAACACCACCAGATAATAAGTATCTCATGAGTATTAGAACAGAACTGTTCTATATACAGTCAGTGGGAGGAGAGCTCTTTTTGGCTGAAGTGATCTGGTTTCACATAAGAGTAAGATTTAAACAGGTTTCTCAAGGATGAAAGGATTCAAATGGTGAGAAGGTGAGTGTTCAGTAGGTAAAAGACAAAGACAAAAAACCTGAAGCCCCAAAGCAAACAGCAGACAGAGCCAGTTGGGCAGCAGTGTACAGACCAATTTAAGTAAGAATGATTATGGGGAACTACTTGGAACCTTAAATTTGGGAAGTTCAGATTAAGAAGTCTGAACTGGATCCTCCAAGGAACAAGTTTCTAAATGAAAGTGACACCTGAGGGGTGCTTGGCTGGCTCAGCCAGCATAGCATACAACTCTTGATCTGGGAGTTGTGATTTCTAGCCCTATGCTGGGTGTAGAGATTACTGAAAAATAAAATCTTAAAAAAAGGTGACTTTTAAGAAATAAATTCAGAGTCAGAATACAGAATAAATTCCAAGGATAGAAAAATTAGAGACAAAAATAATTTTAAAATGTTATCAAATTATGCCTGGATTATTGTAATAAGGGCATAAATGAGGTCAATGGAAACAATAAGAGGGATGTGTGAGTCACTGAAGACAGGACTTGTTAACTTATGAGTTAGGACTAGATGGGCTTTATCCTCTCCTAAAAAATAATTACATCTAGCATATACCTCAATCATTTGATTTCAAATTTCACAATTTTCATTGCCCCTCATTCCCTAAGAGCTCTTTTTACCAGGCATTTGCTGTCTCCCCAACCCACAAACTGGATTCTCCAACCACATAATATAGCCCAGACAAAACAAAGGATTGTATTTACCAGCTCCTTAAACACACCAAGAAATCCCCAATCCTATAACTTTGTTTGTGCACTTTATTCTACCTTTAAATATCTCTTCTCCTCTTACATACTCAAAGTCTAGCCATTCCTCACAGCCCAATTCAAATGCCACTTTTTCCCAATGCCAGTTGTCCCGAAGTCTCAACCTGAAATAAGATTACTTCCCAATACTCTCCATTTTTCTCTAAAACATTTTAACCATATAATTGTTCCTTATCTCCTCTGGTAAACTATATACTACCTATAGCAAACATGCCCAGTTTATTTTTGTATCACTCCCTCCTTCTTTCATAGGTACTTGAAGATCTTAATAAATAACGTATGGTAACATGTAGTATAATAGCTAGGAGCACAGACTGAGGACAGGCCGAGTTTGTTTCTAACACTTCCATTCGCTATGTGATGATGGGCAAGAGACTCTTCTGTGCTTCAGTATCTTTACGTATAAAATGGAGATAATGGTAGAGATTTCATAAGGCCATCAGACGACTTGGCTTAGAACAGTGTAAGCCCCATAAAAACGTCTATTAAATGCAGTGGGAAAATACTGAATATTCTGTGATACAAAGTTTTATTTATTATGGAAACCAAAATGTCAAAAGTAAAGCTGGTCTCTAGGTACAAAGAGGTATATACAAATTCTTCCTAAATCCTCCCATGTTAGCCCTAAGGGTTAGCTGTGGCCTTTAAAATCTTCCTTAGGTTAACAATAGTTCTGCTTTAGTTTGACATTTCAATATTCCAAGAAAATATTTAGGTCGGCTTCCACCTAACTGATCTCCTTGCTTCCAGTCTTATCCCCTTTAATCCATCCTCCACAAAGTTCAGAGTAGTCTTTCTAAAATGCAGATCTGTTTTTCCTCTTCTACAAACCCTCTCCATTCCATCCCTCTCAGGATAAAGTTCAGCTCCTTAGCATTTCATACAAAATTGTCCTAATACGGCCCCCGCCTAATCTCCAGCTTCATCTCTCAACCCTTCTTACCATGAAACCTGATCACCTGGCATACCTCAAAGGCTTTTTGTATGTCATTCTTTTTGCTAGAACATCCCTGCAGTAGTTTGCTAGGACTGCAATAACAAAATACCGTAGACTGGGTAGCTTAAAAGAGAGAAATTTATTTCCTCACAGTTCTGGAGGCTAGAAATCGGATATCAAAGTGTTGGCAGGCTTGCTTTCTCCTGACACTTGCAGATGCCCGCCTTGTAATGTGTTCTCACATAAGTTTTCTTCCCACTGTGCACATAACCTTGGTGTCTCTTTTTGTTTCCGAAGTTCTTCTTCTTATAAAGATGCCAGTCAGAATGAAATATGACCCACCCTAAAGGGCCCATTTAACTCAATCACTTCCTTAAAGGCTCTATCTCCAAATATAGTCACTTTGGAGGTTTTAGAGGTTAAGACTTTAACATATAAATTTTGGTGGGGCACTATTCAGCCCATAACAACCCCTTCTCCTTTTCTTTGTCCAGGCTTATTCCCATTTGTTTTTCCAAACTGGCCCATGCCTTCACCCCCTAGGTGGATTTCACTGCCTTTCTCCCTGTTCCTATGGTACCTCTGTGTTGCCTTCTGTACACTGCTATCCACTGTACACTGCTATCCACTGTCACAATCGTGTCTTTCCCTCTTCAGACTGTGTTCCTTAAGAGCAGGGGCTAAATCCCTAGCACAGTGTCTGCCCCATCAAAAGTATTTAATAAAGATTAGACTATTGAGGGAAAGTAGAAGAAAGAATAAGGACTTTGAAGAAAGGCAAGAGTGGGTTCAAATCTCAGCTCAACCATTTATTCTTCTTATATCTTTGGGCAAGTCACTAAATGCTGAAATTACATTCCGTTTAAAGGAGTTGTACAGATAAATGATCTAATTATCATAAAAACACCCAGTTGTGGGGTTGGTTCACAGAAGGTGTTCAATTAATGCTAAAGATTTCTTAGGCTGCCTGAGTTTGACACCCAGTTCCACCACTTAGTAGATGAATGACCTTGGGCATGTTAATTACCCTCTGCTTCAATTGCCTATCTACAACAATACCTCACAGTGCTATTGTGAGGATCATATGGTAAAATGTTGACAGGTATCTAACACACGGTATCATATAAATGTTTCTGACTATTACATGAGTGCAGCAGATGTGAAAAAATATGACTGGAAACCATGAATAATTTAGTCCCTTTATTCACTAAGTCATTTTAAACGTATTACTTTAATGCCTCAGATTTCTTAACAACTCAACAGGATGGAACTAAAGAGGTTCAAAAACTGGTACAGATGATATAAAGAGCTCAAAATAATCGTGAAAAAATATATTACTATCTGTCTTATTTCTTATATTGGTATTTAACATATTTTGGGTATTGATGTAAAATTTTTAGGAAAGCAGTTTTCCTACTCTTTGTGACTATTTAATGATGATTTTCAGTGAGAATAATACTCAGGTTCATATTTTCAATTGTAGAATCACTAAACCTTTGAACTGGAAAGGACCTCTGAAATGAAAATCTAATCCTATCATGCCTTAAGCTGAGGTGGATTTGGAATGAGCTTTTAGGGTCTTAATGAACAGCTCTGTGGGGGACAGAAATGGTAAACAGAGAGAATACTTTGTTCAAAAGTTGTAAAGCAGGGGTTCAGAACTTATTCTAGATATTCAAGATACATAAGGAATAGGAAATAATGCTAGAAAATAGTTTTTAATCATCCACCCGTTAAGGCAAGTAACTTCTGAAGTAGGTACAATATACTTGACCTGTAACTTTGAAGGGAGGCAGATTCAGGTTTGAATCTTTCCTTGTTACAGAAGCAAAATCTGTGAGGCTCAGAGTAGCACAATAAGGTTATTACAGCGTTCAAGTGAGTGAATGTATGTAGAGGTCATGACTGGTATGCCTGGCTAATTGAAAGGACAGCTGACTGGAACACAGGTCTTAACTGTAAGGGTCCACTGCTATACAGATTTTTAAATTTTTATTTCTGGATACAGCACAGCAACATATTTTCTTTTCCTTGTGATTTTTTAAACTTTTTTTTTCTTTTTTAAATGTTTATTTATTTTTGAAAGAGAGGAAGACACGGAACCTGAAGCAGGTTCCAGGCTCTGAGCTCTCAGCACAGAGCCTTACTGGGGGTCTAATCCACTAACCGTAAGATCATGACCTGAGCCAAAGTCGGATGCTCCACCGACTGGGTCACCCAGGTGCACCAACATTCTCTTTTTTCTAGCTTACTTTATTATAAGAGTACAGCATGCAATACGTATAACACTAAATATGCTAATCAACTGTTTATGTCATCAATAAGGCTTCTTTGGTCAACAGGCTGTCAGTAATTAAGTTTTTGAGGTGTCAAAAGTTATACCTGGATTTCTGTCTGTGCAGGGGATAGGCGCTCCTAACTCCAGTGTTGTTCAAGGGTTAACTATACTCAAATGTTTGTTCTTTTTTATGACTCCTTCAACATATGAATAAAAATCTGTAAAATAACATAACACTGTCTTTCACACACGTGATTGCTGACTGTCTGAGACTTGTTGAACATTAATTTTAAAAATAGAAAGCTGGAAAAACTGCTGAGATGATAAAGTGTCTTTATCCCTGCCCTTTCTCACCATCAAATGTCCTTCACAATTTGTTCTGAAGTGTCACGTCAAGGCTATTAACATGCTATTTGAAGATCACTGTAACTCAGACTTCCAATTCTATGGCAAAGATCTGAAGGTCAGGACAAATTCTACTGAAATATATCTTTTTAAAAAACTGGAAGAGTTCATATCATTTTATTCCTATGATCCCATTCTCGCTTGGAGAATTTCCAGTGAAAAGTTACTGCCTTTTTCTCCCCCTGGCTCAGAAACTGCAGGTTTTAATAAAAAGGTTCGTGGGCAGTTAACCGAGTTCACCATTATTATTATGACCCAGAACTCTTTTAAGTGTTTGGGAGATCATGCTGGTACTAAAAAGGACACCTGCCAATGTCTATTATTTATGCTTGAAACTAAAGTTAACCATTTCTTTTAAAAGATATGTGGTATCTGGCTCAAAACCAATCTCAAGAAAAGCCCAAATAAACACAAAAAAAGCTCTTTGCAATATCCTCTCCTTTCGCTCACATTACAGATGGTGACCGAGGCTTAAGGTTTAACATCCAAACATTAAAGCCGCTCATCACTCAGGGACGGGGCTCCAAGTGGATGCTCTCCGGCAGAGAATGGGATGCTGCCAATCCTCAGAGGTGCAGCTGGGGTGAATCCAGAGAGCAGAGCCCAGCGCCCATCACCTCGCACCCACACTTGGGAAACAAACCACTTCCCACCGCAGGGCGGGGACCCATCGGAGACCCAGGCCTCCGATATCCAACCTCCGGTTCTTCTGTCCGCGCGTGACCTCGGAGTACCCGGAGGAGCTCGGGGCTGGGAAGCTCCTGCGTTTTCTGGGGAAGTTGGCAAGGGCAAGTTCGAGTCATGCGCGGGAATGTTACTCACAGGAATGGCCCGACGTCCTCCGTCCTCCGCCCGGGCTAATAGGATCTAAACCGGTGGCAGCCTAAGAGCTGCAGCCGGAGCGGCCGCCGCTGCCAGTAACCTCCCGGGCGTGGCAAAGACAGGCGAGCGACTTCACCACATCATCACTCGGCGACTTCGGTTTTGCAGCGACGCTCGGGTCCTAACAGCCCCACACAATTAGGGCAGAGCGAAGGAGACCCATTCTCCCAGCAGCCTCCACGGCCCCAGCGCACAACCTGTCGGGAATTGTGGTTTCGCGTCTGCCGGCCCCTTCACCCTTCCAAGCTGTTGCGCTTCGGCCCCTCCCTCAAGCAACAAGGCCCCGCCCCCTAGCTGTTCTGCCCCGGGGCTGGAGGCGGGGCCGCCACCCTGGGGCCAGTCCAGTCGGGACTGACCGCCGGGGATTGGGGCTGAGTTCCAGGCCAGCAGCCCCAGTCCAGGTCGCGTCGCCTCGCTGCACCCCGAAGCCGGCGCCGGGAGCGGGTCTTGTGTGCTCGCCGTGCCCCTGGGCGAGCTGGGCTCCCGGGGCCAGGAGGCCCGGCACCGCTGATCGCCTGAAGAGACTCGCTGGTTGTGGTCGCCGCCAGGGTAATAGGGGGAGGCTGGGTCGGGGAGGGGAAGGTGTAAGGCCCGGCCGGGGACTTGAGGGAGAGCGGCTTGGTCCGCGCTCGCCTCGGGAAGCCGGAGGCTAGAATTCGCCGCCCCACTTCTAACCGAAGCCCTGGCAGCCGCCGGAACCGCGGCTGGAATCTGGCGTGGCTCGGCGAGCCGGCCCTGAGCCCCAGGCAGTCCGTTGGCGGCGGCACCTGCGTGCGTGGTGGGCGGTGCTTGCCGGGTCTGGCCGCGCCAGGTGCGCGGGGCCCGAGCTGCGCGGCGTGCACTCTCCCCCCACCTCTCACCTTGGGCGGCGCTCGGGAGCTCGGAGGACTTTCCGCGCTGGACAGCCTTCGGCCCCGCTCTGTGTGCCACCTTCCGCGAGGTCGCTGTCGAGATCCCCCAAAGCAGGACTAGGAGGGAACCTCTTAGAAAATTAAATGCTCAAGCTTCGTTTGGTTCTCAGTATTTAAATTCAGCGTTGTGTTTTTTCCTTCGTGGGTTTGTTGTGTCAAATACCTTTTTCCTCAAAACTTTGTCAGGATTTGTGACACAGCGTCTGCCTGGTACAGAGTGTGTCTGGCGCACAGTAGGCGCTCAGTAAATACGTTTTGAAAGCATGAGTCACGAGACTAAGTTTGGAAACTTTTACGGAGTTGTGTGTGCGTCGCTATAATTTTTAAGATTTTATGGGTTCTCAAGATCCTTCTGAAAATTACAGTGATTTTAAGGTTCAGCAGAGTTAAATCTTTTTTTTTTTTTTTTTTTGGCATCCTCTGTAACAGTGGCCTCTGTTGGATGCCTAAATTAACTGAAAACTCAAGTTCTGTAAATAAGTGTGCCCTCTGATTTTTAACAGAAATTGTTAACCTTTAATAGTAAAGCCTTCAAATGATTTTATAATGGAGCAAATTTAAATTACTTATAAGACTTTACTCTAATTAGCTTGTTAGATACAAATGCAAGGGGCCACACCGATGTAATCCCTTTAAAAGGGATATATATTCACATCTAGTGAAAGAGTATGCGGGAGAAAATTATGACAGCAAATCTATCTCCCACTCCTCTTTACTAGGTGCAGCTGCTGCCTTGACCTCAAAATGTCTTGTAAAATTATCTCTTTTAATCTTCTGCATATCTAAAGCAGAAGCCAGTGAAATTAAACTACCCCAAAGGGCAACTCCTTTAGTACTAACTGTTCTCATAGATTGTGTCAGTTTCTTCTGTGTTTTTCTGAAATCTAGATAATGTAATGGATTTAAAATTTTTTTGTTATTATTTAAGAACTTACATGAAGTGGAACAAGCCAGAAAAAAAATCCTGATCACCAGACAATTCAGTTAATCATAACATCCTTAATCTTCCCTCTAGTGGAAACCTAAACTCAAGTGGTCAGGACCTTGTCTGCCCTGATCACTAGTGAGTGTCCCCAGTGCATGGCAGCCATTCTTCAAACACTTGTGGAATGAATACTTGGCTGTTTCAGAGTAACAATGTAGTGACTTTCTACATGTGTATGGTTTCTTCATTTATTTGGGTATTTCCTTAGAGTTGATAGCTAGAAGTGAGAATTTTATTGTATCAAAAGGTATTAATATGATCACGATTATTGAAACATTGCCAACTTGCTTTCCAAATGAGCCTTACGTTTTTGAACTGTCAACAGTAATATTTGAGTGTACCTTTCAGAACATCCATTCAAGGTCTTACATTGTAGTGTTCGGTGGTTATGAGCCCTTTTAGTCATTTCATCTCAGTCACCCTGGAAGTTGGGCAGGGCGCGGTCTGCTTTCCCCATTTGTAATACAGCAAATGCCACTGCCTTAAATTGATGATAATGAATGGCAGGTGACAAAATAATCCAACCCTTTCAGGTTTTTCTTCCTCCTGTTCTCTACTTCTGGTTTGCAGTGAATATCCTGAATAAATTCACATTTTTCCTTAGCAGTTAAATTGGATGCTGCTCTATTATATCTATTGTTTATAAAATCTTATTTTTCTTAAATTTTGCTCAGATAGTTGCAGATATCCTGAGTAAACTTGGGGACTTTTAAAATGAAATAATGAACCATGATTTAGAAGAAAGAGATGCTTCAGTTAGGTGTAAGGGAACACCCAGCACTAGGAAGTTTAGAACATTGCCACCCTTTCTATTAGGAAAAATCTGGAAAGTTTTAGTGCTTCCTTTAAAGCTCCTTGACTCCAAAGAGGTTACTATTTTAAACGTCTGCATCTGTTGCATAATCTTCATAAACTATTGAGATTAATACTGTACTAATGAAAGTGGACAGGAATTTGTATAGTAATCTGCATATCTTTTATATTTGTCGAATTCTAGGAAAAATAGAATTGAAAACTAAGAATCATAAGGTAAAAAATACTCAACCTAAAGAAAATATTATTTTTACCTGAAAATTGAAATTTCTTCTTTAAAGACATATGGCAATGAGAAAATGTTATTGATTCCTAGTGTATTACTAATTCAGATTCATTCCCAAATTTACTTGTCATAGTCCCCAAATGATTTAATAGGTAATTAATCCAAACAGGAAGCTTTGGAACCATCGACATTTACTTATAAGTGGAACTATTGGAAATTTGGGGGGTGTATTTCTGAGTGGCATCATTTATGTCAAAAGTGGGTCCAACATTGATTTTCCATATTGCTTTCACATTTGCTTAGGGTTCTTAAAAAAAAAAATGTACAGAAAAGATAGGTAAGGAGAGATGCAGGTATATTGGTCTCTGGGAATATTCAGAATTTCCCTTCAACTTCACTCTGCCTTTCTGTAGTGATATCCCAAATACTATAGTGTTCTGTAAACAGAAATGCTCTTTAAAGACACTTTTCAGAAATGTCTCTAGTTCCTTATGTCAAAGAATAGCTGCCTTTCATGTGGGATTATAGCAACTAGTTCTTCAAGGGTCAAGTCTAAATTATTTTTCTTTCTTTTTTTTTATAATAGGATATTTCTTCATCTTGAAGATAAAGCAAAAATCTTTTTCTGAAACAGATGGATTTTTGTCACTTCCTGTGAACTAAGACGATTCAATGTCTCTTTTGGTAAGTTTGGATCAACATAGCTCTAATTTTGTGCCATCAGAGTAGTTAGATTCAGAGCCATAATAGGAGGCATATTCTGATGAGATATTGGATATTGTTATGCTCTGAGATGTTATTTTGATCAGAATGGCTTCTGATCTTAAGAAATGAGTTAAATTCCCATTGAGTTTTTGTTGCTTTACAAAAGAGCTGCTATTAACCTTTGCTGATATATTCATTATTTTCCTTTGTCTCATACCCACTTTTTTTCATACATTTACTGTACTTAGATATGCCTCTCCCACCCACTTAGCTATGACATCCTTTAATCTTCCAAAAATCCCTTTTATAAATTTCCATTAGACCAAGGGCAAGCAACATTGTATTTAAAATAAGTCTCTTAACAAGACAAAACAATATATGGATTAACGTATGTGATCTATAGATTCCAACTTGTTTTTGTTTATATTAGATCCATGGTATCTAGATTGAAGACCAAGAATCATAAGTAAAAAATATCCAATCTACAGAAAATATTATTTGGATTAAGCAGTTTTAGGTCTTTCATCAAGTCTTATATAGAACATAATACAATATCTGATTAAAGCAGTAATCTTTTAAAAAATGATGGATGCATTTGTATGATGATTTGCAGTATATAAATACTTTCATATATTACATCTCTTCCACTCTTCAAAATTGTGAGTGATTGGCAGGGCAAGTGGTATAATCCTCATTTTGAGTTTAACCCAAGGGTGTAAAGAATTAGAGCCAAGGCTCAAACTCATATCCGCTAATCCACTCCATCATTTGCCAAGTCCAAGAGTCAGAAGTGTGAGGAAATACAGAATGCTTTGTTGAATTTATTGTATGATTTGTTTGTTATATGGAAAATACAGAATGCATTTACTTTATTTTTAAAGTTAAGCTTTTCTACTTACTTAACAGGGGAGCTTTATCTATCTCGGAAGTACATAGGGTTAAATACCTATCTCACTTTCTAATGCAGGGATTGGCAAATTTTTTTCTGTAAAGGCCCAGATAGTATTTATATGCTATAAGGTCTCTGTTACAAATTATTCTTCTGTTATTGTAGTGTGAAAGCAGCCATAGACAATATGTAGATGAATAAAAATGAATGAGTCAGTGTTCCAGTAAAACCTTATTCAGGGTGGTGGGTCAGATTGACTTGTAGACCATAGTTTGCAGACCCCTGCTCTAAAGGATTACTTAAGAGTAACAATTTTATATTGGTTTGTAAATTGGATGAGATGTACAAGGGCATTTGATAGATGAAGATCCTGAGATTTAGAGGGCTGTCTCCCAGGGCTTTAAATTTTGGAAAAACAATATCTTAGTTATTCTATTATTCCATAATTATGGGTTTTATGAAAACGAATAGAATTTAATAATGGGTTTAAATTTGTTCAATTGGTTAATAATTTTACTTTTAATTCTTCTTGTAATGATGAAATATTTAGAATCCTTTGAATCAAAATACTCACCTTTTTGTAAATGAGATGTTTGTCAGTTTGTGCAACTGAGATAAATTTGATGTTTTTACTTATGAAGGATTCCTCCTCATTCAAGTTTTACCCTCTGAGAGCTAAGAAACAGTATTCTCAAAGGAGCAGCATAAGAAAAATATTTTCCTTTACTTCTCATTTAGGTATAACTACTTTTCGTTTGGCTATTATGGTAGTGGATTTAAAATTTATATTAAAAATACTTTGGGGCAGCCTCTGAATAGTTTTCAATCATTTTTCCTGCCTAAGAGATCTTAATATGTAGATTTTTCATGAGCTATTATATTTACCAGCATTCATTTAATTCAGTGTGGTTATTAAAAAATGTTTTGAAGGCTAAGCTATGAGTGTTTTATGAGTTTTATAACCTGGTCAGCTAATGAACATGCTAACATTTTTAGGAGAGGTCAGCAAAAACATTTTGCCTTATAACATTGGCTGGTTTAAGACATTTTCACATTTGTAATGATCATTTTCTTGCACTGTGAAAATTCTATATAAAGATAATGAAACAGAGGTCTACCATATTATTTTATAAAATGTTTGCTATATTTATATGAGCCAAAATGATCATGACTCTTATTTTGAAAATAAATTAGGGTCAATTTAAGTTTTAAAAAATATGCCCAATATGTCGTAAATTAACTTCCATTAAAAAAAAAGTGAGGGACATTTTTTAGAAAGATGTTTTTATATGTTTGAATATATTTTGATAACTGTGTTAAAGGTCCCTCCAAGACCACCTCCAGGTTCGTTGATTTGCCAGAAGGACTTGGAAAAGTTAGCCATGCAGTCCTAATTAAGATTTATTACAGCCAAAGGATACAAAGCAAAGTCAGCAAAGGAAAAAGGTACATGGAGTAAAGTTCAAAGGAAACCAGGCTCAAGCTTCCAAGAATCCTCTCCGAGTGGAGTCAAATATGATGTGCTTAATTCTCCCAGAGTGATGTCAACATGTGTGAAATATTGCCTGCCAGGGACGCTCATTAGAGACTGATCCTCAGGCTTTTTATTGGAGGGTTGGTCATGTAGGTATGTTCTGCTAGCAGGTGACAAAATTCCAGACTTCCAGGAAAAAAAAACATATATTTAGCATAAGCCATATTTACACAGTTTAGGCACATGATCAGTTCTTATCAAGGAATAGAGGAAACCCTCCTTATTCCCAGATACCAGACAAGGGTCAACTTTGCAAGCGAGCCTTTCTTTCTTTCTTTTTTTAAATGTTTTAATTTTTTAATTTTTGAGAGAGAGAGAGAGACAGCATGAGCAGAGGAGGGCAAGAGAGAGAGGGAGACACAGAATCTGAAGACAGGCTCCAGGTTCTGAGCTAGCTGTCCGCACAGAGCCAGATGTGGGGCTCGAACTCACCAACCGTGAGATCATGACCTGAGCCGAAGTCAGATGCTTAACCGACTGAGTCACCCAGGCGCCCTGCAAGCAAGCCTTTCTAAAGATAGCAGTTTTAGGCCTGCTCTGTTAACTCTTTTCTTCGCAATGGTATTAATGATTATTGTGAACAATTCAGAGTAGATGTTACAAAATATATGTAAATACCAAATGCAATATGTAAGTGGCCTAACTGGTAATAAGTATCTTCAAAAACTTTTATTGTCAATTTTAGTCACTCTAGACAAACCAATAGAAACTTTAAGGAAATAGTTCTGTACTTAAAGTTGATATTGTTAGCCTTGTTCTTCAGGGGCACGTTTTACCTAAGAGTGGAGATATAGATCAAATTATTGTGATAAGATTTATATCTTATCTATATCTTATAAGATTGATAAGGTATACAAACTTCAGGAATTCATCATAAAATAATCAGTAATTTAAACTGAGAAAATGACTAGTTTGATTAGTGAAAAATTCTGGTGTATTTTAAAAGAAAGGAAGTTTGATTACTTTTAAGTGACTGCAAGAAAAAAAAAAAGTGACCTCGAAGTGTTAGGTAGACATGTGTGAGCTTATCTTGAAGACTCATTTGATATTAGTACCTTACTGTTCATCCACAAATATTAAGATGCTAGAAAATAATTTATTATAAAAGTCTCTTTCATGCAATTTGTTTATACTTTTCTCTTGAAATATCTTTTCTTCTTGAATAGAATAGGGTCAGCTTTACCCCACCAACTGATGATAAATCACAGGGAGGTGTTACATTTCTTTTTTGGAAATATGTGATAATAGGAACATGGGTTAAAATGCAAGAAAATGCAAATTGTGATAATAGAACTAAGTCTCCTACTTTTTTTTTTTTTTTTTTAAGAGGGAGAGAGAGCTTGCATGCATGCACGAGCTGGGGAGGAGCAGAGGGAGAGAGAGAATCTTAAGCAGGATTCATGCTCAGCGTGGAGCTTGACACGAGGCTCCATCCCATGACCCTGGGATCATGACCTGAACCAAAATCAGGAGTCTGACTGACTCAACCGACCGAATCACCCAGGTGCCCCTAAGTCTTCTTTTATTTGCTTTCACTTGAAGTAAGATGTTTATCACCTTAAGAAACAAAATTGGTTTCAAATATACTTACTGTGTAGTTTAATATGGATAAACATGATACCTACATTTAAGAAAGAATCTGAGGATTAAAATAAAATTGACTGTAACGAGTACAGCAGTGTAACCTTTAGCTAAATATTCAAGACAAAACTTCAAAGATGATGAAAAGGTTAAAAATTAGCACCAATTGAATTGATACTATGATCTCCAGAGGTAGCGTCAAGTAAAATTATAACATATGAAATTTGACTTCTGCGCATACCTGCCTGCTTTTCTCATCTCTCCCATACTGAGAAATCTCTGTGGTATGAATTTTGGCTTCAATCCTAGGTTCCTGCCTACTGCCCTTTCTGCTCCTCACCCCAGTCACCAGACTTTTATATTCACGCATCACCCCTATTTATCTTAATGACTATTTTTCACTTACTTAATGCATTTCTGAATTTCCAGGATTGTTTCTGCACTTCACGAACACAAGTTGAATCACTCAGACCTGAAAAACAATCTGAGACCAGTATCCCTCAACACTTGGTAAGAAAGTAGTTAAGTACAATTAATATTCCTCCTTTGCTTTCTGTGATATCCTATTACAGAACGTAATTCCTATTCTTCCAATTCTCTTTTTCTTCACAGTGTCTTTTACTGTTTCTTCTTCCTCGACATCTCTTACTCTCCAGAAGTCTGCAGTTGGCCTCTTCCCTAAATAGGTTCCCCCTAAGGAGTTGCACCTATTCATAGGCTTCAGTTGCTACCTCAGATTTTTTTTCAGGTTATCAGGAAACTCTGGCATCAAGCAGGACTGGTGATTCTCAGATTTTTACCTACAACCCCACACTCTTTCCTGGGCACTAGATGTGTGTATAGAATGCCTCCGATTAGACTCCTCAGAGGCATCTCTGTGCACTTTGAGTAAAACTTTAAAATATCAAACTTCTGTGACCCATTGGATTTTTCTTTGGCTAATGAAAACCTCTCTACTAAGTTGCCCTAACTAGAAACCTTTGAAGTTATCCTGACACTTAGCCTATTCCCCCACATCTAGTTATACACCAAGTGTTTTCTGTCTCCGAAATGCCCTTGAGGCCATCCCCTCCTTCACCTTATCACTGCTGCTACCCGACTCTCATCATCTTTTACCTGGACAGTTGCAGGTAGATGCATTGCCCCTAGTTTCCTAGATAAATGTCCTTTCACACTCAGATCAGTATTCAACACTATGACCAGTAAGGGGCCTGTTTGTGTCACTTTAAACTGTAAAACTTTCATTGATTTCCTGAAACCTGTGGGATAAAGCCTAAACTTTTTAGCATGGCATAAAGACTCTTAATGGTGTGGAATATGTCTAATTTTTGAGTTTTATTTCTTGCTACTGAATCTTGCTACTGAATCTTCTGGGTATATACCCAGAAGTGGAATTACTACATCATACATATGGTAATACTATTTTAATTTGGGGGGAAACCACCATACTGTTTTCAAAGTTGGCTCTACCATTTTACATTCTCACCAGTAGTGCACAAGAGTTCCAATTTCTCTACATTCTAACCTCTTTATTTTCTGTTTCTTGATAGTAGCAATGTAATGAGGGTGAGCTGGTATCTCATTGTAGGTTTGATTTACTTTTCCCTAATGATTAGTGATATTGAGGATCTTTTCATGTGCTTATTGGCCACACGTGTGTCTTCTGTGAATTGAAGTCCTTTGCCCATTTTTAAATTGGGTTGTCTGCTTTTTTTGTTATTGCGTTTCAGGAGTTCTATCTATATTCTGAATATTAGCACCTTTAAAGACATTTACAAATGTTTTCTCCCACACTATGGGTTGCCTTTTAACTTTGTTGGTAGGTATTTTTTGATATACAAAATTTAAAATTTTACATGAAGTCCACTTGGTCTGCTTTTCTTTTGTTACTTAAACCTTATACCTTTGCTGTTATAGCCAAGAAATCATCTCTAAGTCCCCTGTCATGAAGCTTTTGTCCAATGTTGTCTTCTAAGAGTTTTTTTGTTTTAGGTATGAAATTTAGGTCCTTTAGGATTTTGAGTTAATTTTTGTGTATGGTGTTAGATAAGGGTCCAATTTCATTCTTCTACATGTGAATATACACTTTTCCTAGCACCATTTGCTGAAAATACTGTCCTTGCTTTATTGAATGGTCTTGGCAACGCTTGCCAAATGCCATTTGACCATAGATATGAGGGATTATTTCTGGGCTCTCTGTTCTCTTCCATTGGTTTGTATTTCTGTCTTTATTTCAGTACCATGCTGTTTTGATTATTATTGCTTTATAATAAATTTCAAAATCAGGAAGAGTTAGTCCTCCAATTTTATTCTTATTTTCAAGATTATTTGAATCATTCAGGGTCCCTGAACTTTTAATAATATTAAAAGTTTTCCAATCAATGAACATAAAATGTGTTCCCATTTATTTATGTCTTCCTTTATTTCTTTTAGCAATATTTTGTAGTTTTCATTGCACAACTCTTTCACTTTCTTGGTTAATTTCTAAGTATTTTATTGAAATTGATTTCATGATTTCCTTTGCAGATTATTCATTAAGCAGGTCCTCTGAACATTTAGGAAGTTACTAAAAAGTTTAACATGAATAAGAACCTGCCATGAATTTTTTTAAAATTCTAGTATGCTGAAAATACAGTGTTATATTAGTTTCAAGTGTATAATATAGTGCTCAGCAATTCTATACATTACTCAGTCTTTATCATGATAAATGTGCTCTTAATCTCCTTACCTGTTTCACCAATTCCCCCACCCGCCTCCCCTCTGGTAAACATGTTTGTTCTATTTAAGAGTTTGGCTTTTTTGTTTGTCTCTTTTTTCTTTGTTCATTTCTTTTGTTTCTTAAATTCCACATGTGAGTGAAATACTATGGTATTTGTCTTTCTTTGACTGATATATTTTACTTAGCAGTATATCCTCTAGATCTATCCATGTCGTTAGAAATGACAAGATTTCATTTCTTATGGCTGAATAATATTTTGTGGTGTATATATACCACATCTTCTTTATCTATTCATCTATTAGTGGACAGTTAGGTTTCTTCCATATTTTGGCTATTGTAAGTAATGCTACAGTAAACATAAGGATGTGTTTACATATTAGTGTTTTCATATTCTTTGGGTAAATACCCAGTAGTGGAATTACTGGATCATATGGTAATTCTTTTTTTAATTTTTTTGAGGAACCTCCATACTGCTTTCCACAGTGGCTGTACCAGTTCGTATTCCTACCAAGAGTGCAAGAGGTTCTTTTTTCTTCACAACCTTGCCAACACTCATTGTTACTTGTGTTTTTTATTTTAGCCATTCTGGCAGATATGAAGTAATATCTCTTTGTGGTTTTAAATTGCAGTTCCCTGATTAGTGCTGTAAGCACTAATTAAGAAAGGATGCTGTATTTTGTCAAATGCTTTTTCTGCATCTATCGACAGGATCATATGGTTTTTATCTTTTCTTTTGTTAATGTGATGTATCACATTGATGGATTTGCGAATATTGAACCAGCCCTATAACCCAGGAATGAATCCCACTTGATCATGATGGATAATTCTTTTTATATGCTGTTTAATTTGATTTGCTAGTATTTTGTTGAGTATTTTTGCATCTCTATTCATTAAGGATATTGGCCCGTATTTCTCTTTTTTTGCTGGGTCTCTTTCTGGTTTGGGAATCAGAGTGATGCTGGCTTCATAGAATAAGTTCTATTTCTATTTTTTGGAATAGCTTGAGAAGAATGGGTATTAGCTCTGCTTTAAATGTCTTGTAGAATTCCTCTGGGAAGCCATCTGGCCCTGGGCTCTTATTCATTGGGAGATTTTTGATAACTGATTCAGTTTTTTCACTGGTTATGAGTCTGTTCAGATTTTCTTTCTCTTCCTGTTTGAATTTTGGTAGTGCATGTGTGTTTAGGAATTTGTCCATTTTTTCTAGGTTGTCCAGTTTTTGGCATATAATTTTTCATAGTATTCCCTGATGATTGCTTGTGTTTCTGAGGGATTGGTTGTAATAGATCCATTTTCATTCATGATTTTATCTATTTGGGTGTTCTCTCTTTTTTTCCTGAGGACCCTGGCTAGAGTTTTATCAATGTTGTGTATTTTTCCAAAAAACCAACTCTTGGTTTCATTGATCTGTTCAGCTGTTTTTTTTGGATTCTAGATTGTTTATTTCTGCCCTGATCTTTATTATTTCTCTTCTTCTACTGGGTTTGGGGGGCTCTTGCTGCCTCCCTTCTAGTTCTTTTAGGTGCTCTGTTGGATTTTACATTTGCATGTATTCTAGTTTATTAAAATAGGCCTGGGTTGCAATATACATTCCTCTTAGGAGCCTTTGCTGCATCCCAGAGATTTTGGGGTGTATTTTCATTTTCATTTGTTTACATATATTTTTAAATTTCTTCTCTAATTGCCTGATTGGCCCAGTCATTCTTTAGTAGGGTGGTTTTTAACCTCCATGTTTTTGGAGGTTTTCCAGACTTTTTCCTGTGAATGATTTCAAGTTTCATCCCATTGTGATCTGAGAGTGTGCATGGTATAATCTCAATTTATTTATATTTATTGAGGGCTGCTTTATGACCCAGTAGGTGATTTATCTTGGAGAATGTGCCATGTGCACTTGAGAAGAAGGTGAATTTCCTAACTTCAGGATGCAGAGTTCTCAATATATCTGTTAATTACATCTGTTCCAGTGTGTCATTCAGGTCCATCATTTCTTTAGTGATTTTCTGTTTAGTTGATCTATCCACTGCTGTAAGTGGAGTATTAAAGTTCCCTGCAATTAGCACATTCTTATCAATGAGATTGTTTCTGTTTGTGATTGTTTTTATGTATTTGGGTGCTCCTGAAATTGGGGCATAGATGTTTATAATTTTTAGCTCTTCCTGATGTAGAGACCCTGTAATTATTTTATAATGTCCTTCATCTTTTGTTACTGCCTTTACTTTAAAGTCCATTTTGTTTGCTACAAGGATGGCTACTCTGGCTTTCTTTTGACTACCAATCACATGATAGATATTTCTCCATCCCCTTACTTTCAATCTGAGGTTTTCTTCAGGTCTAAAATGAGTCTCTTGCAGGAACCAAATAGATGCATTTTGTTTTTTTTATCCATTCTGCTACCCTGTATCATTTGATTGGAGCATTTAGTCCATTTGCAGTCAGTATTATTATTGAAAAGTGTGGGTTTAGATTCATTGTGTTCTCTGTAGTAGATTCATTGAGTTCATGTTTGTAGTGGTGTCTCTGGTACCTTGTATTCCTTGCAACATTTTCCTCATAGAGTCCCTCTGAGGATTTCTTGTAGGGCTGGTTTGGTGGTGATGAATTCTCTCAATTTTTGTTTATTTGGGAACACCATTATCTCTCCTTCCATTCTGAATGACAGACTTGCTGGATAAAGGATTCTTGGCTGCATGTTTTTTCTGTTCATCACATTGAAGATTTCCTGCCATTCCTTTCTGGCCTGCCAAGTTTCATTAGATAGGTCTGAAACCACTCTGATAGGTTTCCCTTTGTATGTTAGGACCCTTTTATCCCTAGCTACTTTAAGAATCCTCTCTTTATATTTTGCCAGTTTGACTATGATATGTTGTACTGAAGGTTGATTCAAGTTTCGTCTGAGGGGAGTTCTCTGTGCCTCTCGGGTTTCAATGTCTATTTCTTTCCGCAGATTTGGGAAGCTCTTGGCTATAATTTGATCAAGCACCCCTTCCGGACCTTTTTCTCTTTCTTCTTCAGGAATTCCTATGATACGGATAGTGTTCTCATTTGAGAACTCAGGTCTTGAATTCTCCTTTCATGCTCCTGTATCAATTTCTCTCTTTCTCGGCTTCCTCTTTTGCTATAACTGTGTCTTCTAATTCACCTATTCTCCTCTCTGCCTCTTCCATTTCTGCAGTAGCTGCCTCCATTTTATTATGCACCTCATTTATTGCCTTTTTTGACTCATCACAGCAACTTTGAAGATCCTAGTCTTTGTATCAATAGCTTCTCTGATGCTTTTTTCAAGTCCAGCGATTAGTTTTATGACAGTTGTTCTAAATTTTTGTTCAGTTATATTGCTAAATCTGTTTTGAGCAGTTCTGTGGCTGTGACGACTTCTTGGATTTTCGTTAGAGGAGAGTTCTTCTGTTTTGTCGTTTTGGCTAGCTTTCTGTCTCTTGTCAGTTTTACAAGCTCGTTATGCACTGTGCACCTGTTAGTATTGCTCTATTAAAGGAGGTTCATTGACTCTCCAGGGCCTGTCATTTCAGGAAGTGTTCTTTTAATGGTGTCTCTTGGTTTCTGTTGTTGTGCCTTTATTTTATTTCCCTATTCAGTGATATTTGGGACTCTCCACCGTGTGTACTTTGGCTTGTTTCTTGAGGTAGCCCTGAAAAGGAAGACAGACAGACAAACACAGGGAACAAAAGCATGCAAACGCACAGACAAATCAAAGAAACAAGCAAACCAAAAGGGGAAAGAAAGAAAAAGATAGGAAAGAAAAGAAAAAAAAAGGGTGGGGGACAAAGACAGAGAGTGGACAGTCTAAAAGCATATAATCAATAGAGGGAAGAGAGAAGAATGAGATAAGGGAAAGTATATCTAGATAGCAAGGGGGAAAAAAGGCAGCGCGCTCGCTCTCTCTCTCTCTCTCTCTCTCTCTCTCTCTCTCTGTCTCTCTCTCTCGGATGGGCATGGTTTGGCGTAGGTAGGTCTCTGGGGCTGCTCTCCTAGGCTCTGCCTTGGTGGTTGCTAGGAGAAGAATGGCAGTGGCCCAAGCCCTTCTCAAACCAAGCGTTTCAAGCCACTCTTTTGAGTCTGATCTCCCTGTGCTACATGGGGGCCACATTGTATTTTCCAAGCCCCGCCTGTTTTCCAAATCCTAACCCATGCATTTTAATGCTATTGCCCAAAATGAGATATACTCCTGCTGGCGACCCACTATCCAGATCTAGTAGGGGGAGGGAGCTGAAGAATGTGCCAGCTAGATGGTAGGGATTTCTTTCCCCATGCCCAGTGGTTATATATGGGATGAAAATATGTCTCTCAGTCTCAGGCCGAGTTTTTTTTTTTTTTAATCTCTTCTCTAGAAACAGTTCTGTGAGCATTTTTATTCTCTCCTCCTCCCCTTGTCTCTCCAGGGCTGCATGCGTTCTCCCTGCGTTGGACTGGGGCTCCCTCCCTTCTGCACCTCTGGGGCCCGGCCCATTTTTATTTTCCCAGTTCACACTCACTCAGGCACCTTTGAGGTTGTCTTCTTTCTGGAGTCTGTGTGTTTTCTTCCCATTCTTGCAGATCAGAGTATTGTGGCTTCAGTCCTTCTCAGTTTGATAGATGCGGTGGGCGAAAATTACAGAGCTCCCTACTTCTCTGCTATCTTGTCCCTCCCTCCCCTTTAACATTTTTTGTAAGGCTGGTTTAGTGGTGATGAATTCCTTTATTTTTTATCCTTTTGTTTGGGAAACTCTTTATCTCTTCTATTCTGAATAATAGCCTTGATAGATAGAGTATTCTTGATTGCAGTTTTTTTCCTTTAGGACTTAGAATATATCATGCCACTTGCTTCTGGCTAGAAAAGTTTCTGCTGAAACATCAGTTGATGATCTTATGGAGTTTCATGTAACTGTTTCTTGCTGCTTGTAAAATTCTCTTTTTGTCACTACCTTTTTCATTTTAATTATATGTCTTGGTGTGGCCCTCCTTGGATTGGTTTTGTTGAGGAGCTCTCTGTGCCTGCCTGGATTTCTGTTTTCTTCCTTAAATTTGGGACATTTACATCTATTGTTTCTTCAATAAATTTTCTGCCTCCTTTTTCTTCTCTTTCTGGGATCCTTAAAATGGAAAGGTTTTGGGGCTTGATGGTATTACCGAGTTTCCTTAATCTATTCTCATCTTTATGCTGTTGAGCTTGATTGGTTTTTATTACTCTTACAAGTCACTGATCTATTCTTTTGCCTTCTCTTATCTATTGTTTATTCTTTCTAGTATATTTTTGAGTTATTATGTTCTTCATCTATGTTTGGTCCTTTTTTATATTTTCTATATCTTTATTGAGAGTCTCACTGAGATCCTCTTCTCTTTTCTCAAATCAAATGGGTATCTTTATGGTCTTTACTTATTTATTATTGATCAGCCATTTCGTTTAGCTCTTTTGCTGTGACTTTGTTTTGCCTTTTCATTTGGAACATATAACTTTGTCTTTTCATTTTGTCTAACACTCTCTATTTCTCTGTGTTAGGAAAGTTAGCTTTGTCTCCTGCTCTTAAAAGTAGTGACCATCTGAAAAAGAGGTTCTGTACTGCTGAACAGTGCAATGTCCCCTCTTCACTAGAAACAGGTGCTTCAGGGATGTCTCCTATATGTGTTTTGTGCTCTCTTTTGTGGGTAAGCTGTGTTTGCCTTCAGTCCAGTGATCTGCAGTGGTTTTCCTGTTGTTGGCAGGTTTTAGTCCCTGTTTTGTGAATGGGGGACAGTTTGGGGATGCCTTGGACTTAAGGTGGGTCAGAGCTATGGTCGCACCAAACTGCAGGGTGCTCTCCCTGTGTTGTCCCCTGAGAAACTTTTGTGGGTGGGTGGGGCCTGCAGTCAGACCATTTGTTTGCCCCCTCCCACTGCTAGCGTCAGAATCAGAGTGATATGTGTGGTTATCTTCACCTCTCCCTACAGCAGGAGTCACTTCAGACTGGTACAGCCTACTGTCTAGGATGCTTGCAGAATGTCACGCCTGTGACACTGCCTTGGATGGACTCCTGCTGAAGGCAGGTCTATAGGAGAACATGGGGGCAGGGCATGCTGTTAGTGAGCTCATAGGAGAGTGTTCCTGCAGGTGTCCATGTCTCTAGGTTGAGGAGAGAAATGGCACCCTCCAGCTCTTTTGTTATTAGAGAAGTCTCCTAAAGATTTCTGCCCCTCTAGCACATCTTCTGAAATTAGAAAATAAATCTTTCTATATACCCCGGTGTTTTTCAAACTACTGCTTCAGTGTTTCATCTCAGTGTGATTGTTGCTCTGGCTCTTCCAGAGCTGAGCCTGCTGATTTTTAAATTACCAGGTCTTAAGCTCCACTGATTGTCAAATCTCATGAAGTTAAGCCCCTCTGGTTTTCAAAGTCAAATATTATGGGGATTCATCTTCCCAGTGCTGGTCACCCACACATGGTGTGGGGTCTGCTTCTCTTCCTTTTTTTATTTTTATTTTAATTAAAAAATTTTTTTAATGTTTTTTATTTATTTTTGAGAGACAGAGAGAGACAGTGCGAACAGGGGAGGGTCAGAGAGAGAGGGAGATATAGAATGTGAAGCAGGCTCCAGGCTCTGAGCTAGCTGTCAGCACAGAGCCCGATGCGGGGCTCGAACCCACGAACTGTGAGATCATGACCTGAGCCGAAGTCAGACACTTAACCGACTGAGCCACTCAGGCGCCCCTAAAAAAACTGTCATATGTTCTTCTATCCCTTATTTGTGTTCTTTATATCTGAGTTTATTTGACGGTTACCTCTTCTAGTGAAATGAAATTGATTTATTTAGATTTCTTTTCTTCACTGGTTTTAATTCCAATTTTAGTATTTTACCCCTCTTGAATAGTATATACCTTTATTCATCTTTAGCTGTGAGCTTATAATTATACTTTTTGTGCTTTTTTAAAAGTTTAGGGAACATGTAGAATCAAGGATGTAAAAAGTAGCCAGTACAATTTTTACTACACAGTAATATTTCTAGTCCCACATTTCCTATCTCTACCTTGGAGGCAGCAGTGATAAAATTGTTGTCATCTGCTGATGCCTGTAAAGGCTCCCAAGTGTCCTTCAGAGTACTGGTGTCTTTTGGGAGGTCCTCTTGGCTGTCATATGACACCAGTGGGGGTGGCCTCTTCTCTCTCCTGTGTGCATGTCATTTTCACCGCCACTGGGATCTCATGCAAACCTAGAACTCTGACTCTAAAACACTCTCATGAGACTTCATATTGGTGCTCAGGAGATCTCTACCATATATATTCTTGTAACTCTTGAGGTTTATTTTTCTTTCTGATCTCCCTTCTGATTTATTTCATCTTGTGAAAAACTTCAGCAATTTTAATAGGCTGCAATGTGGAAATTTTTCCTTGATTTGTTAATACTTCCACTAGCTGAGTCAGGTACCTATCTTTGTAACAGATATAACTGGCAACCACTTGAAGCAAGAGTAAAAGTATATTCCGGACAGATCCCTGCATTTCTATCCTTGATGTGTTTATTAGATAACCTCAAGAATTAACAGCCATTTCTAGCAATTCCTAAAAAGTGCTTCCTGGAAATTATACAGAAAACTATTCTTTGCTACCTATAAATCTGTTTTTCCCACCTTGTCCCCCTTTACATGCTGACAGCTTTTTAACCACTTATTAGCAATTGTAAACTCTTTTTAGATCTTGAACAGTGTCTTAAGACACCTTCCAATGCTTTCCTAATGAGCACTGTGTTTGAAAATAAAATATCAGTATTTTATATTAGGATAGAGGACCATATGGGGGACCAAAAAATTCAATTTGTTTTCCTCTTTTTAAAACGATGCAGGTTGATGAGCCACCCTTTTCCCGGTTGCCTTCATCCACTAGAGCCAAGGATGTGGTATGTTCCACCAATGTTTCTCACTATGAACTCCAAGTGGAAATTGGTAATTATCCTAGATTGACCCTTCATTGTTAGAAATGAAATTGATGACAAAATGATTATTTTGTGAGTGGGTCTTTTTCTGTTATCACCTAAAAGACTAATGTTTTATGTCTCTCCTAAAATAGCAGCCCCAAGTTTCAAGAATTACTTTCTAGAATTTTTCCTTTTCACTCCAGTATTTTTAGAGGAGGAAGACACTAAGTAATCTAAATATCATTTGTGTCTTTATTGTAGGATTCTTCTGATTTTATGTCTATAATTTATACTGGGTATGAAAAACCATGTAAATCTTTTTAGTCAGTCTTTTAAGCAAGTTTCTTTTTACTTAAAAACTTGCCTAGGGTTGGTCACCTTAGTGGCTCAGTCAGTTGAGTGTCTCTTGATTTCAGCTCAGGTTATGATCTCACAGTTCATAAGATTGAGCCCTGGTTGGGCTCCACACTGGGCATGGAGCCTGCTTAAGATTCTCCCTCCCCCTCTGCTGATACCCCTACCCTGGTCACGTGTGTGTGCACTCTCTCTCAAAAACGAAACAAGACAAAACAAAAAGTTACCTAAAATCCCATTTGTAGTAAAAAAAACCTTTCTCAGTTAAGTTTGGAACAGGATGAGTTATTGCTTATAGCCATATACATGTGAAATATGTGCTATGAATATTCAGAAACATCTATGAGGCATTGCAAACAGATACTATTAGATGCTAGGGATATAAAACCATGTAAAACACTTGAGGAATCTACATTCTCTCTGGGAAGCTGAACACGTAAGATAGCCTTGTTTATGTACTAGAGGGTACTGTAGTAGAGATGTGTTAAGTGTTACGGGAACAGAAAAGATGGACTATCTGACTATCCATCTTGACTACTTTGAGAGTCAAGGAAGATCACAAAAATGAGCTGGATTCTGAAAAATGAGGAAAAGTTTGCTGAATGTTCTAGTCAGGGTTTTTGTTACAAATAACAGAAAACAATCCTGACCAATTTGAGAGGAATTTTTTTTTTTAACTTTCTCGGCCCTTTATTCCAGTCTTTTTTTTTTTTTAAATTTATAGTTTATTGTCAAGTTCGTTTCCACATAACACACAGTACTCCTCCGCACAAGTGCCCTCCTCCATGACCATCAACCCTCTTCCCTTCTCCCCCTCCCCCTTCAGCCCTCAGTTTGTTTTCAGTATTCAAGAGTCAAGAGAGGAATTTTTTGAACAGTATTACTAACAGACAGAATTATTGGCTAGAGAGATAGACTTGGAAGAAACTAAGAGAACCTGCATAACTAGAACTGGAGCCAGGACAAGGCATAGGAACAGCCTAGTTAGTGTATCACCTGTTCGAGTACTTATATCCCAGGTAGTGGAACCCACTGCAGGGAATTCTGACCGCCTCTGCTTCTGTTTGTCACTAATTCCATCCTTCAGTTGGCTAAGCATAGAAAACTGCCCCCAAATTAGAACGGACATTCAGATGGTGTCAATTCAAAAAAGGTAAAAACAGAATTACTTCAGTAGATGACTGAGGAAGGATGGTTAGAGGGGAACAACCCCGTAGTTTATCTTTGCCTACAAGTGGGAACAGAGGGAGAGTAGGCAGTGGTCAGAGACAAATCTGGGAAGGAAGGTTTGGAACACATGGTGTATTTAGAAGTTCAGACTCTGTCACACCTCACAACTTACCTACTTCATTGCTTAAAGCGTTTAAGGCACAAGTTTGGAATTTATCCTTTCTGTGCTTTAGATACAGTGTAAAACAGTGACAATGGTAGTAATACCATCTAACAGGCACTGAGCTGAACATTTCATGTGTAGTTTTTCATGTCCGCCTTTTACCACTCCCAGTTGGCTAATGAAGATACTGAGGCTCTGAGAATTCAAGTAGACGTCTTACAGCTGGTGATTTGAAAGAAAACCATTCTGACGGGAGGGCCTAAGCTCTTAGGTGCTACACTGTAGTACTCTTGTCCTGATAAAATCCTGAGTTCTAGAAGGAAAGCTGGCAGCAGTTACAGGCAGCAGTCTAGAAGATGTAGCTAGTGATTTACAACTGGAAGTATCACACATATCACCCAAGTCTTTAAAAATTGCGGTGCCAATATCCTATCTCAGACCTAATGAATCAAAATTTCTGGTGAATAGGACAGGACCTAAGGAGAGGCTTTTGAAGTAGATCACCCAGTAACTTGGGAGTATGTCTTAGTTGAGAATGCAGGGCATGATAAGGAAGGCACTGCATTTGACAGGCAAAGGAGGACAGGACTTGAACTAAGGCAGTCATGCTGACGCTGGAGTGAAAGATGAATTTGTGATGATCCATTTCGAAGATAAGTGGCAGAATTTGATTGTGGAAAGAGAGAGGAACTAACACTTATTAGGTGCCTATTGATAGGTGCCACTCCAGGCATTTTAAATTTTAAAAACTGATACAACCAAATATTGGTGAGTATGTCAAGCAGCTATAGCTCTTCTACATTGCTTGTGGGATTAAAAATGGTTCAGCTACTTTCAAAACCAGTTTTGTAACTTTTTATAAGATTAAAGATACTGACCCAGCAATCCCACTTGCAAGTATTTGCCAAAGAGAAATGAAAACATATGGCTACTTAAAGAATGTTTTGGCAGCTTTATAGTCACCAAAAACTGAAAACAACCCAAATATCTATCAACTTATGAATGGATAAATAAATTATGATTTGTGCATACGATGGATTATCACTCAGCAATGCAAGAAGCTCTTAAAACAACATAGAACAAACTCTAAAAGCATTATGCTAAGGAAAAGAAGCTGGACTCAACAGACTGTACTCTTTATGATACCATTTATGTGACAAACATCACATCAGTTGTGTAGGGATTGCTGGTTGTATCCTGTTGTTTGAATTTGTCATAATTTATCAAGTCACAATTTTAGCAGTTATAACAGATCCAGAATGGTATATCATTGTGGTTTTTTATTTACATTTCCTATCTTGAGTATATTTTCATTTGCTTATTGGACATACCTATATCTTTTTTTGTGTGTGTGGATTGCCTATTTAATCATCTGAATATTTTTTATTTAAGATTTTTTTAAGTTTATTTTAAGAGAGAGAGCTTGCTATGGGAAGGGAACAGAGAGAGAGAGAGAGAGAGAGAGAGAGAGAGAATCCCAAGTAGGTTCTGCACTGTGAGCATGGAGTCCAACATGGGGCTCAAACCCACAAACCATGATATTGTGACCCGAGCCTTTTAAATCAAGAGTCAGATGCTTAACAAACTGGGCCACCCACACACTTCTACATATTTTTTTAAATTTAATTTAATTTTTGAAAGAGAGTGAGCATGTGAGCACAGGGGAGGGGCAGAGGGAGAGAATCTTAAGCAGGCCTCATGCTCAGCACAAAGCCCAACATTGAGGCTCAGTCTCATGACTGTGAGATCATGACCTGAGCTGAAATCAAGGGTCTGACACTTAACCAACTGAGCCACCCAGACACCCCAAATCTTATGCATATTTTTCAATTTAGTGTTAGTTTATATAGAATTGTAGGAATTCTGTTGGTATAGAGTTGTAGGAATTTTTTATATATGCTGGATGTCAGTCCTGTCAGATATAAGCATAGTTAATACCTTCAATCAGTGGTTTATCTTTTCATTTTCTTAAGTGTTTACTTAAAGAGCAGTTTGATGATTTCCAAATTGTTAGTTTTTTTCTTCTTTGGTTACTAACATGAGTTTTACATCTGACTATAGGAAGAGGATTTGACAACTTGACTTCTGTCCATCTTGCCCGGCATACTCCTACAGGAACACTGGTGACTATAAAAATTACAAATCTGGAAAACTGCACTGATGAACGCCTGAAAGCTTTACAGGTAACAATATGAAAAAATTATTTCTTTAATGTCTATTTGAGGAGATTACATCTGTAAGAATTTTTTTACCAAATGAATAGTTCTTTCTGTTAGAGAAAATTAGATGTATTTCCTGTAATGAATATGCAAGTACAGAACTGGAAGGAGTACTTGGAATCCAGATTCACAAAAGAACAAATATAGTCAAATTTTGGTAATAACTATAAATTCCCTCAGATGAATATCCTATTCAAAATGCTGGTCTGGAGATTTACAATACTATGCCAATCACAAATAGTCAAATAGGGAAATAGAAAAAACAGAAGCATACAATTTCCTTTTCATCCAGCCAAGTAAAATTAACTACTGAAATGAATAAATTTTAACAGAATTGCATTCTAGGAATATTATAATACCATTTCATTGTCACTAATTTTTTTTAATTTTCAAGTTAAAAAAATTTTTTAAAAATTAGTTTATTTAAATTCAAGTTAGTTAACATACAGTGTAGTATTGGTTTCAGGAGAAGAACCCAGTGATTCATCACTTACATATAACACCCAGTGCTCATCCCAGTAAGTGCCTTCCTTAAAACCCATCACCCGTTTGGCCCATCCACCCACTTCAGCAACCCTCAGTTTGTTCTCTGTATTTAAGAGTCTCTCATGTTTGCCTCCCTCTCTGTTTTTATCTTATTTTTCCTTCCCTTCCCCTATGTTCATCTTTTGTGTTTCTTAAATTACACATGAGTGAAATCATATATTTGTCTTCTTCTGATTTATTTTGCATATCAGAATTCCCTCCAGTGCCATCCACATTGTTGCAAATGGCAAGATTTCATTCTTTTTGATTGTCAAGTAGCATTCCATTGTATATATATGTACATGTACACACCACATCTCCTTTATCCATTCATCAGTTGATGGACATTTCGGCTCTTTCCATAATTTGGCTATTGTTGAGAGCTCTGCTATAAGCATTAGGGTGCATGTGCCCCTTCGAATCAGCATTTTTTATCTTTTGGATAAATACCTAGTAGTGCAATTGCTGGGTCGTAGGGTAGTTCTATTTTTAATTTTTTGAAGAACTGCCATACTGTTTTCCAGAGTGGCACTAACTTCTAGTTAGTTAATTGGGGCGCCTGGGTTGCTCAGTCAGTTTAGTGTCTGACTTTAGCTCAGGTCATGATCTCATGGTTTGTGGGTTTGAGCCCCCTGTTGGGCTCTGTGCTGACAGCTTGGAGCCTGGAATCTGCTTCAGATTCTGTGTCTCCCTCTCTCACTCCCTCCCTCCCTTGTTCATTCTCTCGTCTCTCTATCTCCTCTCTTTCTCTCTCAAAAATAAACATTTAAAAAATGTAAAGAAATAAATTCTAGTTAGTTAACATATAATGTTTGGTTTTAGATGTAGAATTTAGTTGTTCATCACTTACATATAACACCCAGTGCTCATCACAGCAGGTGTCTTCCTTAATGCCCATGGCCCATTTAGCACATCCCCCCAACCCCTCCGCCCCCCTCCCTTCCATGAACCCTCAGTTTATTCTATAGTTAATTCTATAGTTAAGAGTCTCTTAATGGTTTGCCTCATTCTCCTTTTGAACCCCCTTCCTCTATGTTCGTGTGCTTTCTTTCTTTAATTCCACATTTGAGTGAAATCATATGGTATTTGTCTTTCTCTGACTTATTTCACTTAACATAATACACTCCATCCATGCTGTGTCACTGATCATTTTTGATATAAAGAGGGAAAGCATTTTGTTTTGATATTGTCCAAATTTTTACATGTGACATGTATATTGTACAGAAAAAAAGATTGAAAGAAATTATACTGAAATGTTAACAGTGGTTCTCTCTGAGATTTAGTGTTAGAAGTGATTATCTTCATAGTTTTATGTATTTTTAAATGTTTCTATTATAAGAATACAGTATAGTTATGAAAAGTATGACTTCAGGAGTCAGACTAAGATCACATCTTACTTCTACTTCTTTTGTTGGTTATGTGCTCTTGGACAAGTTTTCTAACTTATTTCTACATTTCTTATTTCCTATTTCTCTCTTGTAAAATAGGAATGATCTTATGACATTTCTTGTTATGGTGGTGAGATCTAAAGAAATGGCAGCACCAAGAACTTGGTATCAGTAAATTCTGCTGAGTGTTAGCTGCCACCTCTGCTGTTATTTTCATCATAAGGCAAAAACAAGTTGTTTTTAAGTGTCTTGTCTCTTGTGTGTTTATCCTAGAAAGCAGTGATTCTGTCCCACTTTTTCCGGCACTCCAATATTACATCTTATTGGACCGTTTTCACTGTTGGGAGCTGGCTTTGGGTTATTTCTCCATTTATGGCCTATGGTAAGAAAACTCATCTTACATAAAACAACTCATAGTTTAGCCTGGAAGCTATACTTATAAGGATGAATGGGATCTTAGATTTATGATTCACTACTTTAAAGAAATTTTTTTTATTTATTTTTGAGACAGAGAGAGACAGAGCACGAGTGGGGAGAGGCAGAGAGAGGGAGACACAGAATTCTAAATAGGCTACAGGCTCTGAGCTCTCAGCACAGAACTCGATGTGGGGCTCGAACCCACGAACTGTGAGATCATGACCTGAATCAAAGTTGGATGCTTAACTGAGCCACCCAGGCACCACTATGATTCACTACTTTTAATTTATAAATCTGGTGGCGAATTCTAGGGACACCTGGGTGGCTCAGTCAGTTAAGCTTCCAACTTCAGCTCAGGTCATGATCTTGTGGTTCATGAGTTTGAGCCCCACATTGGACTCTGTGCTGACAGCAGGGAGCCTGGAGCCTGCTTTAGATTCTATTTCTCCCTCTCTCTCCCTGCCTCTCCCCCACTCATTCTCTCTCTCTCAAAAAAAAATTTTTTTTAAATAAATCTGGTGGCCAATTCTAGATATCATGACAAATTTCCATATCTGGTTCATGCTGACCTGATGATCAATGAAACCACTGCTGCTTCCCCAAGAAGTCTGTGCCTTTGAACAAGCTCTCTTCCCTTCAGTTTCTTGCCCTCCTCCCAATGGAGAGCCACTATAAGTCTTTAAGCAGAATGTTTCTTCACCTATGGATACCATATCTGTCCCTATTTCTCCAGTTGTAAACTAACTTTATTGTAATATAAACATATATGTGAGTACCTGTCTCCTTTCACTGGACTTGAGCTTCTTGAGAGCAGGATCATATATGTATTTTCCATTTTGGTGCTCATACAATTTCTTGCACAAAGTGTTCTTGCACAAATAAATGGATTCTAGAGCTTTTTAAATTTTTTATTATTAAAAAATTAAATAAATTTTTTAGTTTTAATATAATTTATTGTCCAGTTGGCTAATATACATTGTATACAATGTGCTCTTAGTTTTAGGGGTAGCTTCCCGTGATTCATCGCTTACATACAACGTCCAGTGTTCATCCCAACAAGTGCCCTCCTCCAAGCCCATCACCCATTTCCCCCTCTCACCTTCCCCCTCATCATCCCTCAGTTTGTTCTAACTCTCAAAGAGTTAGAGCTTTGATTTTTAGGACAACTTTTGTGAATTGCCTCTGGATCTAAAAATATATAAACACAGTATTCTTTTAGTAATACTGAAAATTGTTAATTCTCTTTTCTAATCTCTAGAGTATCATTAGAAAAGTCTTTTTAAGGATTCTTCAAGGAAAACTACCTTTGCATAGGAAAGTGGGTAGACTTTATGGTTGAAAAGAACATTTAAAACATAGCTAGAAGGAAAATCAGTGTTGACGATTTCAGGTGTTTCTTTCAGGTTCAGCAAGTCAACTCTTGAAGACTTACTTTCCTGAAGGAATGAGTGAAACCTTAATCAGAAACATTCTCTTTGGAGCAGTGAGAGGGTTGAGCTATCTGCACCAAAATGGCTGCATTCACAGGTATTTACTCATTTATATTTTACAGAATGAAATCATTTAAGAAGCTTTTAGGAAGGAGAAGTTGAGTGTTAGGAGAAATAGGAAACTCATAAATGAAAATTGAAGGAGGGAGGGGCCAGTAGTTATAGTAAATGGTTATTACATTTTATGGTCACTCACCAAAAATGTTCAGAGCACATCCTGTTTGCCAAATGCTCTGCTCAGTGTTCTGGTGGAGAGCCTGCCCTCATGGAGCTCTGTTTGGGGTATAACCACTATGTACTGGAATACTTGCTATCTCTTTTGTTTTTCTTAAGCATATAAAGAACTGCTTTATCTGCTTTACAACTCTATGTCATATTTATATCATGTACAAATTGGAACTGAACCTTTCTTTCATTTCTTAAATATGTTGTAACACCTTGAGATTATCATACTAAATATCAGGTTTCTTGTTTTTAAACTATAGATGCAGAACAAATTGGCTAAATGTTAACAACAATGCTGTTCTAAGATATACTGGGACTTTTTTCTTATTTAAAAATAATTTTAAAAGGTTTTTTTTTTAACTGTTTCAGTCTCTCTCTTTAAAACCTTTTTTCTTCCTGTTCATTTTTAGGAACATTCTGGTTAACTGAGTAGTTCTCATAGACCGTATTCTAGTTAATCAAGGTTTTACTATAGTTAACCAGACTCTCTTAGTTTCTAAATTCAGTATTTTAGATGAAAAGCAGGCTTTTATAATTTATTTGACAAAAGAAATTTTTATATAAGACCTATCTTTATAAATGATGTTAATAACAAGGGAGGCTGCCTTCTTATTGGATAATACTAAATTTAACTTTGTATTCTAACTTTATGCTTCAAATATTACTTTTTTTAGACTTCTCCTTGGATATTTTGCAGCAGTATCCTAAAATAGTGAAATTAATAATTTGATTCTATTCCAAGTTTGAAAAAAAATATTGCTTCCAAACATGCAGCTGTCAGTTGTATTTTCCCTTGTTCTAATGCTATATTAAATAGTTGAAAGGATTCCTTAATTCCCTGAACATATGTGTGTGTGTGTGTGTGTAAGCACACTTACATAGAAGTGTGCTGTTTTATAAAGAGTATCTAATTTCCAGGAGAATACATGGATTTGTTCTGACCAGATTTTTATTCTTCATTGGCCGATTTCCTAGTATTTAGGATTGTTTCTTTTTGTTCTAGGAGTGTTAAAGCCAGCCATATCCTCATTTCTGGTGATGGCCTAGTGACCCTCTCTGGCCTGTCCCACCTGCATAGTTTGGTTAAGCATGGACAGAGGCATAGGGCTGTGTTTGATTTCCCACAGTTCAGCACATCAGTGCAGCCGTGGCTGAGCCCAGAACTACTGAGACAGGTCAGGTGTGGCCTTTGCATTGGGTTGTCTGTGCATCTTGAGTGTCTTCTGAGCTTGACTAAAGGACAATTGTGCCCTTAGATTTGGCTTGGTGAATGGCCTACTGCAACACTTTTTCTCTTTCTTGTCAAAATTATTGTTAGGGATTTAAAAATGTATATACCATACATTTTAGGTATATCTTGATTTCTCACTTATGAGTTGTTTTCATTGTTCCACATCCTTTCTCAAAAAACTTTTTATTACATTATTTACACTAAAAGACTTCAAATTAATTGTTCTACAGGATTTACATGGATATAATGTAAAGTCAGATATTTACAGTGTTGGGATTACAGCATGTGAATTGGCCAGTGGGAAGGTACCATTCCAGGACATGCATAGGACTCAGGTAAATCTACTAAAATCCCCAAACTAATTTCCATTCATAAGATCTCTTATATTCTACGTAGTTTCTGTTATAAATGTCTTTGATCTTAGAATCTTTATTATTGTTATTTTAATAATTTACCTGGAAAGAGTTGAAGGAAACTTTTGTTTCTTTTAGATGTTATTACAGAAACTGAAAGGTCCGCCTTACAGTCCATTGGATGTTAGTATCTTCCCTCAGTCAGAATCCAGAATGAAGAATTCCCGATCAGGTGGAGACTCTGGGATTGGAGAAAGTGTACTAGTCTCCAGTGGAACTCGAACAGTAAATAGTGACAGATTGCAAACTCCATCCTCAAAAACTTTCTCTCCTGCATTCTTTAGCTTGGTAAAGCTCTGTTTGCAACAAGATCCTGAGAAAAGGTAATATTGGCCACTTCTAAATAGCATCAAACTTGTATGTTTTATATTTTATAGCTTTTCAAGTGTCTTTTATCAATCTTTTGATCAAAAAACTATAGTCTAATCCAGAAAATAACAAAACTAAAAACCAGTAGAGGCAATGAGCAAATGGAAATAATATTGGATCGGAAGTCAGAAGACTGGGCTCCTTTCCTAAATCACCTTGTAAAAATCAGTTCAACTTTCTGGACATTAATTACTGTATTTATGTTAATACATTTTAGAAAGCTCCAAGCAGTACAAAAATGTAGTTACTATTATAATAATAATGTAAATTATAACTATACATTAGTGTTAGTTCTTTAGGAATAAGGTGTGCTTATCTTTTTTAGCCCCTTAATGCCTAGCATACTTCCTTATAATTAGTGCCCAATAAATGTTATCTCTCAGTGCTTTCCATTACTCAAGGTGAAAACTTCCTGATATTTCTTGTTCCTTTTAATTTTTTAGTAGTCAGTTTTATAGCTCTGAATCTAATTTCAAATACACTTTTACACCTAAAAATACACAGTCTAATATGAGGTTTTATTTTTTTTTTTTATAACATTAAAAAACTTTTAGACCATCTGCAAGCAGTTTATTGTCCCATGTGTTCTTCAGACAGGTAAGCCGATATATCTTTTGTTGTCTAGATAGTTTTAATTACTATTAAACATTCATTTCATCTGGTTAGCTTATGGGGACAGTTTGGTAACCAAATGACTTTCTTAAAGTTAAAAATAAGAAAACTTTTATAGTAGCATTCAATTATAAGCTTTCTAAAAATATTTCCATTTTGTAAAACAAAATGAACAGAAACAATATCATTAAATGTTACTATACCCTCAGCTTGAGAGACAGTTTTCTATACTGGCTAGAAATGAAAGCGGAAAAATAATTTCTGATAAAAATCAGTTTATTTGGTTATTACTTCTTCCTGTGTTCAGATGATCAAAGGCATTTTTAGTGAAAATACCTAAAAACAATCTTAAACACTTTTAATATGATTTTTAAAAAAGTCATTTATTGCTGACATATGTACCAATAGCTTTATTTTGAGTTTTTTTAACAGATGAAAGAAGAAACCCAGGACTCAATACTTACACTGTTGCCTCCTAAACCATCAGTAGCACTGTCTCCAGTGTCACCTTGGACTGAGCCGGAATGTGATTTTCCTGATGAAAAAGACTCAAACTGGGAATTCTAGGGCTGCCAAATCCTGTATGTCCTAGATACTTGACACTTTCTCCCTGCTGCTTTTCTTCTGTATTGCTAGGTACAAAAAACTAGAATTATACTTGAAAATACCATTGTTGCACTGGAGAATCTATTGTTTAAAACCACTCTGTTCAAAGGAGCATGAGTTTATAGCCTCTTTGGTTAACTCAGAGTTCTATTTTAACTCCAGGAAAACGTCAGAATTATGAATCTAGTTACATTTAGTGTCATTTGTTCTCCCCCAAGCTGTGACTAATTCCTCTTCTTGATCTTTGAGCCATTTAATTTTTTCAGCATTTTGTTGTCCTCAGAGGACAGTGCTTCCAAGTACATTTTTTACTTCCAGATTCTCTAGCCTTTTTGATCAGCCTATTATTAGACCAACAGGCTAGTTTATCCTGGCATCAAAACCTTTTGGTACTAGGGAAAAGGTTTATACTTCCCCCATTTTATTCTGTTAATACTTATGGTAATACCAAACTGAGCCTCATTCACATTAAATGATAAGGAAGTTGTCATTTGCTTTTTTTTTTTTTTTTCATTTTTAAGAGGCTAAAGTGACACTTTTCTACTTATGTAAATTATAAATCCTAAATTCATGCACCCTGTGGGAGCTCAATAAAGATTTATTAAATTGAGTTTATGGTTTTGTTTTTCCAAGGGAAGTCCCTTCTCAGATAGATTTATTTATATAACCTAAAGATATTCTGGCCCTTTATAGGACTATTTTTGCTGCGGTAGGGGATACAACATTTAAGGGCATAGAGATCTTAACTAATGGTTTCACCTTATTAGCAAAAGAGAGAGATGTATCTCAAAGAGTATGTAGTTTAAACTGTGGTAAATTGGGACCTACCTTAGTTAATGGATTTTCTTAATCTTATTTAATATTACCATAAAAAATTTTCAATAATTATTTTAAAACTAAAGAAGTAAAACCAATGAGACAAATAATGTAAAAATGAATAGACAATTTGAAACACAAACCTGTTGAGGTTTATTGGCCCGGATCCCCTCAAAAATGTTTAGGTTACTCCATTAAGTAAGCCATCAAGACCTGCCAACGTGGAGGAGGGAAAAGAGATGAGTACCAGATGAGGCCCTGAGATCGCCTGTAGTTGTGGGGGCTGTAGTTCATTCCACTAACCTCCTATTTCCTCTAGGTAAGACAGGCTCATGGGAACCATAGAGGAGGTTCTTCTGAATCTGGGTGGAGAGTTGATGTTAGTGCATGAGGTGGAATCTGGAAGCCATGAAGCAGTGCCTCTCAGATCTCCTGTGAGTGTCTTAGAATTCTCCAGAGAAACAAAACTAATAGGATATTCATTATAAGGAATTGACTCACACTATCATGGAGACTAATAAGTACTAAGATCTGCAAGGTGAATGGGCAACCTAGAGACCCAGGAGAATTAATGATGTAGTTCCAGTCCAAAGGCTGGCTAGCTAAAGACCCAGAAGAGCTGATGTTTTGGAGTCAACAGGCAGGAAAAAACTGATGCCCTGTTTGAAGGCAGGCAGAAGGGTCTTACTCAGGGAGGGTCAGCCTAGTCAACTGTTTTTGTTCTATTTCGGTCTTCAACTGATGAGGCCCACCCACATCAAGAGGGCAATCTCCTGTATTCAGTCTACAGATTTAGATGCCAATTTCATCCAAAAAAAACTGCTTCACAGAAATACCCAGAACAGTGTTTGACCAAATATATGGGCACCCTGTGGCCCAGTCAAACTGACACATAAAATTAACCATCACAATAGATATCAATAGCCTCACTCTGAGATTACCTGCCTTAAATTATGCACCAGAGGCTCTTTGCTTGCTATATTAATTTTCTATCTCTGGTGTAACAAATTATCACGAACTTGGTGGCATAAAATAATATAAATTTACTATGTTACAGTTCTAGAGGTCAGAAATTTTAAATGGATTGACAGGGCTACATTCATTTTAGGGGCCATAGGAAGAAATCTGCCTTTTCCAACTTCTAGAAACTACCTGCCTGCCTTTGCTTCATGGACCAGCATTATTTTAGCTTCTGTTTCATTAATCACCTCTCTGACCCTTCTGCCTCTCTCTTTTAAGGGTTCTTGTGATTATATTGGGCCTACTCAGGAAATCCAAGATAATCTCCCTATCTAAAGATTCTTAATTTAATCACAGCTTCAAAGTCCCTTTTGCCATGTAAGGTAAGATACTCATAGGTTCCTGGGATTAGGATGTAGATATGTTTGGGATGGAGCAAAGGGAGTCATTATTCTGCCTACCACACATGTCTAATCTCATCTTAGTGTCTGCTTTCTGAAGGACCAAGCTAGTACAGTCACCTTAGTTAAAATGCTCTCCTATGAGCCTCTGTAGTACTTTCCCCAAACAGCACTTAAACAACTCTTTATTTATGTCCCCAGTAGATGGTGGACTCCTTGAGAATATTGTCTTATTCGCTAATATATTCCTAGTGTTTGACATATTGTAGACATTTAATAACTATTTAAGGAATTCTTCCTTGAATAAAGGATGAGAGTTTTTTGTTATTAAAAAAGACTTGAAAAAATTTGAGAGGTCTATGATAATTTTGATTTCTATGGAAATTTTTGACTCTTGGTATGTTACAATATTGCCATTACAAGTTTAATGAGGTAAAGGATTTCAGTTTCATTTATTAAATAGTTCCTTTATTACAAGCCAGATCAGTGGCTTTTCCTAATAAGTACTATTGGTCAATTATTAGCTCTCAAATCCATTTATTCACTCTTCCCCTGCTCTGCTTCATTGGGAACTACATTTCCCATGTACCCTTACTTTCTGGTTTCCATGGAGGCAGGAGTGGCAAATTAGAGTATAAGAGGACACAGAAGAAATGTGGTGTTTCTCACCTTTTGTCCCACTTCTCTGTTTCTTGTGGTGTCTTTGATAGCAGCTGTATCTTCATCTTTTGGCTTTAGTACTCTGGTAACACCACTTCTTGCTGTCAATTCCATCTGACAGTTGGTATTACCTCCCACTCTTGCTCATCTTTGGACTGCCTTACTTTGGACTTACCTTGGTTTCTTAGCCTTTGTTCCATCACCCTTGAAACCAGTTCCCTGTGTTCCTTCTACTTGAAAGATCCAGAGTTACTTTCCCGGTTGCACTCTGATATACATACTAACAACCTTGAGGATTACACACACACACCCCAAAATTACTACCTTGAAAATACCATTAAATGAACGATCAAGGATCCATTTTCCATTAGCCAATTCTACTTAAGCCCCATAGCCTTATGATTTATGTTAGAAAAATTAAAACTGACAAAAATTCTATAAGTTGAAGTTTTTCTCAAGAGTGAACCAGAGTTTGACAAGATCCAAGTATTGTATTGGAACCTGAGAAAGATGGTGGAGTAGTAGGAGCCAATGCTCAGTTTGTCCCCTGGATACATATAGACAGTTAATTGTAGAGAAGAGGCTATAAGGAAAACTGTAGGAGAGGCAGAGATGGGGTCATTACTCAAACTCTTGGTGAGACTAACCACAAAAGAGACACAACAAGCACAGAGAAGGGAGAGGACCTACCACACAGCAGGCAACCCAGACACAGTGATGAATCACAACATCTGACTTCAAAAACCAATAGGGCTTAATTTCATGAGTTTTTACAATCAGCGGGACTTAACTCCTGGTACTTTCAAGATCAGTGGGCTTAGCTCTAGGAGAGCCAGAGAGCAATAGGAAGGTGAGTCCCCACTTTTAAAGGGACACTATAACAAAAAACCCTGCTGAAAAACAGGATAGAAGTTTGAAAAGTGCCTGGGTACACAACAAAGAGATGTATTTACTAACTTTAGAACATGTGCTAAAGGTGTAGGGATCTTTAGGAGACTTGTTCAAAACCAAGAGAGATGACAGGAGCCATTTCTCTACTGCCCCCCAGCCTAGATCACTGGACACTTACAGAAAACAGCATGAACACTCTCCACCTAGCTTACTAACTAACACACCACACTCTCCCTATGCTTTCTCCTGTGGATCCACTCCATCCACCTGTTCCACTTATCAAGAGTCCATCCAAAGTGGTGCTTGTAATTTCACATCCTACACGCAGCCCCCACTGTGACCAGTGCCACTGGTAGTAGTGACAGAGAATTTTAAAAGCAGCAAGAGAAAAGAAAACAGCTATAAACAAGGGAAACTCCATAAGGGTATCTTCTGATTTATCAGCAAAAACTTTTAATATATAATATGCCACTCCCTTCTGGTCTGCAGAGTGCTGAGAGAGAAAAAAAAAACCCCTGCAAACAAAAATACTCTACCCAGCAAGAATATCATCCAGAATAGGAGAGATAAGGAATTTCCCAAACAAAAGTTAAAGGAATTGTCACCACTAAACCAGCCTTGTAAGAAATGTTATAGGTAATTAATCTTTCAGTGGAAAGAAAAATCTATAAACAGGAGTAAGAAAATTAGAAAAGGAAAAAATTCCACAGGCACATACAAACATAATAAAGGTAGATAAATCACTTATAAGACCAGTAGGGAGAACTTCTGGCAAAGATGGCACAGTAGAAGAGCCCTAAATTCACCTGTCCCATATATATAACCAGATAACACTCACATTGGTGTAACCCAGAAAACAACCCAAAGACTGGAAGAATAAACTCCAGAACTAAATGTAGACAAGAGGCCACATTGAAGAAGGTAGAAAGGGCAGAGACACAGAGGGGAGCTAAACCCTGCAGGTCTGGCTGCCAAAAGGAGGGACACAGGTGCAGACAAGGGCATAAAACAGACTATCATACCAGGGAGACTGCACAGCAAAGACAAATCACCGTAGCATTTGGCTTTGAAAATCAGAGGGCCAAATTTCATGAATTCTTAAAACCAGCAAGACTTAAAACCTGCAACTTTAAAAATCAGCAAACTTGGCAGAGGCAGTTAAGATGGCACAGAAGAAACGGGACCCTGAGCTTGTCTCATTCCTGAAACACAGCTAGATCAGCATCAAGCCATTTTGAACATGTAGGTAATTGGTCTGAGGATTAATGCAACAACCTGTAATAACTTGAGTGACAAATCTTGGCAGATGAATTGCCCCTAAAAAAAAGAACAGGAAGAAATGACTAGAGATTTAATCAACATAGATGTAAGTAAGATGTCTGAACTAGAATTAAACATAATTATAAGAATACCAGCTGGGGTTGAAAAAAAGTATAAAAGACACCAGAGAATCCTTTCCTGCAGAGATAACTAAAATCTAGCCAGGCTGAAATTAAAAATGCTATAACTGAGAGGCAATTTCAAACAGATTCCATGATGGCTTAGATGGACAAAGCAGACTAGCAAATTAATGATAGAAGATAAAATTATGGAAAACAATGAAGCTGAAAAAAAGAGGGAATACAATGGCAAAAGATAATGATACAATACTTAGATAAATCAGTGACTTATTAAAGAGGAATAACATTCATATAAGAGTTCCAGAAGATGAAAAAAGAGAAAGGGACAGAAGGTTTTTTATAGCTGAAAACTTTCCTACTCTGGGGAAGGACACAGACACCAAAATCCAAGAAGCACAGGGAACTCCTATTAAGCAAAAAAAGTTACCAAGGCATATCATAGTCAAATTCACAAAATACACAGACAAGGAAAGTATCCTAAAAGCAACAAGGGGAAAAAAAGTCCTTAACCTGCAATGGAAGACAGATCAATTTCACAGCAAATCTGTCCACAGAAACCTGGTAGCCCACAAAGGAGAGGCAGGATAGGGGTGCCTGGGTGACTCCGTTGGTTAAGTGTCTGACTCGACTTTGGCTTGGGTCATGATCTCACAGTTACTGGATTTGATTCCCACATCAGGCTCTCTGCTGACAGTGTAGAGCCTGCTTGGGAATTCTCTGTCTCTATATGCCCTTCCCCAGCTCACATGCTCACACTTTATCTCTCTCTCAACATAAATAAACTTAAAAAAAAAAAAAAAGAATGGAGTGGCAAGATATATTTAATGTGGTGAATGGGAAAACTATGCAGCCAAGAATTCTTTTTCCAGCAAGGCTGTTATTCAGAAGAGAAGGAGAGATAAAGAGCTTCTCAGACAAAGTCTAAAGGAGTTTGTGACCACTAACCCAACCCTGCAAGAAATTTTAAGGACTTTCTGAAGAAAAAAGACAAAAGGCCAAAAGCAACAAAGAATAGAAAGGATAAGAGAACATCACCAGAAACACCAACTCTACAGGCAACACAATGGCACTAAGTTCAAATCTTTCAGTAATCACTCTGAATGTAAATGGATTAAATGCTCCAATCAAAAGACACATAGTATCAGAAGGGATTAAAAAAAAAAAGATCCATCCATATGCTGCCTACAAGAGACTCATTTTAGACCTAAAGAACCTGCAGACTGAAAGGAGATGGAGAACTATTGTTCATCCTAATATATGTCAAAAGCCAGAGTAGACATCTTAAACAAACTGTAAACTGTAAAACAAAGACTCTAACAACAGATGAAAAAGGACATTATATCATAATTAAGGGTGTGTCCACCTATCTAACAACTGTAAATACTTATGCCCCCAATGCAGAAGCACCCAAATATATAAATCAATCACAAATATAAAAAAACTTACTGATAACAGTACAATAATAGTAGGGGACTTCAACACCCCAATTATAGGAATGAACAGATTAAGCAGAAAATCAAAAGCAGTGGCTCTGAATGACACACGGGACTGAATGGACTTCACAGATATATTCAGAACATATCATCATAAAGCAGCAGAATACACATTCTTCTCTAGGGCACAGGGAATATTCTCCAGAATAGATCACAAACTGGGTCACAATCAGCCCTCAACAAGTACAAAAACACTGAGATCACACTGTGCATAGTTTCAGACCACAATGCTATAAAACTTGAAATCAATCACAAGAAAAAATTTGGAAAGACCATAAATACTTGGATGCTAAAGAACATCCTACTAAAAAATGAATGGGTTAACCAAGAAATTAAAAGAGGAAATAAAAAGGTACATGAAAATGAAAACATGACACTCCAAAACCTTTGGGATGCAGCAAAGGTGGTCATAAAATGGAGTCATATATTAATCCAGGTCTTGCTAAAGAAGGAAGACAGGTCTCAAATACACAACCTGGCATTACACTTAAAGGAGCTGTAAAAAGAACAGCAAATAAAGCCCAAAGCCAGCAGCAGAAGAGAAATAATAAAGATTAGAGTAGAAATCAATGATATTGAAATTAAAAAAAAACAGAACAATGAAATTAGGAGCTGGATCTTTGAAAGAATTAACAAAATTGATACACCTCTAGCCAGATTTATCAAAAAGAAATAGGAAATGGTCCAAATAAAATCATGAATGAAAGAGGAGAGATCATAATCAATATCGCAGAAATACAAACAATAATAACATATTATGAGTAATTATATGCCAACAATTTGGGTAATCTGGAAGAAATGGATAAATACCTAGGACCTATAAACTACCAAAACTGAAACAGGAAGAAATAGAAAAACTGAACAGACCCATAACCTATAAAGAAATTGAATCAGTAATTAAAAATCTCCCAACAAACAAGTGTCCAGAGCCAGATGGAATTCTACCATTTAAAGAAGAGTTAATATCTATTCTTTTGCAACTGTTCCAAAAAATAGAAATGGAAGGAAAACTTACAGAATCATTATATGAGGCTAGCATTATCTTGATGCCAAAACGAGACATTACAGACCAATTTCCCTGATGAACATGGATGCAATAATTCTCAACAAGTTATTAGCAAATCGAAGCCAACAATACATTAAAAAAGAATTTTTCACCATAATCAAGTGAGATTTATTCCTGGGCTGTGGTGTTGGTTCAATATCCACAAATAAATCAACGTGATACATCACGTTAATAAAAGGAAGGATAAGAACCACAAGATCCTCTCAATAGATGCAGAAAATGCATTTGATAAAATACATCCTTTCTTGATAAAAAGCTTCAAGAAAGTACAGATAGAAGGAATGACTTCAACATCATAAAGGCTATATATGGAAGACCCACAGTTAATATCATCCTTAATGGGAAAGAACTGAGAGCTTTCCCCATTAGGTCAGGAACACGACAGGGATGCCCACTCTCACCACAGTTGTTCAACACAGTGCTGGAAGTCCTAGCTCCAGCAATCAGACAACAAAAAGGAATACAAGGCATATGAATTGCCAAGGAAGAAGTCAAACTTTGACTCTTCACAGAGGACATCATAACCTACATGGAAAACCTAAAAGACTCCACCAAGAAACTGCTAAAGCTGATACATGAATTCAGCAAAGTCACAGGATATAAAATCCATGTACAGAAATCTGTTGCATTTCTAAACACAAATATTGAAGCAGCAGAAAGAGCAATCAGGGAATTGATCCCATTTACAACTGTACTAAAGCCCATAAGATACCTAGGAATAAACCTAACAAAAGATGTAAAAGATCTGCATGCTGAAAACTATAGATAGCTTATGAAAGAAATTGAACAAGACACAAAGAAATGGAAAAACATTCCATGCTCACGATTAGAGAACAAGTACTGTTAAGACGTCCATGCTATCCAAAACAATCTATATAGTCAATGGAATCCATATCAAAATAACAGCAGCATTCTTCACAGAGCTAGAACAAATAATTTGAAAATTTGTATGGAACCTGAAAACACCCCAATAGCCAAAGCCACCTTGAAAAAGAAAACCAAAGCTAGAAGTATAATCTGGACTTCAAGCTATATTACAAAGCTGTAATCATCAAGACAGTATGGTACTGGCACAAAAACAGACACATAGACCAATGGAACAAAATAGAGATCCCAGAAATGAGCTCACAACTATATGGTCAATTAATCTTTGACAAAGCCAGAAAGAATATCCAATGGAAAAAAGATAATCCCTTTAGAAAACTGTGTTTTGAAATGGACATGATGTTGGGCAGCAACATGCACAAGAATGAAACTAGACCACTTTCTTACACCATACATAAAAATAAATCTAAAATAGATGAAATACCTAAATGTAAGACAGGAAATCATCAAAATCCTAGAGAACACAGGCAGCAACCTCTTTGACCTTGTCAACAGCAACTTCTTACAGTCATGTCTCCAGAGACAAAAGAAACAAAAGCAAACATGAATGATTGGGGCTTCATCAAGATGAAAAGCTTCTGCACAGCAAAGGAAACAGTCAACAAAAATCAAAAGCAACAAACGGAATGGGAGAGGATATTTGCAAATGACTTATCAAATAAAGGGTTAGTGTGCAAAATCTATAAAGAACTTACCAAACAATAACCTCCCCCCCCAAAAAAAATCCAGTGAAGAAATGGGCAGAACACACAGACATTTTTCAAAATAAGACATCCAAATGGCTAACAGACACATGAAAAAATGTTCAACATTACTCATCATCAGGGAAATACAGATCAAAACCACAATGGGATACCACCTCATACCTGGAGAATGGCTAAAATGAACAGCACATGAAACAACAGATGTTGAAGAGAATGTGCAGAAAGGGAACCCTTTTGCACTGTTGGTGAGAATGTAAACTGGTGCAGGCACTCTGGAAAAGTTTGGAGGTTCTTCAAAAAATTAAAAATAGAACTACCCTATAACCAGCAGTTGCACTACTAGGTATTTATCCAAAGGATACAAAATTGCTGATTCAAAGAGAGTACATGCACCCCAATGTTTATTAGTGGTGTTGTCAATAATAACCCAATTATGGAAAGAGCCGAAATGTCCATCGACTGATGAATGAATAAAGAAGATGCATATGGCTACAGTGGAATATTACTCAGCAATTAAAAAGAATGAAATCTTACCATTTGCAACAATGTGGATGGAACTAGAGTGTATTTCACTTAGTGAAATAAGTCAGAGAAAGACAATTAAATGATTTCACTCATACATGGAATTTAAGAAACAAAAATGATGAACATAGGGGAAGAGAAGGAAAATAAGATAAAATGAGAAAAGAGGGAGGCAAATCATGGGAGATTCTTAAATACTGAGAATGAACTGAGGTTTCCTGGAGGGGAGGTGGGTAGGGGGATGGGCTAAATGAGTGATAGGCATTAAGGAGGACACTTGTCGGGATGAGCACTGGGTGTTATATGTTAAGTGATTAATCCCTATATTTGACTCCTGAAACCAACTCTATACTAATGTTCACTAACATGAATTTAAGTTAAAAAAATTTTTTTAATAAATAAAAATCAGAGAGCAAACGGTGAGAGAGCCCTACGGGTGATAGAAAGCTGAGTCCTTATACTTAAAGAGACAGGCTGTGGAGACACAACTTAGAAGCAGTAGTTTGAAAAATGCCTGTGGCATAAAGGAAGAAAAGTTACTGACTAATGTCAGACTACACTGAGGAACTTTTCCAGGAACAAAGAAAAGCGATGGCTGGCACCATTTCCCTCCCCTATCCTCCAGCATAAACTCACAGCCACCTGTGGGAAGCAGCATGGCACCAGCATTCACTACTTAACTCGCTTATACTGTACCCCTCCACCCCCCTGCCCCAGTGTCCCCACGGATCTACCCCTTCTAGCCAAGCCTGCTTCACCCTGGTGCTGCAACTGTCCTCCCCCAGAAGACTAGCATGCAAGCCTTGCCAACATTGTCTCCTGACTGTGTACTCTGCCACACCTTGGTCTCAGTGGCAACAGCTGGTCACCTCCTGGGGAAGATGCCCATACCCTGTTAAAACTGTATTATCCCTCCACAAGCATGCTTTACAGAGGTGCCTTGTGTGCCCACCATTTCCATAGTAGCTGCATTTCTCCTGTAGAAGAGAACCTGTGCCACCTTGTTAAAAGTGACACCAAACCCACTACTTTGAAGAGCAGGAGACATAGCGACTTTCCCACCACACAAAACCACAAAGAGTTAGGCAAAATGAGGAGACAGAGGAGTAGCCCCAAATGAAATAGTAGAGGATAAAATCACATCAAGAGACCTAAGCAAAAACAGATATAAATAATATGCCTCACAGAGAATTTAAAGTAATGATCATAGAGATACTCATAGAACTTGAGAAAAGAGTGGAGGGTATCAATGAGACACTTAACACATAGATTAAAAAACAGAGATGAAGAGCACAATAATTGAAATTAAAAATACACTAGATGGAATAACAGGCTAAAAGAAGCAGAAGAACAAGTGAGTAACCTGGAGGACAGAATAATGTAAAGAAATCAAGCTGAGCAGATAAGAAAAAATTCTGTAACATAAGAACAACTTAGCAAACTCAGTGAGTTCCTCAAGCATAATATTGGCATTGTAGGGATCCCAGAAGAAGAAGAAAGAGAAAAGAGGGCAGAAAATTTATTTGAAGAAATAATACCTGAAAACTTATTCAGTTTGGGGAAGGAAGCAAATTTAGCTCCAGAAGACACAGCACCTCCCCCACCCAACATAATCAACCCAAAGACGTCCACACCAAAACATATAATAATTAAAATGGCAAAAGGTGATGATAAAGAGTTTTAAAAGCAGAAGGAAACAGTTACATACAAGGGAAACCCCATACAGCTATTGTTGGTCTTTACAATAAAAACTTTGGAGGCCAGAGGGCAGTGGCATGATATATTCAAAGGTCTGAAAGGGGAAAATTCGGCAGCCAAGAGTATTCGATCCAGCAAGACTGTCGTATAGAAATATAGACTATAGACTGTCATATAGAATATAGAAAGAGTTCATGATCACTAAACTAGCCCTGTAAGAAATGTTAAAGGGGACCCTTTTGGGTGGAAAGGAAAGACCATAAGTAAGAGTAAGAAAAGAAGGAAGCAAAAAAGCAGTAAAAATAAGTGTATCTGTAAAAATCAGTGAAGGGACTCACAAAATAAAAGGTAGCATGATACCTTATACCTAAAATGTGGGGAGGCCAGGAGAAAAGAATGGGTTCAAAGCTAAGCAAACATCTGCTTAATATAGAATGCTATATGCATAAAGTGTTATTTACAAACCTAATGGTAACCACAAATAAATGAGGGACAGATACCCAAAAAATAAAGAGAAAGGAATCCAAGTATATCACTTTACAAAAGCCAACTTATGGTTAAAGAAGAGAGCAAGAAGGGGCACCTGTGTGTTTCAGTTAAGCATCCAACATCAGCTCAGATCATGATTTCACAGCTTGTGAGTTCAAGCCCCACATCAGTCTTTTTGCTGACAGCTCAGAGCCTGGAACCTGGTTCTGTCTCTGTCTTTCTCTACTCCTCCCCCGCTCACACTCTGTCTCTGTCAAAATATAAACAAACATTAAAAATTATTTTTAAAAAGAGCAAGGAAAGAAAGAGAAGATCTACAAAAGTAAACCCATAACAAATAACAAAATAACAACAAATACATACCTATTAATAATCACTTTGAATGTAAATGGACTAAGCACTCCAATAAAAAGATACATAGGGTGATGGAATGGATAAAAATGCAAGACTCATCTATATATCCATACCTAAAGACACATGCAGATTGAAAGTGAGAGGATGGAGAAACATTTGTCATGTAAATGGAGATGAAAAGAAAGCTGGGGTAGCAATACTTAGACAAAACTGACTTCAAAATAAGACTGTAATGAGAGACATAGGACATTATATTATCATTAAGGGGAAAATCCAACAAGAAAACATACAACTGTAAATATTTATGCAAACAACATGGGAGCACCCAAATACATAAAACAGTAACATATATAAGGAAACTGACAGTGGTACAACTATAGCAGGGGATTTTAACACCCCACTTACATCAATGGACAGATCGTCTCAATAGAAAATCAACATGGAAACAGTGTCTTTGAATGATCCACTGGACTAGATAAACTTAACAGATATATTCAGAACATTTCACCTTGAAACAGCATGATACATATTCTTTCCAAGTGCACATGGAATATTCTCTAGAATAGATCACATATTAGGTCACAAAACAAGTCTCAACAATTTCAAAAAGGTCAATGTTATACCATGCATCTTTTCTGACAACACAATGAAATTAGAAATCAATCACAGGAAAAATTTTGGAAAGGGCAAAAATATTATTTATATAGGTTAAGCAACATGCTATGAATGGGCCAATAAAGACATCATAGGGGGTATAAAAAACATAGGGGGCACAGAGACAAATGAAAATTAAGACAACGTTCCTAATTCATTGGGATGCAGCAACAGCAGTCTAAGAGGGACGTTTATAACAATACAGACCTACCTCATGAAGTAAGAAAAATCTCAAACAATTTACCTAAAGAAGCTAGAAAAAGACAAACAAACCCAAATCCACCAGAAGGAAAGAAATAATAAAGATTAGAACAGAAATAAATAATACAGAAACAAAAACAATAGAACAAATCAACAAAATCAGGAGCTGGTTCTTTGAAGAGATCAATGGAATTGATAAGACTCTAGTCAGACTCATCCAAAATGAAAGGAATGAGAGATAACACAAACAAAAACAGAAACAAAAGAAATAATACCCCCACCACAGAAATACAAAGGATGGTAAGATAATATTATGAAAAAATATATGCAAGCCAAGTGGACAACCTAGAAGAAATGGATAAATTCCTAGAAAAATATAACCTACCAAAATGGAAACAAGAATTAGAAAATATGAACAGTGTGGTTACCAGCAATGACATTGAATTAGTAATCAAAAAATTAACAACAAACAAAAATCTAGGATCAGATGGCTTCACAGAGGAATTTTACCATTTAGAGAAGAGTTAATACTTATTCTTATCAAACTATTCCAAAAAAAGAAGAGCAAGTAAAACTTCAAGTTTCACTCATTGAGGCCAGTACTACTCTGATACCAAAACAAGAAAAAGATACCACAAAAAAGAATTATAGGCCATTATCACTGATGAACATAGATGCAACAAGTATTAGCAAACCAAATGCAACAATACATTAAAAAATCATTTAAACAGTCAAGTGGGATTTATTGCTGGGATACAAAGGTGGTTCAATATTTGCAAATCAATCAACATAATACATGACATCAGTAAGAGCAAGGATAAAATCCATATGATTATTTCAATAGATGCAAAAAAAGCACTTGACAAAGTACAACATCCATTTATTATAAAACCCTCACTACAGTAGGTTTAGAAGGAACATACCTCAATATAATAAAGCCTTCTATGAAAAACCCACAGCTAACATTAAACACTATACTCAATAGTGGAAAATTGACAGCTGTTCTGTCAGAAAAAAGACAAGGATACCCATTCTCACCACTTTTATTCAGCATTATTCTGGAAGTCCTAGCCATAGCAATTGACAACAAAAAGAAATAAAATGCATCCAAGTCAAACTTTTACTATTTTCAGATGACATGATACTCTATAGAAAACCCTAAAAACTCCACCAAAAAAAAATAGAGCTGACAAATGAATTTATTAAGGTCAGAGGATACAAAATCAATGAACAGAAATTTGTTGCATCTCTATACATAATAATGAAACAGCAGAAAGAGAAATTAAGAAAACAATCCCATTGACAATTGTACCAAAAATAAACTTATATATCTAGAAATAAACTTAACCAAAGAGGTGAAAGATCTGTACTCTGAAAATTATAAAAGATTGATTAAAGAAATTGAAGATAACACAAAGAAATGGAAAGACATTTCATATTCATGGATTGAAAGAATATTCTTAAAATGTCCATGTACCCACAGCAATCTACAGATGTAATAAAATCCCTATCAAAATACTACCAACATTTTTCACAGAGGTAGAACCAACAATCCTCAAATTTGTGTGGAATCACCAAAGACTCTAAATAGCCAACAAAATCTTGAAAAAAAAAACAACAACTGGAGTTATCGTAATTCCAAATTTCAAGTTTTACTACAAAGCAGTAATATTCAAAAACAGTATGGTACTGGCACACAAATAAATACATAGATGAATGGAACAGAATAGAGAATCTACAAATAAACTCATGATTATATGATTAATTAGTCTTTGACACAGGGGACAAGAATAAACAATGGGGAAATGACAGTCTCTATGACAAATGGTATTGGGAAAACTGGACAGGTACATGCAAGAGTGAAACTGGACCACTTTCTTTCACCATACACACAAAAATAAACTCAAATTGGATTAAACACCTAAATGTGAGACCTGAAAACATAAAAATCTTAGGAGAGAGCACAGGCAGTGATCTATCTGACACTGCAGTAACAGCATCTCTCTAGATATTCTCCCAAAGCAAGGAAAATAAAAGCAAAAATAAACTATTTGGACTACCCCAAAATAAAAAATAATTCTGCACAGCAACATAAAAGAAGAAGAAAAAAACAACAAAACAAAGAACACCCTAAAGGACAACATACTGCATGGGAGAAGATAGTTGTAAATGACATATCCAATAAAGAGTACCTAAAACATATACAGGGGCGCCCGGGGGGCTCCGTCGGTTGAGCCTCTGACTTCAGCTCAGGTCATGATCTCACGTTCGTGGGTTCAAGCCCCACACTGGGCTCTGTGCTGAAAGCTCAGAGCCTGGAGCCGGCTTCAGATTCTGTGTCTCCCTCTCTCTCTGCCCCCCACCCCCTGCTCATGCTCTGTCTCTCTCTGCCTCAAAAATAAAGCATTAAAATTTTTTTTAAAGAAATATACAGAACTGATACAACACAACACCCAAACACCAAATAATCCAATTAAAAATGGGTAGAAGATATGAATAGACATTTCTCCAAAGAAGACACAGAGAGCCAAAAGGTACATGAAAAGATGTTCAACATCACTTATCAGGGAAATGCAAATCAACACCGTAGTAAAATATCACCTCACACCCATCAGAATGGCTAAAAATCAAAGTCACAAGAAATAAGTGTTGGCAAGTACATGAAGAAATAGGAACACTTGGGCACTGTTCATAGGAATGCAAACTGCTGCAGCCACTGTGGAAGACAGTATGGAGATTCCTCAAAAAATTAAAAATAGAACTGTCCTATGATCAAGTAATCTCAACACTGGGTATTTACCCAAAGAATACAAAAACACTAATTTAAGGGATACATGCACTCCTGTGTTTATTCCAGCATTATTTATAATAGCCTAATTATGGAAACAACTCACTTGTCCACTGATAGGTGGAGATAAAAAAAGATAAGGTACATATATACAATTAAATAGTATTCAGTGATAAAAAAGAATGAAGTATTGCCAATTGTCAATTGTCAGAGATAGACAAACACCATGTGATTTCACTCATATGTGCATTTAAGAAACAAAATAAAGGGTAGAAAAAGAGACTAAATAACAGAATCTTAACTACAGAGAACAAACAGATGGACATCAGAGGGGAGGCGGGTGGTGATCTTGAGGAGTGAAATAGGTGAAGGGGATTAGGCATACACTGATCATGATGAACACTTAGTAATATATGTAATTGTTGAATCACTGTAGTGTACACCTGAAATGAATATAATACTGTATGTTGACTACACTGGGATATAAATTAAAAAAAACAGAGGTTAAAGCACAAAAGCAGTAATATCAGTTTCATCCATTAATATCAGTCACAAAATAAAAGGATGTAACGTATGATACCATATACATAAAACATGCATGGGGGATATGCATGTTTTATGTATGTATTTGGTAGAAATACATTCTACCAAACATTTAAAGAAGAGCTAATACCTATTCCTCTCTAATTATTCCAAAAATAGAAGAGGAAGGAAAGTTTCCAAATTCATCCCAGGAAGTCAGTAATACCCTGATACCAAAACCAGATAGAGACAGTATGAAAAAAAAACCTAAAACAGGACAATTTCTCTGATGAACATAGATGCAAAAATTCTCAACAAAGTATTAACAAATGGATCCAATAATACATTTAAATAATCATCCACCACTATAAAGTGGGATTTATACCTGGGATATAAGGGTGGTTCAATATTTGCAAATCAATCAACACCACACATCACATTAACAAGAAAAAGGATAAAAAAAAGTATGATCAATATATGCAGAAAAAGTATTTGATAAAGTACATCTATTCATGATAAAAACTGTTAAAAAATTAAGTTTAGAGAGACGTATTTCAACATAATAAAGGCCATATGTGAAAAACCCATAACTAACATCATATTCAATAGTAAAATGCTGAGAACTTTCCCTCTAAACTCAGGAACTAGATAAGGATGTCCACACTCACCACTTATATTCAACAGAGTACTAGTAGGCCTAGCCACAGCAATCAGACAACAAAAAAATAAAAGGCATCTAAATCAGTAAAGAAGTCAAACCTTCACTATTTGCAGATGACATGATACTATATATAGAAAATGGTAAAGAGTCCACCAAAAAACTACCATAACTGATAAATGAATTCAAAAATGTCAAAGGATACAATATTAATACTGGAAATCAGCTCCATTTCTATACACTAATAATGAAGTAACAGAAAGAGAAATTAAGAAAACTATCCCATTTATAATTACACCAAAAACAATACCTGGAAATAAACTTAGCCAAGGAGGTTTCAGTACTCTGAAAACTGTAAAACACTGATGAAAATAATTAAAGATACAAGAATCAATATTGTTAAAATGTCCATACTACCCAATAACCAATGCCATCTGCAGATTTAACACAATCCCTATCAAAATACCAACAGCATTTTTCATAAAACTGTAACGAATAATCCTAAAATTTGTATGGAACCAAAGATGACCTTGAATAGCCAAAGCAATCTTGAAAAACAAAGACAAAACTGGAGGTATCACAATCCTAGATTTCAAGGTAATGAAACAGTATGGTACTGGCAGAAAAATGAACACATAGATCAGTAGAACAGAATAGAAAGCTCAGAAATAAACCCACACTTTTAAAATCAGTTAATCTCTAACAAAGGAGGTAAGAACATCCAATGGGAGAAAGGCAATCTCTTCAAGAAATGGGATTGGGAAAACTGGACAACTACATGCAAAAGAATGAAACTGGACCACTTTCTTACACCACATACAAAAACTCAATATAGGTTAAAACTCAATAATGAAACTGGACCACTTTCTTATACCATGTACAAAAACTCAATATATGTCAGTATTGTATATATTCTTACACAATATACAAAAACTCAATATAGGTTAAATACCTAAATGTAAGACCTGAAACAACGAAATTCCTGGAAAAAACATAGGCACTACTTTCTCTGATATCAGCCATAGAAACGTTTTTTTAGTATGTTTCTTATGGGTAAGGAAACAAAAGCAAAATTAAACTATTGGACTACACCAAAACAAAAAGCTTTTGCATGCAACAGAAACCATCAACAAAGCAAAAGTACAACCTGAATGTGAGAAGATATTTACAAATGATAGATCTGATAAAGCATTAGTATCCAAACTATATAAAGAATTTAAACAACTCAACCTAGAATGAAACAAATAATCAAATTTTAAAATGGGCAGAGGAGATGAATAGATGTTTTTCCAAAGAAGATATACACATAGCCAACAGATACATGAAAAGATGTTCAACATTACTCACCAGGAAATTGCAAGTCAAAACCAAAAGAGAAATCACACCTTTCAGAATGACTAACATAAAAAACACAAAAAATAACAAGTGTTGGTAAGGATGTGGAGAAAATGAACCCTGCTTCACTGGTGGTGGGAATGCAAACCAGGGCAGCTACTGTGGAAAACAGTTTTTTTAAATTAAAAATAGAATTCTTATATGATCCAATAATTCCACTATTATTTACCTAAAGAATATAAAAATACTAATTTGAAAAAATATATGCACCTCTGTATTTCTTGCATTATTTAGAATAGCCAAGATATGGAAGCAGCTCAAGTATGCACTGATAAGCAAATGGGTAGAGATGATACACAAACACTCCACTGGAATATTAGCCATAAAAAAGAAGGAAATTTATCATTTGAAACAACATGAATAGATCTAGAAGTATAATGCTAAGGAAAACAAGTTAGTCAGAGAAAGACAAATACCATATGATTTCACCATGTAGAATTTAAAAAACAAATGGTATATATACACAATGGAGTATTACATGGCATTGAGAAAGAATGAAATATGGCCTTTTGTAGCAAAGTGGATGGACCTTGAGGGTTTCACGCTAAGCGAAGTAAGTCAGGCAGAGAAGGACAGATACCATATGTTTGCACTCATAGGTCTAACAGGAGAACAGGAGAAACCTAATGAAGGACCAGGGGGAGGGGAAGAGGGAGAGAGAGTTGGGGAGAGAGAGGGACGCAAAACTTGAGAGACTATTGAATACTGAAAACGAACTGAGGGTTGAAGGGGGAGAGGGGAAAAGAGGTGGTGGAGATGGAGGAGGGCACTTGTGGGGAAGAGCACTGGGTGCTGTATGGAAACTAATTTGACAATAAACTACTTTAAAAAAGTGAATAAAAATTTTAAAAAGAAGAAAAAAAATGAGCAGCAACAAAAAGAGAAACAACAAAAAACAGCCTCTTAAGAACAAACTATAGATTGCCAAAGGGGAGGGTGTGAGGGGATGGGTGTAATGGGTGAAGGATATTAAGAGTACACTTGCTATGGGGCACCTGAGTGGCTCAGTCAGTTAAGGATCCAACTTCAGTTCAGGTCATGATCTCACAGTTTGTGGGTTCAAGCCCCATACCGGGCTTTGTGCAGATAGCTTGGAGCCTAGAGCCTGCTTCAGATTCCGTGTCTCCCTCTCTGCCCCTACCACATTCATACTCTGTCTCTTTCACTTTCTCAAAAATAAACAAACATTAAAACCTACTCTTAAAAAAAAAAGTACACTTGCTTAGATGGACAATGAATAATATATAAAATTGTTCTATGTAACACTATATGTTAATTATACTTGAATTTAAAAATGAACAGAACCAATTTTTGTCAGTCTCTGATTTATATCCTATGTCAATTTTACCAATTGTGCAGTTTCTACAGTTTTATGTGGTTTCTACAGTTTTATGCTATTAAAGAGGCCCTTACATAGTTTTTTTAGTAAGTTAGAAAGGTAAGTAAGTTAGGAGGTACCTCAGGAATTAGTATTAAATCTGTTATTATCTTTATTTATATAGTGTAACCATAAAAATAAATAAGCAGTTTAATACCAGATGACATTAAAATTCATAGATGTTCTATAAACCCAGAGAATTATATACTGTTGAATCTGAAAATATAGAGTTGACAAATAAGAGTATATTAATAGCAAAAGGCTAAACATAAATAACTGTAAATAAAGACCCTGAAAATTGGGTAGACAGGAATAATTTAGAAAATAACAAAGATTTGGGAAATCAGAGAACTATCAACTGGTGATACTGTTATATAATGAAAAGGAGGGAAAGCTGGGAAATAAAAATAAATAAGAACTGATTATGTGTTTTTTGGACTGTTCTCTAAGGTTGATAAAGAAAAACACATTTACATCAAAAGTGCTTCTTTTTCATTTTAATTAAAACAAAATGGTTCTAACAAGATGAAACTTGGTTGCTGACTTCTATCACACAAAAGGACAGGTCTCCAAACCATTTTGTTAACTAGAGAAATGGTAGTCTGACTGTCGGCCTTACATACCATCCTGAACTTTTAACATTTGGATAATATCACAAATGAGCGAACACTTTTCAATATTTTCTTTTAATTTTTTTTTTGGCCGCATTCTATGGATTTCATAATCTGGGATTGCATCTATATGAACTAAGCCTGCTGAAACCATTCGAGGACTTGTGCATTTTCCGTTGTGGGTTTCTCGCCGTTTGTTAACCTTTGGAGCAGTATTCGGTCTTGCAAAGTGTTTTAACTGATTATTGCTATCATCCAGGCTCTTTCCTAAAAGCCTTGCTCTTGATTTTGCTTGTTCAGCATGCTTAAGTGAGCTCACAGGTATATCCTCAAATCTATCCAAACAATCCTAAATATTAAAAGATCAAGTTGGTGAGTTAGTTTTCTTAAAAGTACATTTTAAATTTATAAGAACTAGAGTTTGTAATATCAACAAATTAAAGACAAAGAATGAGAGCATCATGTATTTTATAGGCAGTCCCCAAATTCAGATCCTACACCCAATGCCTCTTATTAGATACTATCATAGAAACCATATTTTAAAAAATAAGTCTTGGGGGTGCCTGGGTGGCTCAGTTGGCTAAGCATCCAAATTTGAGCTCATGTCATGATCTCATGGATTGTGGGTTTCAGCCACACATTGCAGCTCAGAGCCTGGAGGCTGCTTCAGATTCTGTGTCTCCCTCTCTCTGCCCTTGCCCACTCGTGCTGTTTCTGTCTCTTAAAAATGAATAAATGTTAAAAAATGTTTTTTTTAATGAGTCTTATTATTTAAAAGGATCTGTTTTTCTTTTTTAAGAGAGCGAGAAAGAAAGCACATGTATACAGGTGGGGAGGGGCAGAGGGACAGAGAGAATCTTAGACTCCACACTCAGTACACTCAGCACCAGAACCCCATGAGGCTTGATCTCATGACCTGGGGATCATGACCTGAACCAAAATCGAGTTAGATGCTTAACTGACTGAGCCACCCAAACACCCCAGATTTGTTACTTTAAAATGAATTGAAAATATGAAGCTGAAAACCAGAAAAACTTCAGAGAGCTTTCCTTAGGGTTCAGACTCCTAGACAAAGCCAGTCAACCTATAATTCTCCTCCAAAACATATTTTCCTGAATCCCAAATATAAGTCATAAATTCATACTTTATGTCTTCTACAGTTTCATTCATTTTTAAAAAGTAATAAACATCTTCTTTAATATACTTTCACGCACACATACAGATCCTGGTGTATAAGGATAGAGTCATACTATTTATATTAAAGTAAAAAAAATTATGTACATTCTGAGAGTAAACAAGTAAAACTTTTAGGAAAATAACTGGAAGAATATACACCAAAGTAATTTTTTAAAATAATGTTTAAGGTGGCAGGATTATGGGCTTTGTTTTCCTTTTCTCTTTTTTCAAATTTATATACTTGGCTACATTTTATAATAAAAATGTAATAACCTACAATTATCCCTAAGAATGTATGGAGCTATTAGTCATTCCTAAACTAGAATAAACTAGTTTGCTCTGCAGTTTGAGCATCTTGTCTCTTAACGCTATGCAGAGATAGCCAAAGTAATAAGATACTCTGATTTAGAGAGAAGGTGGGAATGAATTAGTAGAATTGGAGGGTGAGAAGAGGTTGTGCAGGACTGAGAAGAATTGAGGCAGTTAGAAAGAGATTTACAAAAAAGGAGGTATAAAGAGTGTAAAGACAAATTCTATCTACTTTATAATTTTACCTGGGCTTGAAGGAGGCAAGGAAACATTTTTCCTCTTCTCTCTTATATAAGTGGAGCAATTAGGTAAGCCACATTACTAAAGGAATTTTTGCTACTTTGGTGAGTAATATATAATTCTTGCTTCACAGATTAGATAACTAATCACTAGAATATCAGTGGAAGGGCCTGGACACCCAGACAACTGGTTATTTTTCTGGATGCTTCTACAACTCAATATCTCTTCTATTTTGATTCCTTTGAGAGATTCTCAGATTTTAGAAAAGAGTAGGTGAACAAGTCTTTCTGATGATCTGAAAAATGCCCTCTTACCACTCAATTCTGTTGTCAACTTCACTAGAGAGAAAAGTTTAGGTTCTGTTGGTTTAACAGAGGAAAGTAAAGATAACTCTACCTCTCTTGCCCACTCTCAGAGTAAAGTTTCTGAGATCCTGCATGATTTCATGATATAATAAAAACACAATTTCTTCTTTTGTTTGGAAAAGTGATATTAAAGATTCCATTTGTCTAAAGGAACTTCAGAAAGTCTTTACTTTCCGTAAATTATGGACCCATCTTACTTCCTTTTTCTAGTAGTTACACACGTGTGTACACATACACTCCCTTAATGCTAAATTACCAAATTTAGATAGAAAAGAGAAACCCAAAGTTGAGAGTATATGCTAAATTGATAATATATTTCAGCTACTAATTTTACTATGTACTAAAGCTAAATATTTGCTTTACTATGGAAAGCAAATTCAAAGCAACTATTATGAATTAGATCTATTTTCTCATTCAAAGGATTATGCACATCAAATTATCTATGCAATATCATTTTGGGATTTATGGGTTCTCCCAGTCGTGTGTCATGCCTGTCTATATATATTAATAGAGAAGAGCAGTAGTCCAGAAAATTAAAGTCTCTTCTATCCCTAGATTTTAACTTTGCTTCAGAATGGTTTGTATAAAGTCTGGTAGCAGTTCTACCTTTCTAATTGTTTTATGTTAATATTATAAATAGATTTGAATTCTTAAATTTCTCAGCACATGAGATAGCAGAAGGGCAGTGGTGATAGAAGAGAGAAGTTAAATTAAAATTTTTCCATTCATAATCCAACAGATTGTAAATTTTGCATATCCCTAATGCTTATCACAATAACTGGCATACAGCCACTGCCAATAACTGTATAGCCAGTCCTGGCTGAAATCTAGCCAGTTCTCCATAGACAGGACTCTGTGCTTTGGTTCTAGGTGCTCAGTCTACAGTCTTCCCAGAGGAAAGGGTGCCTTGTTCTAATTCATGCTCCAGAGGGAGTACCCTTTATCTATTTTATACAAAGGCACTAAGTGTTAGCAATCCCCTGATTTTGTTACTACATTTTGAGTTGGGTAAGGTAAAATCTGAATGTCAGAAGGATTTTTTTTTTAAATTTGAAGGTCTGTTTATCTTGGGGGTTATCTATGAAGGTTATACACACACTTGCATACAGATATATATGCCCCAAAATAGATTTACAAATTTTACCAAATACAAAAATAGTAGACTTAGAAAAACAGTATTACATGTATAGTTCTTCTTGCAGTCCAGTGAAGCAATGTCCTTGGAATAGATTTCTTTCCAATTCTTGCAGAGGGCAGCGTGGTTGGTAGTATCCTAACTATTTTGCTAAATGACTTCTTTTGTTTGTTGACATGGTCTCTTTCTTTTCGGATCTTGGGCTTTAGATTTTCTCTCTTTAATACTTCTGGGAAGAGGAATTGTTTTGAGTTTTTCTCAGCTTCCATAACTTTATATTTAAATGACTGTAATTCAGGGAACTTGGCACATTTTTCATTGCAAATTCCATTTTTTAGAGAAAGAGCTCGTATATTTTTGTATTGTGCAAATGTTACTAAATGTTTTTTATTATTGTTATTACTTCCTTTCAATCTCTGAAAATACTGGTCTTCTAATTTTGATTTCTCCCCAGCCTCTAAATTGAAATAAGTTAAAGTGTTAGTCTGCCTGGAAGGAAAAGTGTATCTGTATACATATTCTTCATTTTCATTTGGCATTTTGCAGTTAGGAATTCTTGGATATGGTGACAGTACTGTTTCAAGTTTTTCTTGTGCCATCAATTTATAGATGTTATTATGCTCTTTTTTTCCAAGGGACTTCATTTTTAGTGTCCTTTCAAAGCAAGCATTTGACTGAGTTATTTTTGATTTACCACTCCAACCATGTGGGCCTTCAACTTCTGTTTTAAAATCACAATTTTCTGCTTGAGGAAGCTGCATTATACCATGTTCTTTCCTTTGTTTAAGTACTATATCTGTAAGTCTTTCTGATGACTTATTTAGTGGAATTGCTTGGATATTTTTGTTGAAAGAAGGTTGTGCTTTATTTAATCTCAGTGTTTTGACTTCTTCTATAGAGCAGTATCCTTTCTGCTCCTCAATTATTGATGGATTTTCCTTAATATTCTGTAAAGAAAAATATTCCTTTTCTTTCTTTTTGGTCAGTTCTATTTCTATAAGTCTATCCTCAGGAACTTTTTGCAAAGTGGTTTTTTGAACAATTTTTGAATATTTATTTTGCTTTTCTGAATTCTCCTCCACATATTGATTTTCTTTTCTAAAAGATAAAGCTGGCTTTATAGATCTTAATGGTATGGATCCAGTATTGATCAAATTTATATGCTGGCTGATCCCCTCTAATTGCCTTTCTGTGACTAGTCCTGATTTTGAAAGTTTTTCTATAAAAAGACTCTGGAGGTGTTTGCTTAAGTCAGCTTTTAGATTTAATAGTTCATTTTCTGATGAAGCTTTAAGATAGTTTTGTAGAGATTTATTTAAAGGATATTTCATGTTTATGTCAAGTCTTTCACCAAAACTCCCCCTTGAAATATCTTGTCCTAACTCATGAAAAGATATTGAGGTACTGCTAGATCTTAGAGAAGACATGTTTGAGTGGAGAGCCTCAGATGCTGTCTCTTTAAATAAACTGCTTTCTGAAAGGTTTTTTAGGAAATAGTTTTGGAGAATTTCATTTAAAAAGGATCTTAGTCTTATTTCCAAATGTTTATCTATGAAATGATGATTAAAATTATTTACAAAAGACACAATTTCTTTCACAGTTTCTGAATATTTTTCCAGAAAAATGTTCTGCCCTTTTGGTTCTACTTTCTCATTCATCAAATACAGACTGTGATAGATTTTTGGTAAGTCTTCTTTAGTGATGTGTCCAGATTCTGAAAGTCTTTCTACAAGGTAATGTTGGATATGTTTACTTAGTTCAGATTTTAAATTTTTAATTTCTGACTCTGAGAGTTCTTCTAGAAATACACGCAGATTTGGACTCAAAATAGACCTTCTGTCTAATTCATGTGCTTTATCAAAATTCTCTTTGATTTCTTCAAGGTCTTCTGTATTATTTGGAAAATGATACTGGATTAATCTTTCTAATTCTTTTTCTGATTGTCTTATTTCAGACTGATTATATTTGAAAATCATACTAAACATATGTTTTAAAAAGGATTTTAACATTATTACATCTGAATCATTAAGTTTACCCATTAATGAGTTACTTAAATTTTCTAAAGTAGAATTTAGATCATTTTCTTCTCTATCAAACCTCTGACTGTTATTTAGCATATCTGTGTTTTTATCTGGTGTTGACTGATATTTTGAATCTTGTGGGGATATGTTTTGGTCTTCATCCACATATCCAACTCTATTAAAAGAAGTAGTGTCTTTGGGAATGATGAGCATATTCTGATCTGAAAGAGGTTCTGGTTTGCTTTGGGTTTCTGAATAATCCTCTGTGGAATACTTTGGCTCTTCTTCAGCAAAGGCTGTCTTTGTATCCAGCATGGAGCTCTTTTGATATTCTTTACCTAATTCTATCACTTTGATTAACCCAGATTCTAAAAGACTATCTATAGGAAATGCTTGTATTATCTGGCTTATAACAGATTTGGCCTGTGGCAATCCTATTTCATCATCATTTTCTTCATAGTGAAGTAGAATATTTGAAGATGAACTCTCCGAAGCAGTGGGTAATTGATTCTGCAAATTTATTGGTACTTCACTCGATTCTTTCACTCCTATGTCCAACTCTGAGAAGATAGGTGCAGTGAATATTTGCTTTATAACATAATCATGTGCAATGCTACTTACACCTGACTGGGGACTAGACACTCCAATTTTGTAATTTTTCTTTTTGAAATTATTTGTTTTAATTGGAAAATCAATCTCACCAGACTTCAAGTGTTTTCCAGAGACAAGTTCCCCTTCCACCTCTGGAGAATTTCTTGGTCCACCTTCTGAAAGTGAATCTGCAGGAGTATCTTTAATGATTTCTCTTAAAAGAGACTTTAAGTTTACAATGTCTTTTTCTGAAAGCGAGCTATTTGAATCTTGAGCTTTTTCAAATACTTTGTTTTCCACACTAGTTGGTGGTTCATCAGGAACATGTATAAGTGGAAAACTAAGACTTTTCTTTTTTGTTATAGTGTCCATAGGAATCTCTGGTTTAGAAAATAATTTATCTGATAGGTCTTGCAGATCTTTACCTAAAATTGACTTGAGCATCATTGATTGTTTTAAATTTTCCAGGTGGGAAGTAAGACTTAATGATTTTGTGAGGCGACATGTATTTACATTTCCAGTCATTGATGATTCCCCTTCCAAGTTTGGTAGAGATACATTTGGTAATCTTTCTTTTAACTTATTCTTAGTATCTAAAGTCTTTATTGTGGTCATACTGGGGTCACGGGCAAAATTACTCTTAGTGTCTAAAGTCTTTATTGTGATAAAATCAGGATCATGGGCTAAGTTAGTCTTAGTGTTTGAAGTCTTTACTGTGGCATTACCAGGATCATGTAGCCAGGTTTTATGAGTAGGTCTTGCAGTATTTGAATATGTTGGGTAAGGAGGATCTTGGTCTTCATGCTCTATAACCTCTGCACTTAAAATGTTTCTACATCTGGACATATCTTGGTCTTTCCTTTTTCTGACTGACATTTTGTTGTTTATATTCCTTAGAAGAGGATCAAAACCATTCTGAAAGTTGAATTTCTGGAATTGTAATATTAAAAACAAAAGGTAAGAAATTCTATAGTATTTATTTAAATTTATAATAAATTTTCTAGTTAAATTTTCTTTGATCAATCTGTCAAACTATCTACACATCCACCTACCTTATACAAAAAGAAACTTTTATTTTAAAATATTTGAAATTGGAATGATGAAAATTTTAATGCAAAAATTTAAAATTCATAATTCTGATACTATTTTATGTCTAAGAACTTTTTGCTACCTAGAATCTTTTAAAACACTTAAACAGCATTTATAGTTTTTTTAGGATTTAATTTTAAAAAGTTTTAGTAGTTTATTGTCAAATTGGTTTCCATATAACACCCAGTGCTCTTCCCCACAAGTGCCCTCCTCCATTACCACCGCTTCCCTTCCCCCCCCCCCCCCCCCTTCAACCCTCAGTTCATTTTCAGTATTCAATAGTCTCTCAAGTTTTGCATCCCTCTCTCTCCCCAACTCTTTCCCTCTTCCCCTCCCCCTGGTCCTCCATTAGGTTTCTCCTGTTCTCCTGTTAGACGTATGAGTGCAAACATATGGTATCTGTCCTTCTCCGCCTGACTTATTGCGCTTAGCATGACACCCTCGAGGACCATCAACTTTGCTACAAATGGCCATATTTCATTCTTTCTCATTGCCATGTAATACTCCACTGTATGTATGTATGTATGTGTGTGTGTATATATATATGTGTGTGTATATATATATGTGTGTGTATATATATGTGTGTGTATATATATATAATGTGTGTGTATATATATATAATGTGTGTGTATATATATATATATATAATGTGTGTATATATATACACACACATACACCACATCTTCTTGATCCATTCGTCAGGTGATGGACATTTAGGCTTTTTCCATGATTTGGCTATTGTTGACAGTGCTGTTATGAACATTGGGTTACATAGGGTTTTTTTCTTAATTTCCAGAGTAGCTGCACTTATTTAGACAATGGCTAACATCAGTATCTAAGTCCTGTCCATAGAAATACTTACTATTTTAGTAGCAATATAGACCATTTTTATAATGCAAAGCAAGTAGAAGATACCCCATTAAAAGTTTCATAAGTATTTTATAAAGACTAACTTGGAAGCATATGTCATCTGCTTTTAAGTCTGAGAATTTCAACAATGATGATGAATTCCACTTACTCCTTTTGCATGTCACAGCAATTTTGCTTTTTGATGAATACCATTTATGCTTCATAAATGGTTGAGAGAGAGCAGTACAAAAAAATTCTGTATTACAGTGAAATCCCAGTGTAACATCCATGGGAAGTGTTGTAGCTCTGGGAATCAAGCTAGTCTATCATGAAATAGCCTTTTAAATGTAGTCTCTTATTCCAATTTTTTCAAACATATTCTTGTGTTTGTTAATACAACTTATGCATTATCCAGTTGAGAAAGGCAAAATGTGAAATAATCAGCCTAGTGTTTTAGTTTATTTCAACTTAGTATTTCAAACTTCATTGTAATGGATACTGTTTATTATAACTTTTTTTAGAAGTTGATATCCAGGTGATAGTATAAGAATCCCCTGGGTTTTTCTGAGAAATATAGATTCCCAGGCTCCATCCCCAGATTTAGTTTCATCAGGTCAGAAGTAGTCCCTGGGAACATGTATTTTTTCAAAGACAGCCAGATGCTTCTAATGGGTAGTCTGGTTTAGGATCCACTGAATTATATAAAGTATTAGAGAAACCTAGTATTTAAATATAATTGTTATTGGGATAGGATAATCTAGGACTCACCTGATATTTTGGTGTGAATTCTATATATTCTGGTCTGAAAGATGGTGAAATATATTCCTTTGGTGAAAAAATCACCTTATAAAAAGAGACGTTTTAATTTTAGGCTGCTTGTTATGCAAGGATATTTCCCAAGATAATTTTATTCTTTCAATACTTATTAAAGACATAAAAATTTAAAACCTAAATTTAAGTATTTTGTCTCATAACTACTATAACTTATTTTTCCCATTATCAAAGAAATCTGTACATATATAATGCATTTTCATATATAATCTTAGCTTCCTTGATACCGTATTCACCCTAGTGAATTTGTAAAATCAAAACAATACACAGCAACTTCAAGCAAAATCTAAAATAGAAAATAGAATTATCAGAACAAATACAATCATTTTAAAAGATTATAAAATGCTTTAGATAATAAATGGCATTTGATATGATATTGGGGGAGAGAGCATTTTCAATGATTCTTTAACCTGTAATTGCTAAGTAGGTACTTAACACTGACTAAGGAAACATTTGGTGCTAGATCAGGGTACAGAATCACAGAACCACTGAATTTTTGTAGATGAAAGGTACTTTAGAGATACTCTAGTCCTACTCCTTGTTTTATACAAGAATCTGAAGTTGAGGTTTGGTGCTCCAAGTTACCCAGATGATTAGTATCTTAAATCTAGGTGTTCTAAATTTTCCATCACACAATCAAGACTATAGTAATGTGCCTCCATACTGCCAACTCATCTAGGAAAAACTTGACACCATCTCTTTGAGAGTACTAAGTACTACAAAGCACTTTCTGATATACTTTCTCCTTTAGACAGAATGTTCATTATATATCGAGTTAATTAAAAATAACAGTTCAATGAATGATGTTTCCATAAGTAACACTTTTGGTTTAAGTGTTTATTAATATTAAGCAGTTAATAACGCAATCTTAAATTTTCAGCACCTTAGCAGTTTTGCTATTTTTCTCTGCCCTAACACATTGACTAAATTATTTCTACAAGTTTGGCTCAGGTCACAGTCTTAATAGTTTGTGAGTTCAAGCCCCACATTGGGCTCTGTGCTGACAGTTCAGAGCCTGGAGTCTGCTTTGGATTCTGATCTCCCTCTCTCTCTGCCCCTTCCCAAATTACAATCTATCTCTCTCAAAATAAACAAACATAAAAAAATTTTTTAAGAAGTTTAAATTCTAACATATGAAATCTCATTATTTTAAATAAATTTAGTAGAAAAATTAAAATTTAAATATGACAAGGAAATGGAAGAGCAATAATATATATGTATATATACATATGTATATACACACATATGTGTGTGTATATAATATATATGTGTGTATATATATATATATATATATATATATATGATGTCCTTTTTGTAAAAGACACAAATAAAAAGTCTCCCTGATATAAGCATGAAAGGTTGTGTGACAGGATATAAAATGCTAACATCTCTGGAGGAGAGGAAACTGGACACTATTAACTTACATTCTGTTTAAGTCTGTATTATTATTTAGATGAACATGGAACACATTAAAACTCCTGATACATTTATACTGAGGAGAAATGCTTTAGACATTCATCTCGGGAAGCTAGAACAGGACAATAAAACCAATTTAGGAGCTTTCAGATGGTGGATTGAACATGTGGGTCTATTCTCTCCTACCTCTCAAGGTTCAGTAAATTAAACAATATTTCAAAAATCCCATAGCAATACTGGAAATCAATAAGGTGAGACACCAGGATTTAGAAAGTTGAGAAAATTTTAAATATGAAACAAGATGAGATCGATTGAATGAAAATCCCCATCAAGAAAATGAGAGCCTTAAATAACAGAACTCAGGTGGGTCTGAGAAGCAATAAATTCAAGGTCAGCATATACAAAGAGAATTAGATGATAGTGTAATTATCATAGTTATTAATTAAAGAGCTGTATTCAGAACAGCTCGATCTTCTCTCTCTGTGAATACAGAGCATATGTTGCTGACAGCACTGTCTTTCCCAGTCACCCAGCCAAAATATCAAAAAAAAAAAAAAAAAAGAAAAAAAGCCCCTGCTTTCTAATCTTGGTGTGTCATCTGTGTAGGTGGGATCCTATGAGTTTTGAGCCTTAATGGGGAAACAGAGTAGAGCTTGCTGTCACTTACATTTCCACATCAGGTAACAGAAAGGATATAAAAAGAAAGAAAAGGAAGCTTCATCTAGGAGAGAAACACATGGGTTCTCTGGAAATGTTGGGTCCCCAGCCACCCTGCCTAGCCTCTTCCATCCCCATATACCCTCCAGGGAACTCTACCTGTCACACAGAGCACACCTATACAATGAACATTCCTTCATTCACAAATATAAAATGAGCTAACAAAGTTTACCAGATATATGAGGAAAATCAATACATGCAAGTGAATTATCAATATGAAAAAAACAAACCCCAGAGTAAATACAGATGTTTCTGAGGAATGTGAGTAGAGGGTAATCCTTGGAAAAGATTCTAAATAGTATCTTGAGATAATCAAAAAGGTATTGATATCCATCTCAAATACACAAAATAGAATTCTGGATTACTAAGACTGCTCCCCTCTCCTCTCCAAACCCCCACAAAACCTTGGCCTTTCTCTATTTTTCCTCATTTCAGTTAATGGTGCTACCATCTACTGAATTATTAGACTAGTAATTTAAGTATCATTCTTTATTTCTCTCCTCCTTACCATCTAATCCAGCATTAGGTCCTGTGGTTGCTGCCTTCAAAATATACCACGTGTCCAATCACATCTCACCATCAACCCTACCACTGTAGCACAAGCCACTATCATCTCTTGTCAAACATTACTCTTCTAACTTGTTTCTTGTTCTCTGTGACAGAGACTAATAATTGCCTTACCACAATATATATGATATCACAAACATAAATTTTGTTTTTAGCATTCAAGCAGAAATGTCCCCTGCTTAAAAAAAAAAAAAAGCTACATTTTCCAGCCTTCTTTGAAGGGTAACTATGTGACAAGTTCCTGGCCAACTACACATAACTGGAAGTTGTTGGGAGAATCTTCTGTTAAAGTATCTTAAAATAGAGGCAGACTCGTTTGACAGGGACCTAACTGACCTGCCTGCATTCCAAGTTATGTGAGCTAGAGCTGAACTAGTCAGTCCTTCATGTATCCACCCAGTAAGGTTAAAACCGACACACACGATGATTTGCACAAAACGTCTATCTAGTTCAATGACGGTAACTGAGAACTTGCTCAAGACCAAGAGTGCTGTTATAACATAGGAGGGGATAGAGCAAGAGTGAATAAAAATGCCATGAAATTTTACAATACTTTGAGGATAGCTTTTTCTTCATTGGGTATTTGTTTGGTTTCCAGAAACTTTGTTTTCCAGAGCTCCTATGAAGCTGGTTCAGACAGCTTCTGAATGCTTTTTCAATGTTTTTCAAGGGAACAAGAACTTGGAGCTTCTAATTCCACCATTTTGTTGCTATAAATTTCCTTTAACATTTCTTGTGGTGTGGGTCTTCCTGCAATGAATTCTCTCAGCTTTTGCTTGCTGAAAGGGTTTCTTAACTTCTATTTCAAAAAATTTTATCACTCTTTATTCTAGATTGGTGAAGTTTTTCCTTCTATAACTTAAAGATGACATGCCATAGTGTTCTGCCTTCCGCAGTCTCTAACAAGAAGTCTGTTGTTATTTCTTCCCCTATAATAAATGTGTTCCTCTCCCATCCCCCTAAGGTTTTCTATTTACCACTGATTTTCAGCAATGTGATTATGATATGTCTGAGAATTTTTTTTAGGTCTATTCTCTTTGAGGTTCACTGAGCTTCTTGGGTCTGTGGGTTTACATCTTTCATCAAATTTGAAAAACTTTTGGACATTATTTCTTCAAATACATTTTTTTAGTTTCTCCTTCCTATGTCTCCAATTACATGTACAGTTTACCATTTGGTATTTTCACATGTTATTGATGGTCTACTTTTTTTTAAATCTCTTATTGTGCTTTATTTTGTATAATTTCTAATTCTATGTCTTCAGGCTCATTGATCTTATCTTTTCAGCATCTAATGTGCTATTACTTCCTTTTTCATCTCTAAAAATTCTGTTTGGTCTATCTGTACCTTCCATTTCTTCCCTCACCATGTTCATATTTATTCTACCTTCTTAAGTATATGGAATATATTTGTAATAGCTCTTTTAACATCCTTTTCTGTTAGTTCCATCTTCTCTGTCATTTCTAGGTCTGTTCCTGTTGATTTGCCTGCATTAGGGGTCATATTTTCTTGCTTTTATTGTATGTCCATAATTTTTTATTGGATGCTGAGAATGATAAATTTTACATTTTTTGGTTGCTAGATTTTGCCTTCTTATTTTATTTTGGTGTACATTAATATACTTGGAGATAGTTGGACTCTATTGAAGCTTGCTTTTAAGCTTTATTGGTATTGAGGGGGCATTGTCCAAAAACCCTTTAAGGTAGATATGATTTAGTCTCTCTACTATGATGATGGCCTTCTGTTTTCTGTCACATGTGTTAGGAGTCTTTTATTTCTAGCATATAGGAAAATGGTTTATTTCTGGGTATGTGAGTTCCTAGAATATTCTACCTAACTTTTTCAGTGGTTCTTTTTCTCGCCGCCACTATTTGACTAGTCAGTGAATGAGTACTCAGTCTAGTACTCAATGACTGAAGGGGACCTCCTTCAAAGTTATCTGGAGATTTCTTGCTCTATATTTCCTTCCTCTCTGGTACTCTACTCCACAAATTCTGCCTCTGCCTGCCAAAGTCCAATATCCATTTCTTCAACTCAGTGAGACTTCCAAGCTCTCCCTCCTGGCGCTGCTATACAGTACATTGGTATGACTGTAGGGCTCACTTTATCCTTTTCTCTGAGAAATCATAGCCCCAGGAAGCCATCTTCCCAATGTCTGAAAACTGCTTTTCTGTATTTTTTCCTGGTTTTCTTATTAAGGCAGAAAGATAAATCATATCCCTGTAAACTCCATCTTCACTAGAAGCAGAAATATGACATTTGCTTTTCATGGATCCACAATATACACTATTTTGTTCAGCAGAGATTAACATTTAAATAATAATACTATATTATATGTGTAACATATGAATTAAAATATGTCATAAATATTGTAACAATTATAAGTTCATTTTTCTTAGATTTAAAATAGACTCAATCTATAAACAAAGCATGGGAGATTTAACTAGAGCAAAACAATAGAATGTATTAGACACCCTGACAAAGAAATGACAATATAATATATGAATAACAATAAGAAGAAAATGGAAGGGATAGGAAAATGAAACTATTAAAAAATTTTAATGTTTTTATTTATTTTTGAGAGACAGAGCATGAGTGAAGGAGGGGTGGAGAGAGGAGGTGTGGACATAGAAACTGAAGCAGGCTACAGGCTCTGAGCTGTCAGCACAGAGCCTGATGCAGGGCTTGAACTTGTGAACCATGAGATCATGACCTGAGCTGAAGTCGAACACTTAACCGGCTGAACCACCCAGGCATCCCAGAAAATGAAACTTAAAAGAAATATTTACTTTGGGGCACCTGGGTGCCTTAGTTGATTGAGCATATGACTCTTGGTTTCAGCTCAGGTTATGATCTCACAGATTGTGGGTTCATGCCCTGCATCAGGCTCTGTATTGACAGCATGGAGACTGCTTGGTATTCTGTCTCTCAGTCTCTCTCTGCCCCTCCCCTGCTCTCTCTCTCTCTCTCTCAAAATCAATAAATAAACATTAAAAAACTTTTTTAACGTTCATAGTAGGAAATTGGTAGATAATGCCTACTGGTTTACATACAGAGAATTTTTCAAAAAATATCAATCAGAGCATTATAGATAATCGTTAGAAAAATTTAAAAAATAATTTCTAATAAAACTGAGAAGAAACATTGTAGAAGGCAGGCTTGAAATATTATACATGCTCTAAATTATCTTTCAGAGTGTGATAGCAACACATTCTACCTGAAATTGATTAGCTGATAAATAATACAGAGTTTGAATTACATAATTTAAAACTATAATAAAACTTACTGGAAGAATTACAAAGCAAACTGTTAAAAGTATTTGTCCTGAGAAAGTGACACTGATAGTGTGACTATGGGTGGAGAAGAATGACTTTTACTTTTCATTTTATACCCTCTGTGCAGTCTGATTTTTGGGGGACCGTATGAGTGTAGTTTTTACATTAAAAAAAAATAAGCTGAGGGGTGCCTGGGTGGCTGAGTTGGTTAAGCATCTGACTTCAGCTCAGGTCATGATCTCACAGCTGGTGGGTTCAATCCCCAGGTCAGGCTCTGTGCTGACAGCTCAGAGCCTGGAGATTGCTTCAGATTCTGTGTCTCCGCTCCCCTCCACCTTGTCTCTGCCCCTCCTCCACTCATGCTCAGTCTCTCTCTCTCTCTCTCTCTCTCTCTCAAAAATAAACATTTAAAAAAAGCTGAGGGGGTGATGCGAGGGAGGGGCAGAGAGAGCAAGAGCGAGAGCGAGAGCGAGAGCGAGAGAGAGAGAGAGAAATATCCTGAGAGAGAGAAAGAAAGAGAGAAATATCCCACAAAGGGCAGAGAGACAGAAAGGGAGAGAGATAGAGAGAAGCAGCACTCATCCAAGGCTCATGTTTTACCTGAACTGGGGCTCATGTTCACCCGAGCCAGGGCTGGAGCTCACTGAAAGCAAGGCTTGTGCTCACCTGAAGCAGCGCTCCATCTGACCTGAAGCAGAGTTTGTACTCACTTTTTTTTGAAGGGGGGTGCAAGTGAGTGGGGGGGCAGAGAGAGACAGAAACAGATAGAATCCCGCAAGGGTAGGGGGAGAGAGAGAACTGCATAGGGCATTTTAATAGGAAATTGATTAAATAATTTTTGTACAGGTTCACAGTGAGAGACAATAGAATTTACTAGTTTACAGTACAGATTTCAGACCCAGTCTGTCTCAGTTCAAAACCCAGGCTTACCACTAACTTTCTAGATGTTCTCAGACTCATCAGATAGCTGCTCCATGACTTAACTTTTCCCCATACATAATAAAGTAAACATATCTACTTCACAGTATTGTTTGAGGATTAAATGAGTTAATGTATTAGAATACTAATACAGTAACTTGTGGTAAAAGTGTTGGGTATTATACAAAAGAATGAGATCTTGCCATTCTTTTGACAATATGGATGGACCTAGAGGGTATTATGCTAAGTGAAGTAAGTCAGACAGAAAAAGACAAACACTATATGATTTTCCTTATAAGTGCAATCTAAAAAACAAACCACAAAAAGAAAACTAGACTCTTAAATACAAGACCAGTGCTCTAACCCCTGAGCTATGGAGCCAACAGCTAGACTCTTAAATACAGAGAAAAAGTTGGTGGCTGCCAGAAGGAAGGCAGGTAGGCAGATGGGCAAAATAGATAAAGGGAATTAAGAGGAACAATTTTCTAGTTGTAAAATACATAAGTAATTTTGTATGGGGTGCAGCATGGAAATATAGTTTAAGGTATTGCAGCAGCATTATGTGGTGATAGATGCTGACCACACATCATAATGAGTATTGAATAATGTATAGAATTGTTCAATCAATATATTGTACATCTGAAACTAATATTACATTGTGCATTAATTATACTTTAAAGAAAAAATATTGGCTATTATTAAAGTAAAAACAATTTAGCCATTTAAAGTAATGAATTTGACATACAGGTTGAATAAGGAATGTGACATTAAGTGAAAATTTAACGTACAGAACAATAAGGCTAGTTGATCATAATAAGCAGTCTGGAAAAGTCCCAGCGGCATATAATGAAATCTTTGCAAAACTGACTCAAATGGGATGAGAAAACTTCAAGAGAAAATAATTTAAAAAGTTTTTAAAATTAAAATACATGATGATGCATTTGCCAAAATCCATTGATCTGTATTTCACAAAGAATGAGCATTAATGTATGTAAACTAAAACCAAAACAATAACAAAAAGAATGTTAGTAGTCAAGAAATAATGCAGACATTGATAAATGAATCTAATTGTATTACAAATGTAAGATAAAACTACACTGAAAGGGGTAGGAGAAAAATGGAATTGGCTCTAGTAACTTTGAAAAATCATGTTTTGACTGGAAACTCTAAGGCTAAAGACAAAGTAAACTGTGCATAAACACTGTGCGTTAGTAGGTAAATATGTTCTCCATGGGTATAGTATAATTTAGTAATCATGACACTGCTTTACATTTATATTAGGGCTGGATAAATAAGTGAATAGTGGATGATGAAAGCAGGTGTCTCACTGTGGGAGAGAGAAGTTACATTAGATACAAGCACAAAAAGCAGGTTAGAATAAACTCAGTGATACTGGAGTATATTCAGAGATATCAGTATAAACTTATAATTACATATATATATACATATATATATATAGGAGATGGATACATACAGAAACAAGTATAAATACAGGTACATGTTTGGGTTTGTAGACATACACATATTACTTAACTCTATGCTGAGAAGGCCTAGACACAACAGCAACAAACACACCCAATTCCCAGAGCCTGGTTAAGTATCTTTCTCTATGAGGAATAACCAGGGATCCTTATAGAAATGGTTGATTCTAGGACTGGGGCAAGAAAAGTACAAGATAGACCCTGAACATCTTATAGTACAAAAAGCAGAAAAGTGCTCAAAAAAACAAAAGGATGAGGGCATGTCAAAGGGACACAGGACATACTAAAAGAGTTCCTAATGGCCACATATACACACACCAATAACATTATATTGGATTATAACACAAAATATAAAATATATTTATTTAGAAATGAAATTCCTCCAAAAAAAAAAAAAAAAGGAAAGAAAAAAGAAAGCAATTGGCTGATATAACTAGGAGGGATCTGGTTCCAGGGACTCAAGTGACCAACTCACTATCTCTTCCTATCTTTCTCCCTCTGGTTGGTTTTTTAATGCATTCTCTCTTAAACCACTGCTAGCTCTTGCTATAAAAGAATAAAGACTTCTCTTAATATTCTTATATCAAGTTATATGGTTATCCGCATAGCCACAGGGACAGTATCAAGTTTGTCAACTACACCAAGGATCAGAGCTGGGGCGGGGGGATGTTATCCTCAGGAAGGCATACTGACAGATAAAAAATATGTTAACTCTATGGACAATTACTATGTACACACATGCTTCATTTTATCATGTTTTGCTTTATTGTACTTCCCAGATACTGCTTTTTTAAAATAAATTGAAGGTTTGTGGAAACCTGGTGTCAAGCAACTTTATCAATGCCATTTTTCCAAGAGCATTTGCTCGTTTTGTTTCTCTGTGTTACATTTTGGTAATTCACACAACAGTTCAAACTTTTTCGTTATTATTCTACTTCTGCTGATTTGTGATTATTACAACACTGAAAGCTCAGATGATGGTTACCATTTTTTTTTAGCAATAAAGTACTTTTAAATTAAGGTATGTGCATTTTTTAGACATAATGCTATTGCATACTTAATAAACTACAGTACAATGAAGGCATAACTTATATGCACTGGGAAACCAAAAGAATGCATTTAACTTGCTTTATTGTGATACTCACTTTATTTAGTGGTCTGGAACCAAACCTGCAATATCTCTAAGGGTTCTTGCTGTGTTGAAACAACTGCCTATCTATTTCAACAAAAACACTAATGGAGTTTTACCTCATACCAGAAAAAAAAAGCATAAATGAATTAAACCCATGTAAACATAAAAATCATGTGCTAGAAAAATATCTAAGAAAATACTGACATAATCTTGGGAAGGGGAAATACCTTATAAAAAAGATATAAACTAACTGCCACAATGGAGAAGTTGCCATATTTGACAACATAAAAATTTTAAATTGCTGTAAGGACTCCAGAGTTTAAAAACATAGATAACAAACAGCATTGATAACAAAGTATTGTTTTTCAAAATATATAAAACATTCTCATACATAAGCAAACACACACCCAATTTTTACATATGGACTGAGTCAAATAACAGAAATACAAACCTAACCAAAAATGTAAAAGACCTATATGATGAAAACTATAGAAAACTTATGAAAGAAATTGAAGAAGACACCAAGAAATGGAAACACATTCCCTGCTCATGCATCAGAAGAATAAACATTGTGAAAATGTCATTACTACCCAAAGCAATCTACACATTCAATGCAATCCCCATCAAAATTGCACCAGCGTTCTTCTCAAAGCTAGAACAAGCTATCCTCAAATTCGTATGGAACCACAAAAGACCCCGAACGACCAAAGTAATATTGAAGAAGAAAACCAACATGGGAGGCATCACAATCCCAGACTTTAGCCTCTACTACAAAGCTGTCATCATCAAGACAGTATGGTATTGGCACAGAAATAGATACATAGACCAATGGAATAGAATACAGAATCCAGAGCTGGGCCCACAAATGTATGGCCAATTAATATTTGACAAAGCAGGAAAGAGTATCCAATGGAAAAAAGACTGCCTCTTTAGCAGGTGGTGCTGGGAGAACTGGACAGCAACATGCAGAAGAATGAAACTAGACCACGTTCTTACACCATACACAAAATTAAACTCAAAATGGCTGAGAGACCTGAATGTGAGACAGGAAACCATCAAAACCTTCGAGGAGAAAGTAGGAAACAACCTCCTTGACCTCAACTGCAGCAATTTCCTACTTGACACATCCCCAAAGGCAAGGGAAATGAAAGCAAACATGGACTCTTGGGACCTCATCAAGATAAAAACCTTCTGCACTGCAAAGGAAACAATCAAGAAAACTAATAGGCAACCGACAGAATGGGAAAAGACATTTGCAAATGAC
>NC_043702.1:32722951-32763138 GCF_006229205.1 Suricata suricatta | reverse complement strand
AACCGACAGAATGGGAAAAGACATTTGCAAATGACATATCTGATAAAGGGCTAGTATCCAAAATCTACAAGGAACTCACCAAACTCCACACCCAAAAAACAAATAACCCAGTGAAGAAATGGGCAGAAGACATAAACAGACACTTCTCCAAAGAGGACATCCAGATGGCCTACAGGCACATGAAACGATGCTCAGCATCACTCATCATCAGGGACATACAAATCAAAACCACACTGAGATACCACCTCATGCCAGTCAGAGTGGCTAAAATGAACAAATCAAGAGACTATAGATGCTGGCGAGGGTGTGGAGAGATGGGCACCCTCCTACACTGTTGGTGGGAATGTAAACTGGTGCAGCCGCTCTGGAAAACAGTGTGGAGGTTCCTCAAAAAACTATCCATAGAACTCCCTTAAGACCCAGCAATAGCACTGCTAGGGATTTACCCAAGTGATACAGAAGTCCTGATGCATAGGGGCATATGTACCCCAATGTTCATAGCGGCACTGTCAACAATAGCCAAATCATGGAAAGAGCCTAAATATCCATCACCTGATGAGTGGATCAAGAAGATGTGGTATATATATAAAATGGAGTATTACATGGCAATGAGAAAGAATGAAATATGACCATTTGTAGGAAAGTGGATGGACCTCGAGGGTGTTATGCTAAGCGAAATAAGTCAGGTGGAGAAGGACAGATACCATATGTTTGCACTTATAGGTCTAACAGGACAACAGGAGAAACCTAATGGAGGACTAGGAGGAAGGGAACAGGGAAAGAGAGTTGGGGAGAGAGAGGGATGCAAAACCTGAGAGACTATTGAATGCTGAAAACGAACTGAGGGTTGAAGGGGAAGCGGGAGGGGGAAAAGAGGTGGTGGTGATGGAGGAGGGCACTTGTTCGGAAGTGCACTGGGGGTTATTTGGAAACCAACTTGACAATAAACTATTTTTAAAAAAAGGAAAAAAGAGGGGAAAAAAAGGAAAAAAGCCAAATGGATAATCAGATGAAAATTGCTAATTAATAATCAGAAAAATGCAAATTAAAATAACAATGAAATATCATTTTTGTGTGAACAATTAACAAAAACTAAAAATAACAGTGTATGGAATACTGAATATTTTCTTACATTTTGTATGCAAATGCAAATTAGTAAATCTGGTTTAAAGGAGTATCTTGCAGGATTTATGTCAAAATTAAATATGCTCATACATTTTGACCCAACAAGTCTACTATTCATATTTATCCTATAGTATAATTGTACAGGTGAATACAAATAACACCATTTACCAAGTGACTATTATGTTCCAAGCCCTTTAAAATTCTTTGAAATAGATGATAATATAATCATCTTGCAGATGACAAAACTAAAACTAAGATGTAAATTGCTCAAAATTATATGACCATGAAAGTGGAAGACTCTGCATTTGAACCTAGATATTTCTGCCTGTAAAATGCAAGGTCTTTTTTACTATACCATACTAGTTCTCTTACCATCAGCAAACACTGCCTTTAATTGGTAGGCAAAATCAAATTCCCTATTCCTCCCCATCTTTCTTGCATCCTGACCTTTGGGGAAATGATTTAGCATCTGTCATTGTCAGTTTAAATAGAAATGAGCTAAACTATATCTTGAAAGTCTTGATTTATGAAGAGGCTCTAAAAACGTGAAGGAAATGTCACCTGAATCAGCTATGAGTTGAAAGAGATGTTTGATAGTCCTTTCCAATTCAGGTTAGCATTCCAGAAGTTTGTCTCAAAACACTGCATTTCTTTAACATGCTGTCTACCTTGGTTCATAAAATACTCTTAACTTCAAACAACTTCAAAGTTTATTTCCCCACAGAATTCTGAAGATTTTGTGACTTTGTGAAGCAATTACTTTAGACTTTTATGAATTTGTTCTAGAATTCTGATACCTTCAATTTACAAGCTTGTTGCCCTAGGTGATAGATTCTTTCAAACTTCTAAGTCTGTTAATCATATATAACCTGTTTTATGGCTTACCCACTGAATCTATCTTGTTCAGTTTAAGTTTTATCTATTGCGTATACAGGTCTGACCACCACCCTTAAGGACAATATTTAAGGTAAGTTTTCCTTTACTTTATAAAAATTAAACTCTTTATTTCAAAATACTGTAGATGCCTATGAGTTTTAAGAAATAATAGAACTCATATACTCTTTATTCAGTTTCTCTCTATAGTAACATCTTATAAAACTGTAGTAAGATATCATAACCAGGATATTGACATTATACAGTTCAGATGCAGAATATTTCCACAAGAATCACTCAAGTCCTTTTATAGTCACATCCATTTCTTTCCTGTCTCCACTCCCTATTTAATGCCTGGCAACCACCAATCTGTTCATTTTTGTAGTTTTGTAATTTCAAAAATATTACATAGGAGTCATAGAGTGTATAACATTTTGGAGGCTGCTTTCAGTCAGCATAATTCTCTAAAGATTCATCCAAGTTGTATATAGCAATACTTTGTTCCTTTTAGTTACTGTTATTTCATGGTATGGATGTACCACAGTTTATTTAGCTATTAACTAATTGAACAATCTGGATTGTTTCCACTCTTTGGCTATTATGAATAAGGCTTCTATGAATATTTGTGTTTATATTTTTCTGTGAATATAAGAATTTCTTTGGGATAAAAGCTCAAGAGTGCAATTGTTGGGTTTCATGGAAATGGCATACATAGTTTTTTGACAAACTGCCAATCTGTTTTCAGGAGTGGCTATAAAATGTTTAATTCCCATGAGCAATTTCTCAACATTTCACCAGTATTTGGTTTTATTATTGTTTCTTATTTTAGGCATGAGACTTAGGTTAGGGTTTGGTTTTGTTTCCCCATGGATGTCCTGTTGCTCCAACATCACTTGCTGAAAAGGCTATCTTTCCCCCATTAAATTGGTTTTACATCACTGTCAAAAACAAGTCATACATATTTTTTGTGATGATTTCTGGCATGTCTATTGTTTCATTGATCTTTGTGTCTCTCTCTCAGCTCTAATAACACACTGTCTTAATTTGTGACTACTGTAGCTCTATAGTGGGCCTTAGCATCAGTAAACATATCCCCCTTACTTTAACCTTGAGACTCTTGAATACTGAAAACAAACCGAGGGCTGAAGGGGGAGGGGGATATGGAAAGGGGGGTGATGGTCATGGAGGAGGGCACTTGCGGGAAAGAGCACTGGGTGTTATATAGAAACCAACTTGAGAATAAACTATATAAAAAATTTAAAAAAAAGATATTTTAGCTATGCTGGCCCTGTGCCTTTCTACATATATTTTAGAATGACCTTGTCTACCTTTACAAAGAGCTGGAGTTTAGACAAAAATTGAATTAAATCAGGAGAGGTACAGAAGATGGCTGCTGAGTAGGAAGATCCTAGGCTCATCTCTTCATGTAAACACAGGTAGATACCTATCAAAATATCCTAATTAGGAGTGTCTGCATGTGACTCTTGATCTTGGAGTTGTAAGACCCATGTTGCATGTTGAAATTACTTAAAAAAATAAAATCTTTTAAAAAATCATCCTAAATACCCCAGAAATCACCCTGAAGACTGACAGAACAAACTGTACAACTAAAGGGAAAGAAGAAGCCACACTGAAGAAGTTAGGAAGTGTGGAGACACAGCTTAGGGGAGAAATGGAGCATAGGTACTGGAGAGGGGAGGGAGCCATAGCTGCAGAGCAGGGTCAGAGAGAGTAGGGCACACAGGGGATCACACAAGGAGAACATTTCCTCAAAGCCACTGGCTGGGAAGAAGAGAGGGTATGATTTTTGTGCGGCTTAAAGCTTAGAGTTTTTGTTTTTGTTTTTTAATTTTTTTTTTACATTTATTTATTTTTGAGACAGAGAGAGACAGAGGGTGAACAGGGGAGGGGCAGAGAGAGAAAGAGACACAGAATCTGAAGCAGGCTCTAAGCTATGATTTTTGTGAGTCTTCATCACTACTGTGGCTTAAAGCTTAGAGTTTTTGGGTTTTTTTTTAATTATTTTTACATTTATTTATTTTTGGGAGACAGAGAGACACAGACCATAAACAGGGGAAGAGCAGAGAGAGAAAGAGAGACTATCTAAAGCAGGCTCCAGGCTCTGAGTTAGCGGTCAGCACAGAGCCCGATGCGGGGCTCGAACCCACAAACTGTGAGACCATGACCTGAGCTAAAGTCAGACACTCAACCGACTGACCCTCCAAGGCACCCCAAAACTTAGAGTTTTAAAGGTTAGTGAGCTTGGCTGGGCTAGAACGCTGAGGGCACTGCCTATCTCCTGGAGAGAAGGCACCCAAACAACCTGGGGGCAGACAGCAGGGAAGCAGAACTTTGAAGAACACCTGGGGCACACAAGGGGGAGGTTATCTGTTCTTCTTGGAATCAGTCTCTGAGAGGCGCCATGCAGTAGGATGTCTCTCCATGGACAAAGGAGCAGGTTGGAGCCATTTCCCTCCCCACCTCTCAGCATAGTCACAGAGCCACCTGTGAGAAGCAATGCAGCATTGATACCAGGCCGCTTACCTTGCTTACACCAAGTCCCACACCCCTGCTCTCTGGCAGAACGTCCCTTCTCAGTCGAGCTTGCCTTAGTCCCACGGCAGTGAGCCCCACCCCAGAAACCAGCAAAACCCCTGCCCACACCACACTCCCAACCAGGGAGTTCTGCAGGGCTTCAGTTCTAGTGGAAGTCTTATCAGGTCTCATTCAACAAGAAGGAAAGAGAACACCACATTAGAACTCACCACATTCTGGGCAAGGCCTAAACACTGTCCACTGCAAGCAAGAACAACATCTGCAGATGACCAGCCTGAAGGGTAGAGCAGCCAAAGCAAAAGAGCAGAGCACACACAGCACAAATTACAGACACTCCCTGATGCATGAGGCCCTGGAAACCATATGGCCACTCCTCACACAGCTATTACTCTCAGGAGCAGAAATATAACTGGCATTCCTAACACCGAGGAAGAGGCAGAGCCTTAGACAAAATACCAAGAAAAAGGAATTAATCCCAAATGAAAGAACAAGATACGTTCACAGCCAGAGATCCAAGTGAAAAAGATATAAGTAACATGACTGATGGAGAATTTAAAGCAACAATCATAAGGAGACTTACTGGGCTTGACAAAAGGATGAAAGACATGAGGGAGACCCTTATCACAGAGACAAAAGCTTTAAAAGAATCAGAAATAAAGAATGCAGTAACTGAGGTTGGGAAAATGTTTGAGGCAATGAAAAGCAGGCTAGAATTAGCAGAAAAAGGAATTAGTGATACAGAAGACAAAATAGTGTGAAACAAGCTGAACAAAAGAAAGAAGAGTTATAGAACATGAGAATAGACTTAGAGAACTCAATGACTCCATCAACCATAAAAACACTTGTATCATAGGAGTCCCAAAAGAATAAGAGAGAAAAAAGGAGGCAAAAGGTTTATTTGAGGAAATAACTCAAAACTTCCCTTATCTGGAGTAGGAAATAGACATTCAAATCCAGGAGGCAGAGAAAACTCCCACCAAAATCAACAAAAATGGGCCAAGACATGCTTAGTTAAATTTGCAAAATATGATGATAAAGAAAAAAAAATCTAAAAGCAGCAAGAAAAAAGAAATCCCTAACCTACAAGGGAAGACTCATAAGGGGAACTGCAGATCTTTCCACAGTATCTTGGCAAGCTTGAAGGGAATGGCATAGTATATTCAAAGTATATTCAAAGCTCTGAGCCTACTTCTGATTCTGTGTTCCCTCCCCCATCTGTGCTCTCTCTGTCCCTCAAAAATAAACATTTTTTTTAAAAAGTGGTAGAAGTCACAAATAAACATTTTTCCAAAGAAGGAATACAGATGGCCAGCAGACACATGAAAGATGCTCAATATTACTCATCATCAGGGAAATACAACTCAGACCTACAATGGGATACTATCTGACACCCATCAGATATTTGAATTACTATTTCTGTATTATTTGGATAAATACCTAGTATTTACTTTATTGAGTCTTTATTATATTGAGTCTTCCAATCTGTGAACATGCTATGTTCTTCCATTTATTTAGGACTTTGATTCCTTCTGTCAACATTTTGTAATTTTTATCATACAGATTGTGTGGATGCTTAGATTTGTAACTATGTAATTTTCTGTGGAGTTATTGTAAATGTTGTCTTTAAAATTTTTGTTCCCACATTTTAATTGTTAGTATATAGAAATGCTGACTTTTTCATTTTGAATTTATATCCTCCAACCTTATGGATCTCACTGATTATTTCTAGTATTGTGTTGTTTTTGTTGTTTTTAGACATAATCATTCCATCTGAAAATATAGTTTTATTTCTTTTTTTCTAATCTGTGTGACTTTTATTTCTTTTTTTATTACAATGGATAAAATTTCTAGTACTATATTAAAAAAGAGCATATATCATTGCCTTATTCCTGGTCTTTGAAGAGGAGCATTCAGGCATTCACCATTAAGTTAATATAAACTGTAGGTTTTTGCAGATACACTTTATCAAGTTGAGAAAGTTACCTTCTAATAATAGTTTGTTGAGAGTTTTTATATCATGATTGATGCTGGATTTTGTGAAAAAACTTTTTTAATATCAACTGATATCATGTAATTTTTTTCCTTTAGTCTGTTGATATGGTGAATTACATGACTGATTTTCAAATATTGAACATACCTTGCTTATCTGAATATGATGAATTACATGAACTCATTTTCAAATATGGAACCCAGTGTTGCATGGTATATAATCTTTTATACATTGCTGTATAATGGTGCTAATATTTTATTGAGGATTTATGCATCTAAATTCATGAGATACTGGTTTGTAGTTTTCTTCCTTCCCTCCCTCCCTTTCTTTTTTCCCTTTCCTTTCCTCTTTCCTTCTTTCTCCCTTTCTCTTTCCTTCCTCCCTCTTTTTCTTTCCTTTTTCCTTTTCATTTCTTTTCCTTCTTTCTTTCACTTCCCCTACCTCTTTCTTTCCTTTCTTTTTTCTTTCTTTTCTTCCTTTCTTTTTTCTTTACTTCCTTCTCACTTCCCTTCTTCCCTTGCTTCTCTTCTTCCTCCCTCCCTCCCTTTCTTTTCCTTCATTCCTTCTTCCTTTCTCTTTCCTTTTTTCCTTCCTTCTCTCTCCTCTCCTCTCTTCTCTTTGCTGGCTGACCTTGTCTTTATCTGGTTTAGGTAATAGCCACATAAAATTAGTTGGGAAGTAATCTTTCACTTTCTGTTTTTTGAAATAGATTGTGTAAAATTAGTGTTAATTCTTTCTTGACTGCTTGGCAAAATCCTCCAGTGAAACTATCTGTGCCTGGACACTTCTTTTCCAGTAATTTTTAATTATCAATTCAATTTTTTTAATGGCCATCTGACCATTCAGGCTGATTAATTTGTCTTAGTTGACAGAGTGTGTGGTTTTTCCAGGATTTGGTCCACTTCAATGTTGTCAAATATATGAGCCTAAATTTCTGGGTAGCATTTCCTTATTATCTGTTTAATTCTATAATATCTGAATTGATATACTCTATTTCATTCCTGATGTTGGTGACTTGCATCTTTTTTTCTTATTTTTGCCATTCCTATTAGAGGTTTGTTTTATTGATTTTGAAGAGCACCTTCCTTGGTTTCACTGATTTTCTCTATTTTCTAGTTTTCAAATTTATTGACATTTACTCTTTATTATTTCCTTCCTCCTTGCTTTGGGTTTAGTTTGCCCTTCTTTCTCTCAGCTCTTGAGGTAGGAGCTTAGATGATTTATTTGAAAGTCTTCATATTCCAGCGTACGCATCTAGTGCTATACATTCATTTCAATGTTTTGTTAACTATGTCTTATCAGTTTTGACATATTTTTCTTTTTACTAAGTTCTATGTATTTTTTATTCCACTTGAGACTTCTTCCTTTACCCAAGGATTATACAGCAGTGTGTTTAATTTATAAGCATTTGGAGGCTTTTCTGTTGTCATTCTGTTGTTGGTTTCTAGTTTCATTTCATGTTATGTTAATGACACAAAGATGGCCTCTAGATACTACCACTCACCAGGCTGTTTATTTCTTCACAACAGGCTGCGACCCATTAGCTCAAAAACCTGCCAGCACCAAACTAAAATTTGTGTACATCCAATTGTTTTAAACATAACCCAAATAGTGGTGCCTAGGTCACTTAGTTAAGCATCTGAATCGTGATTTCAGCTCAGGTCATGATCTCACGGTTCATGGGATCAAGCCCCATGTCAGGCTCTGCCCTGACAGTATGGAGCCTGCTTCGGGTTCTCTCTCCTCTCTCTCTCTCCTCCTCCCCCTGCTGTGCTCTCTCTCTCTCTCAAAATAAACAAACATTAAAAAGTAATAAAGCAATAAAAATAACTCAAATTAGCTATTTAGAGCCCACCTGCTTTGCAGGCCATATGAAACTGTGCTTAGTGTACGCTAGCTGTAGATAAGGTAAGCCCTGGGCATATAAGGACCTCCAGTCCCTGCTGCTCTTTAGACCTCTCTGACCCTGAGACTCCCTGCCAAGCTTCTGAGTGAGATCACCTAGATACGTAACCTCCTCGCCAATAACCCTGTCACCCAGGAATTTCAGGGCCCTCCTCCATTTCTGAGTGGTGGCTTCCGTTCCATAGCTTCTGGATGGTCTCATGCTCTGAGGGGCTCCCCCCACATGTGAACCTACTAAAGTGTCACTCAAATAAGGCATGTGTGTGCTAAAGCCACCTGATGGTCATATCTTTTTCCTTGATCAACCCCCACGTCCCTTCAGCCCTCTATATTCCATTGTGGTCAGAGAATACAAGTTCATATGGTTTCAATTTTTTAAAATTTGCTGGTTAGTTCTATGATCCATAATGTGGTTCATAAAATCTAAATGTTGCATGCATTTGAAAACAATATATATTATTCTCTTGTTGGGCAGAGTGCCAGATCGTGTTGGCTTTTAGTTGTTCAGGTCTTTTACTTGCTGATTTTTTCTGTCTAGTAATTCTATAAATTACTGAGAATGGGCTGTTGACATGCCCAATTAACTGTGGATTTTATTTTCTCTTTCAGCTTTATCAGATTTTGCCTCATATATATTTTAGGCTCTGTTACTTTAGCATTACTATGTCTTCCTGGTGAACTGATACTTTTATTTTTATATAGCATCCTTTTCTTGACTCTAGTAATTTTCTAGTGTCTATCTAGTTTATCTGATTTTAATATAGCCATTGCTGTTTTTTATGATTATTTGCATATCCTATCTTTCCCCATTCTTTTGCTTTTGTTAAAAGCAAACATGTAAGTTTTACATATTTCCCATACAATGCATAATGTTGGATCACATTTTTTATTCACAATGCCAACTCTTTTAAATGGTGTATTTAGACCACTTATAGTGGAAGTAATTATTAACATACTTAGTGTAAGTCTGCCATTTCATTTTTATTTGTTTTCTGTTTGTTTACTCTATTTCCTCATTCCTCTGTTTCTCTGTTTTATTGTTTTTTGTGGGTTGACTAATATTTCTTAGAATCCCACATTGATTTATTTATACTATTTTCGAGTATATTGCTTTTTATAAGTTTCCTTAGTAGTCGTGGTAGGTATTATACTTACCATAGCATCATAATCAACTGCTATTGATATTTTACCTCTTCAAATGAAGTAGAGAAATATTACTTCTATTTAGACTCGTTCACTTTTAAAATATAATTGTCTTGGGAGGGGAAGGGGGAAAGAGAGTTGGGGAGAAAGGGACACAAAACCTGAGAGACTGTTGAATACTGAAAACTAGGGCTGAGGGGGGAGGGGGAGGGGAAAAAGAGGTGGTGGTGATGGAGGGGGCACTTGTGGGGAAGAGCACTGGGTGTTATATGGAAACAATTTGACAATAAACTATTAAAAAAATAAAATAAAACTGTCTTAAGTATTTACTCTACTTAAAATGTGCATTACAGTAGATGGTATTATTATCTTTGCTTTGACCATCACATATTAAAACTCATAAGGGGCGCCTGGGGGGCTCAGTTGGTTAAGCATCTAACTTTGGCTCAGGTCATGAGTTTGAACCCTGTGTTGGGCTCTGTGCTGACAGCTCAGAGCCTGGAGCTGCTTCAGATTCTGTGTCTCTTTCTCCCTCTGTCCCTCCCCAACTCATGCTCTGCCTCTCTCTCTCAAAAATAAATAGTAAAGCATTAAAAAAATTTTTTTAACTCACGAGAAGTAGGAGAGTCTGTATAATTGCCCATTCTTAGGTTCTTTTTATTTCTGAAGTTCCAAGCCTTCTCTTAATGTTTCCTTCCTTTTTTTTTTTTTCCATTAGAGACTTTCCTTTAGCCATTCATTAAGGATCCCTAAACTAAGGATTAGTTTTCCTTTATCTGATAATGTCTTTATTTCTCTGTCACTTCTGAAGAATATTTTTTCTAGGTATAGAATTGCTGGTTCTTCTTTCTGTACTTGAAAAAATGTTGTGCCACATCCTTCTGATATCCATAATTTTAGATGAGAAAAAGCACTGTCATTCAAATAGATATTCCCCTGTAGGTAATGCATTTTCTCTCTGACTACTTTCAGGGTTTTTTTCTTTAGTTTTCAAATGTGTAATGATGATGTTTCCGGGTGTAGATATTTTAGGATTTATCCTCTTTTAGACTTGCTCAGGTTCTTGAATCTATTAGGCTTATGTGTTCCACCAAATTTGGGAAGTTTTCAGTCATTATCTCCTTTAAATACTTACTCTTCCTCTTTCATTTCTTTCTCTTTTTCTTCTCTTTCCCCCCTCCTCTTCCATCTCATCCTCCCTCTTTTCTTCCCTCTCCATGTCCTTCTCTCCCTGTCTCTCTCCCCTCTCCTGTTCTTCTGGAACTCCAATAATATGAATGTTAACTCTTCTGCTGTTGATCCAGAGGTCCCTGAAACTCTGTTAATTTTTTCAGTTTGTTTTCTTTGCATTGCTTAAGACTATGTAAATTCTGTTCATATTTCCTTAAGTTCACTGCTTCTAACCTCTGTCATCTCCATTCTATTATTAAGCCCTTTTAGTGAGATTATTATTTTGATTATTGTCACTTTTGCTTCTATAATTTTCACTGATCTTTTCTACAACCTCTATGTGCTGATAATTTTTGTTTCAAGAGAACTTCTGATTGCTTGATGAAACATTTTTATGGTGGTTGCTTAAACTCCTTGTCAGGTTATTTTAACATGCTTCTTCTTGGTGTTGGCATCTTTTGTTTATCTTCTCATTTATGTTGTGATTTTCCTAGTTCCTGGTATAAAAAGTGATGTTCAAACATATCATGGATAAATAGGATCTTATGAGACCCTGGGTTCTTAAAAAAGTGTATTTTTAACTTTATTTATTTATTTGTTTTGAGAGAGAAAGAGAAATCAACCAGGGGAGTGCCAATGAGAGGGAGCGAGAGAATCCCAAGCAGGTTCTGCACTGTCAGCACAGAGTCTGAATAGGGCTCAAACTCATGAAACCATGAGATCTTGACTAGAGCAGAAATCAAGAATTGAATGCCTAAATGAGCCACCCAGGTGCCACCCCCCCTCCCAATTTTTAGCAGGAAGTCACCCTGTTGGGATGGAGCATGGGGCCAGCCAGGTAGATGTGCATGTTCAGCTTACTACTTACTACTTACTTACTACTTACTACTTACTACTATGTACCCCTGGTAGCACTGAGCAAAAGTGGGACAATGACTCATACTGTCTTGTTGCAGACAAATAGGATGAACATGAGCATCCTCCTTGGCCCTGATAACACCTTCTCAGTAAAGTGAGGCAGCCACTTGAACCACATTTTGTCTCCAATGTGGGTGTATTATATCTCTCCACTAGGCTCCCTGACACAAGGGATTGGAGGAGAAACAGAGTGTCAGGGAGCCTGTCTCTCCACTGCTTAGTTTTGTCTCATTGATGTCAGGTGGGGATGGAAGCTCAATTCCCCACAGGATCCTACTGACATAGGGAAGAAGGTAAAAAAGAGTGCTAACTAGGACTCCATTATGCAGCCTCATTAAATTTTGTTGCTACTACGTGTGGATGGAGGCTCAGATGGCTATTGTATCAACTGGGAGAATCAGAGTATTGCCTACTTTCACCAGCCAGGGGATGAAAAATCAGCTTCCAGCTTAGTCCCACCAACATGATCCTATCAAGGGAAATTGGAGCACTGCCTTGTTCTGCTGGAGAACCCTGCTTACCAGGGGTATGGGTAGGGTATGAGATAAAATATCAACTTCCTGCTTGTGCCCACCAAAACCATGTGCTGGGATAGGAGTATAATTTTTCCATTGGAGTTTGGCTGGAGTAGGGCAAGCATTGCTAAAACAGTTTTCTTCTGTTAGCCTACTGGTCTCTGGGTTCTTTAGTTAGAGGGAACAGGCTTTCCTTGGAGCTTTAGTCTGTGCCTACTGGCAGCTTCTAGTTGCAGGCTTCTGCAGTATCCTGTTCAGAAACTATGGGAACCAATAAGGAAATTTAGAAAACTCATACCATGTCCTGAGATCCCTAGGAAGCCTACCTCTTTCTTTCCTTGTTTCAGAGAGTTAGTTGTTTCAGAGATTTTAGTTGTGATGGGAAGGATCTAGGAGGAATGGGGCTATTCCATCTTGGCAAAACTGGTCTCTTCATTTTAATATAAAGCTTTTGAATATTTGTAGGTTCCTCTAGCACGACTATTTAATTTCTCAATGTTTTTATAGTAGCACTTTATTTTATTTTATTTTTAATTTTAGGGTTTTTTTTTTTTTTTTGAGAGAGACAGAGTGCAAACAGGGCAGAGAGAGAGATACAGAATTGAAGCAATCTCCAGTCTCTGAGCTATCAGCACAGAGCCTGACACAGGGCTCAACCTCATGGACCGTGAGAGCATGACCTGAGCTGACATTAGATGCTTAACCCAGGTCCCCCTATTGTTGTTGTTGTTGTTGTTGTTTTACTTAAAACAGTAGTATTACCAGATTACAGATTTGTGAAGGTAATTTGGGATTTCCTGACCCTAGGACTTACAGGGTGATCTCATCTTGATTCCTACTTTATTGGTATAAATAAAGGCTGTTCTTTCTCCCCTTTTATTAGCCACCATGTCTCTTCCTAATGCCATCATAATTTTCTTTTTCCTTTATCCTTTATTTATCTTTCCTTCTACATATATTTTATTTTTTAATGGTTTATTGTCAAATTGGTTTCCATATAACACCCAGTGCTTCTCCCATCAAGTGCCTCCCCTCCACGACTGTTACCCCCTTCCTCTCTCCCCCTCCCCCTTCAGCCCTCGGTTCGTTTTCAGTATTCAATAATCTTTCATGGTAAAGGGATAGTATCCAAAATCTATAAGGAACTCACTAAACTCCATACATATATTTTAAACTTATAAGATTTTGTATATAAATTATATAAATATTGTGTGTAAGTTTTTGTGTTTCTAACAGAAATTACAGGGTTTTAGCTGAGTTGAATATACCACTCCCCACATGGGCCTTGACTGGCTGCAATCCAGGGTATTGGGAAGTTTCGGCATGCAGTTCCTCACATCCACAGATGGCCTTTGGCCTTGGCTGCAAGTGGTCTAGAGGGGATCAGGAGTATAGGATACTCTGAAGTAAAAAACTATAGAGTATCATTTGCTTAACACTACCAAGACCTTTGGGGGCTATCACAAAGCAGTTGGTTGAAAGGAACTGCTAGTGATAACAGCAAAAAGCCAAAATCTACGTGGCAAACAGACCAAATATAACATCTTTTGGGTGACTACTTTGTACTACTGTGCCAAGTGCCAAAAGATAGAAAGATAATTAAGATAAATACCTTACTCCAATGTAGGAAAGACTATGGTCAAATATCCTATAAAGGAAATGTTATTTCTTTGGTGGTAATATGCTAAATCACCTGAAGTGCCATAGTTAATATGTAGTCAAGCTCAACCTGAAGCTAGTTGCCAAACCATCTTTAACTGTCAGTGCTACTTTGCCTTTGCCTATGTACTTTGTGAATTTATCTCACCTAGAACAATTAAATTACTATATATATTACTCCAGTGAGTCTTTTCTGCTACCTCACTAGAAGGTCTTTTAAGTCAAGAACTATCTATCTACTGTTCATTTTTGTATCCACAGCTCCTGGGACATAGTAGGTGTTCATTCAGAAAGTAGTCAAGTGGTTAGGTTCTACACACTGTTCCAGACAACAGGAATATAAGACACAAGTTCACAGCTCTAAATATGCTTATGTTCAGGTAGATGGACAACTATGATTAAGGATCTTACTACACTGGCATTTAGGAGATGGTTTGCACTTTGCTTAGAATCTCTAAGTGAGCCCTTTGGAGACCCTTATGGCTATAAATTTCTGACAAATTTATTGTCATCAAAATATTTTGAGTTAGGTAGACACACAAAAAATCTATTTCTCTAGCTCATTGATTTTATCACAATATGAATTGTTTAAATGGACTTAGTTATGCTACTGCCAGGAGGGGTAAGTTCAATTCAACCAACACAATGCAAGTTTTATGGGCAAAGCACTGGAAAATATTTTAAAGTATCTCACTGAATCATCAGTTTTGGTTAAAAAGCGTTTTCATTACAGGACACCAGGATAGCTCAGCCAGTTAAACGTCTGACTTTGGCTCAGGTCATGATCTTGCAGTTTGGGTGTTTGAGCCCTGTGTTGGGCTCTATGCTGACAGCTTGGAGCCTGGAGCCTGCTTTGGATTCTGTCTCCCTCTCACTCTGCCCCTCCCCACTTGTGGTCACACGTGTGTGCACTCTCTCCCTCAAAAATAAGTAACACCCCCCCCAACACACACAATTTTTAAAGGCCTTATTACCCATGTCTATTCTCCCTTCCCTACCTGTGAAGTACAGTTTTCACAGAATGTTCCCAAGGCACCCTGTGTGTTCATCTAGTATGGCCATATTATAATTTTCTGTTTACTTTTCTGTCAGCTATATTCAGTAATATATTTTTGGCTACTCAAAATCAGGGGAAGAGGAGAAGGTGGTTGATCATATGCACGCTAGGGTCAAATCTCAACTCTTTTACTGTGTGACATTGTGCAATGTATCTAACCTCACTGAGCCTCAGCTTCCTCATCTGCAAACTATAAATAATAATGCCTTCTTTGTTGTGAGGATTAAAAAAAATAATGAACATAAAAAACTTAATATGGTACCCATGTGTATTATCATTATCTGTATTATTATTATCATTATTATCATGGTGCCTGCTATCTAGTAGGTGTTCAGTAAATGTTTCATAATTAATCTTTTAACCTTCAGTTAATAGTGAAAAGACTGGGGTCAGAATTCAAGTCTTCTGCACCAAAATCTTTTTCTTCCTTACAACAGGATGGTTTGTAGATATTATGCCATTGTTTTCCTAAATAAAAGTTTAGGCCAGTAATCAAATGGGATTTTTGGGCTAATTTTAGATGCATGCATCAGTCTGGATGAAGTAATCTGAATTTCAAAACATTAAAATATCAAGGATATTGGATAGCCAAGGATATTGGCTTATTGGAACAACTGGATTGAATATTAGAATCAGTAATGCCTTGGATGGTTGGTATTGTATTTAAAGTTATTAAATCTTTTTGCATGGAGTTCAAGATATTCATATACCAAATTCTACTATCTACAAAAGAGTATTAGTATGAGGTTCCCATGTTTTGGAATAAGGAGCGGTCATTAAAAATTACAAGGAAAAGCACTTTGACTCTTCCCCCTTGTGAGAGATGATTCTTACCTTACTGAATATAAAATATAAAGTAGACCAAAATTTTCTTTCTCTTCTCACCTTCCATGTTAGTATTTATTTCTTGCCTGGTTGTCCCAAGCCACACAACCCCAGTTCCATTTCTGCAATACTTACTGCTGTTTTCAAGACGCAGAAAAAGGAAACCAGTATAATTGGTTTTAAGTATTAATGGACAAAAGAGATGAGGAGAATGGCTTCTTTATAAGTACTCATATCAAAATAGATGGGCAGAGGTAGTCTATGCTTTCCTAGTGCTATTATGAGTTGCCCACTAAGCAGTAGACATACGGGGGAAGGCAGAAGTAAAGAATTCAAAAGTGTAGCCTGTTAATGTTATGTTTATAATGTTTTATAATAATTTACAGATTTATAATAAACTGTGATAAATATAATGAATTTTATTTGTAGCAAATTCATAATAATGTATGTGCTTTCTTGATGACAGAATATCAGTAAATATTAATTTAAAACAATGTAAATATTAATGATTTTTAAATGATCTATCAATCTACTTACTGATTTTCCTTTTTTATTTGAATTTTTTGGTCCATAGAACTTATCTTGCATTAACCTATCTGAAAAAGAAAGAAAAGAAATTATTATATAAATAAGTTGGCACTTGTGGCATTTGACAAACATCATCTACAGACATGTCTCTAACTAATGATGTACAGTGTAGCAGAGCAATGAAGAGCACAGGCTCTGGAACCAGACTGCTTGGACTCAGTCTCTGCAAATAACCATCTAACTTTGAACAAGTTATTTTGGCTCTCTCTGTCTCAATTTCCTCAACTGTCTAAAAATAAAGATCCTCTACCATAAGGCATGTGATTTATAGAGCTAAGGCACCTAACACTGGTCTGGAACATAATAAGCACAAAATGAATGTAAGTTTTTGTTCCTATCAGTACTACACCCTTTGCTCTGACTCCTGATGTATTGTAACCTTGGGTCTGTCACCTTATATTCAATTACTATTTTCAATAGTATTGTTAAAATGCATACATTAAGTGATTAAAATTAACTGTCACCATGGTCTATATTTTTATGTACATAAAAGACAGTCTTTTAGTTTGATGATAGTAAAGTTTGTATGGAGTACTTCTACTTTTCTGGTTCTTAATGCTAATTCAAAAAATAAAGTAAAAACTAACTAAGTAAAAACCTCATCATTGCATTCTAGATAGTTCTGAATGTTTTTGTGGGTGTTAAATTTTATGCACATTATTCAAAATTGTATTTGACTGGATGCTTAAAAGACTGCTTTTCCTTGTCCTCCTTGGAGCCTCATTTTGGCATGTCCTCTAGCAGTCATTTGGGTAACCTTCCTTCATACATTTACACACCCAAATCCATAAAGCTGTGTAAACAGACTATCTACAGCCTAGATACCTTTCTTGAATAATAATTCTGTATTTCCTCAAGAATTCATGACCCTAGAAGGAACCTCATGAAATAAACTAAAAGAATTTATTAAATATGGAATGGAACAATTATAGTCCTTAGTGACTGGTGGTCCTAGGCTGAGATATATGTGCATAAATATATATATTTATATAAGGGAGTGAGAGGTATCTAGGAAAGCAGTTTCAAAGTAATGGAGCTAGGCAAAATACTCTTGTTTACAAATAATAATAAATCAAGGAATTCAACAAGAGTGAATCAATTCTAAATGTACTGCATTTCATTGCTACTTATTATTTATTTTATAAAAGCAAAACTAACCTGTGTTTTTAAAAAATTTTTCAAGTTTTTATTTAATCCCAGTTAGTAAACATACAGAATAGTATTCTTTCAGGTGTAAAATGTGGTGATTCATCACTTACATACAACACCAAGGGCTCTTCAATACTGCAGCCTTCCTCAATCCATCACCCATTTAACCTAGACTCCCACCCACCTCCCCTCAGTTGTTCTCTCTAGCTAAGAGTCTGCTTCCTGGTTTGCCTCTCTTTTTTCACCCACATATGTTTATCTATTTTTGGTCCTTAAATTCCACAAATGACTGTAATCATTTGGTATTTACCTTTCTCTGACTGACATTTCACTTAGCATAATACGTTCTAGTTCCATCCACATTGTTGCAAATGGCAAGATTTCAGTCTTTTTGATCACCAAGTAATATTCCATTGTGTGTGTATATCTGTGTGTATGGACATGGGCTCTTTCCATAGTTTGCCTATTGTTAATAATGCTGCTACAAACACTGTGGTACATGTATCCATTTGAATTAGTCTTTTTTATTTCTTTGGGTAAATACCTAGTAGTGCCATTGCTGGACCATAGGGTAGTTCTATTTTTAACTTTCTGAGGAACCTCCATACTGGTTTCCAGAGTGATTGCCTCAGTTTGCATTCCCACCAACAGTGTAAGGATTTCCCTTTATATGCATCTTCACCAACACCGGTTGTTTCCTGCATTATTCATTTTACCCATTGTGATAGGTGTCAGGTGGTATCCCACTGTAGTATTTCCCTGATGATGAGTGATACTGAGCATCTTTTCATGTGTCTGTTGGCTATCTGTATGTCTTCTTTGGAAAACTGTTTATGCCTTCTACCTTTTAAAATGTTTATTTTTTTAGAGACAAAGAGATAGAGCACAGATGGGGGAGGAGAAGAGAGAAGGAGACAGAATTGGAGCTTTCAGCACAGAGCCCAACATGGGGCTAGAAACTATGAACCGTGAGATCAAGATCATGACCTGACCCCAAGTCAGACACTCAGGTGTCCTTCTTTCATCCATTTTTAATTGGATGATTTGGTTTTGGGGTGTTGGGTTGCAGAAATTCTTTATGTACTTTGGATACTAGCCCTTTACCAGATATGTCATTTGCAAATATCTTCTCCCATTTCGTAGGTTGCCTTTTAGTTTTGTTGATTGTTTCCCTCACTGTGCAGAAGCTTTTTATTTTGATGAAGTCCTAATACTTAATTTTTGTTTTTGTTTCCCTTGTCTCAGAAGACATATCTAGTAAGAAGTGGCTATAGCTGATGTCAAAGAGGTTACCAGCTGTTATTAGGATTTTAGTGGTTTTCTGTCTCATATATAAATTTTTAATCCATTTAGAATTCCATTTGTGTGTGGTGGTAAGAACGTGATACAGTTTCATTCTTTTGCATGTTGTTGTCCAGTTTTCCCAACACTTATCTGTTGAAGAGATTATCTTTTTCCCATTGGACATTCTTTCTTGCTTTGCTGAAGACTAATTGACCATTTAGTTGTGGATTCATTTCTGGGTTTTCTATTCTGTTCCACTGATCTACGTGTCTGTTTTTGTGCCAATACTGTACTTACTGTCTTGATGATTACAGCTTTGTAATATAACTTGAAGTCCAGAATTGTGATGCTTCCAGTTTTGCTTCTTTTTCAAGGTGGCTTTGGCTATTGGGGTCTTCTGTGCTCCCATACAAATTTTAGGATTGTTTGTTCTAGCTCTGTGAAGAATGCTGGTGGCATTTTGATAGGGATTGCATTAAATGTGTAGATTGCTTTGGGTAGCATGGACATTTTAACAATAGTTGTTCTTCCGATTGTGGAGCATGGAATGATTTTCCATTTCTTTGTGTCATCTTCAATTTCTTCAGTGTTTTATAGTTTTCAGAGTACAGATCTTTCACCTGTACTTTGGTTAGGTTTATTCCTAGGTATATCTCATGGTTTTCAGTGTAACTGTAAATGGTATCAGTTCCTTGATTTCTCTTTCTGCTACTTTTTTTTCTGGTGTATAGAAATGCAACAGATTTCTGTATGATGGTTTGTATCCTGTGACTTCAGTGAATTTTTATATCAGTTCAGGCAACTTTGTAGAGTATCCTGTGATTTGCAAATAGTGAAAGTTTGACTTTGTGTTCCGTTTATTTCTTTTTGGTGTCTGATGGCTGAAGCTAGGACTTGCAGCACTTTTTAAAAACAACAGTGGTAAAAGTGGACATCCCTGTCTTGTTCCTGACCTTAGAGGAAAAGCTCTCAGTTTTTTCCCCATTGAAGATGATATTAACTGTGGGCTTTTCATATGTGGCCTTTATTATGTTGAGGTATGTTCACTCATGAAGTATGAGAGAGAGAGAGAGAGAGAGAGAGAGAGAGAGAGAGAGAGAGAGAGAGAGAGAGAGAAGGAGAGAGAGAGGGAGAGAGAGAGAGAGAGAGAAGGGTAGGGGAGGGAAATAGGAAGAGAAAGAGAGAGGGAATCCCAAGCAGGCCCCACTGCTTGGAGTTGACAGACAAATGAGGGACTCAAACCTATAAACCATGAGATCATGACCTGAGCCTAAATCAAAGAGCTGGATGTTTAACTGAGTGAGCCACCCAGGCACCCCTGATTTGCAAATATTGAACCACACTTTCAATGGTGAGTGATTCTTTTAATGTATTGTTGAATTCGATTTGCTAGTATTGGTTGATAGTTTTTGCATCCAGGTACATTGGCCTGTAGTTCTCTTTTTTAGTGGAGTCTTTGTCTGCCTTTGGTATCAGGGTACAGCTGGCCTCAGAGAATGAATTAAGCTTTCCTTCATTTTCTATTTCTTGGAACAGTTTGAAAAGAATGGGTATTAACTCTTCTTTAAATGTTTGGTAGAATTTGCCTGTGAAGTCATTTATCCCTGGACTTTTGTTTGTTGGGAGATTTTTGATTACTGATTCATTGCTGGTTATTGGTGGGCTCAAGTTTTCTATTTCTTCCTATTTCAGTTTTGGTAGCTTATATATTTCTAGGAACATACCCATGTCTTCTGGATTATCCAATTTGTTGGCATATAAACTTTCATTACAAACTTTTATAACTGTATTTGTGTTGCTGATTGCTATTTCTCCTCTCTCCTGGGTGATTTTATTTCTTTGGGTCCTTTATCTTTTCTCTTTGATGAGTCCAGCCAGGGGTTTATCAGTTTTATTAATTTTTCAATGAGCCAACTCCTGATTTCACTGATCTGTTCTATTGTTTTGTTTTGTTTTGTTTTAGTTCCTATACTATTTATTTCTGCCCCAAATTTTTATCTTTTCCTTCCTTCCACTGGCTTTAGGCTTCATTCATTGTTCTTTTTCTAGCTCCTTTAGGTATAAGGTTAGATTTTTTATTTGAGATTTTTCTGGCTTCTTGAGGTAGACCTATATTGCTGTATAGCTCCATCTGAGGTCAATTTGCTTCATCCCAAAGGTTTTGGGCTGCTGTATTTTCATTTTCATTTGTTTCCACGTCTTTTTTAATTTCTCCTTTGATTTCTTCATTGACTCACTGATTCTTTAGCAGCATGTTGTTTAGCCTCCATGTATTTGTGGCCTTGCCAAATTTTTCTTGTGGTTGAGTTCAAGTTTCATAGTATCATGGTCCAAAAAGTGTCATGATATGATCTCAATCTTTTTGTATTTGTTGAGGCCTGATTTGCAACCTAGTTAACTGATCTATTCTGGAGAATGTCCCATGTGCACATGAAAAGAATGTGTATTCTGCTGTCTTAGGATAGAATAATCTGGTCCAGTGTGTTATTCAAAGCCATTGTTCCCTTGTTGATTTTCTGTTTAGATGATCTGTCAATTGATGTAAGTGGGGTGCTAAATGAACTCCATTATGTTTGTTATTAATTTTTATTTTTTATTTTTTACAAAATGTTTTTGAGAGAAAGAGTGAGAGAGGGGTAAACACACACACACACAGAGCGAGAGAGCGAGAGACAGAGAGAGAATCTCAAGCAGGCTCCACACTATCAGTGCAGAGCCTGATGTGGAACTCAATTTCACAAACTGTAAGATCACAACCTGAGCTGAAATCAAGAGTCAGACCCTCGTGACTCAACCACCCAGGCACCCCATGAATTATTTTATAAATTTGGTCATTCCCATTTTGGATGCATAAACATTTATGATTGTTGTATCTTCTTGGTGGATAGACCCCTTTATTATGACATAGTACTCTTCTTCATCTCCTGTTACAGTCTTTGTTTTTAAGTCTTGTTTGATATAGATATCAATGAATATTGGCATCTCTGGCTTATTGCTACTCTGCCTTCCTTTTGATATCCATTTGCATGATAAATGCTTCTTCATCCCTCACTTTCAATCTGCAGGTGTCTTTAGGTCTAAAATGAGTCTTCTGTAGGCAGCATATTGACGGGTCCTATTTTTTTTTTTTATCCATTCTAACATGCTATGTCTTCTGATTGGAGTGTTTAGTCTGTTTACATTCAGAGTAATTACTGATAGGTATGTATTTAGTGCCACTTTATTACTTGGTTTTGTTGTTGTTTCTGGAGATTTTCTCTCATCCTTTCCTGTCTTTGTCACTTTTGGTCTTTACTCTCCACTCAAAGAGTCCCTTTTAATTTTTCTTGTAGGGCTGGTTTTGTGGTCATAAACCCCTTTAGTTTTTGTTATCTGGGAAACTATCTTTCCTCCTATTCTGAATGATAGCCTTGTTGGACAGAATATACTTGGCTGCAGATTTTTCTCATTAACCATTTTGAATATTATACCATGCCATTACTTTCAAGCTTACCAAGGTACTGTGGAGAGATCTGGAACTAGTCTTATGGGTCTTCTCTTGTAGGTTAGGAGCTTCTTTTTTCTTGCTGTTTTTAGGATTTTTTCTTGATCACTATATTTTGCAAATTTAACTTCAAAATGTCTTGGTATTGGTTTTGATTTTGATGGAAGTTCTCTCTGCCTCCTGGATTTGGATGTCTGTTTGCCACTCTAGATTAGGGAAGTTTTGAGTTATTTCCTCAAATAAACCTTTTGCCTCCTTTTCTTTCTCTTATTCTTTTGGGACTCCTATAATAGGAATGTTTTTATGTTTGATGGAGTCATTGAGTTCTCTAAGTCTATTCTCATGTTCCATAATTCTTTCTCTCTTTTGTTTAGCTTCATTATTTTCCATTATTCTATCTTCATTTTTTAAAAGTACTCTTCATTTTCAGTATGGAGCCCAATGTGGGCTTGAATTTATAACACTGAGATCAAGACCTGAGCTTAGATCAAGAGTTGGGTGCTAAAATGACTGAGACACCCTCTGAGTGCCTATTATTCTATCTTCTATATCACTTATTCATTCCTCTGCTTCTTTCATCCTTGTGGTCACTATATCCAGTCTGTTTCAAATTTCAGTTACTGAATTTCTCATTTCTGCCTGATTGTTATATTACTCTTATCTCTGTGGCAAGTAAGGTTTTTCCTGATATCTTCCATGTTTGTCTCAAGCCTAGAAAGTATCTCTACAATTTTGCTTTAAATTCTCCATCAGGGATATTACTTATATCTGTTTCAATTAGATCTCTGGTTGTTACCATTTCTTGTTTTTTCTTTGGGATGAATTCCTCCATGTTTGCATTTTGCCTAAGCCTGTATTCTTCTGTGTTAGAAAATTCAGTTATGTCCTTGCTCCTTAGAGTAATGGCTTTATGAAGAAGTCATATTGTGTCCAGGGCCTGTGTTTCAGGGAGTGTCTGTGGTGTGTGCTTCATGCTCTCTTCTGCTGTGTTTTGGTTGCTCTATCTCACAGGTCATTCACCTGCAGAGGTTCTCCTTGTCTGCTGTGGGTAGTATTTGGACCCTGGCCAGAGCGTGATGAGTTTTAACTAGATGTGCTCTAATCTTCTTGTTAAGTGAGACCTAATGCTACTTCCACTATAACTGAAGACGAGTAGATCTATATGGTTGGTAGACGTGGTGCATGTGGGTGTTTCTTCTGGTCTTCTGGGGATAGAGTCCACTGCACTGGTCCTTAAGGCACATTTGCCCAAGAAAAGCAGTACCAACAAAGTGCAGGGGCATGGAACTTGATGTGAGTAGGTTATGCAACCAGTTTTGGTGTGGTGCTGTTTACTGAAGTTGGTTTATGATGGGGAGAGGAGGGAAATGACACCAGCCAGCTCCTTTGTCCCTCAAGTTGGAACACTGCACTTGCTGTTCTCAGGGAAGCATTCCCAGAAAGCAAATAATGTCCCACGTGTTTTTCTGATTGCTATTTCCATGTTATCTCTCTCTGGGTTGCTTGTCTGCCTGGAGCATCACAGTGAACTTTGTGTTCTATCCAAGTCAAGCCTGCTAACTTTTTAAAACTCCAAAGCTTAGGGACCAGAAGGGACCTGCACTGGTCTTCTGGAGGTGGGTCTTGCTCTGCTGGGACTGATGCACGTTTGACTGAGAAAGCTGTCACATGAGAGTACAGAGGTGTAAGAATTGGAACAGGCAGACTAAACAGCCTGTGTCCAGATTGTTGCCCTCAGCAGTTGTCTCTGTGCCTATGCTGAGTGGTGGGAGAGAAAACTAGCACTCAACAGTTCTCTTGTCATTGAATAGGCAACTCTGCAAATGCCACCTCTCACAGATGCAATCCAAGTAGAGCAAACTGTCTCTCCCCATGTGACTTAGGTGATCCTCAGATAAAATCATCTGCCTTGAAGTTGTTCTCCTGCCTTCTCTCCATGAGTAGGAGAGCAGCACTCTCGGGTCTCTATCCCAGCCAAGCCCACCGACTTCTAAAATTCCAGTCTTTGAGCCCTGCTAGTTGCAAAGTCATGAAAATCAGCTCCTCTCATTTTCCCAGCCAATGGCAATGGGGAAGTGTGCTCCTCTCTCACCTTTCTCCATAACCAGGGCTCTCTCCCTTCCTCAGCACCTGTGATCCGTTTCTCCCCCAAACTGTATCTCTGCACTTCCTACCTTCCTCAATATGGCCTCTTCTATCCCTTTAGTTGTACAGTTTGTTCTGTCAGTCCTCAGGTGGATTTCTTAGGTGTTCAAAATGATTTGATAGCTTTCTAGCTGTGTTCAAGGATGAGGCAAGCCTAGGCTCCTCCTGCTATGCCACAGTCTAACCCCCCTCATAGTATTTATAAAAGTATATATTATTCAGTGCTCATCATGATAAGTGTACTCTCAGTCCCCTTCATTTATTTCAGCCATTCCCCCACCCACTTCCTCTCTGGTAACCACCAGTTTGTTCTCTATGTTTAAGAGTCTGTTTGGGTTTTTGTTTAGTTTAGTTTAGTTTGTCTCTTTTTGTTTGTTTTTAAAATATAACAAAACCATTTAACATATATACTTAGGAATGCTAAATCATTTTTAAAGCTCTATTCGGATGCAAATTAGATGCAGACTTAGAAATAGAAGACCCAGTCCTCTTAAAGTCATTTCCCCACTGTAAAAATAAGCAAGCCCAAGAGCAAGATAGAAGTGAGCAAAAAGGAAATAAGTCCTGTTTTCTAAGCATTTACTTAATTTAAAAAACGTATGCTATAGATATTCTTTCCAATCCCATATTTGATTTGATGCTGCTTATAAAGGTGCTTCACCCTTCAGAGGTGACTGGGTCACTGGCAGGTTTCATATACTTCTTCCACATAATTTTCAAGTTACTCAGTTGCCTCATCTATAAAACTAGGATAGTAGTGTGAACCATACAATGTTGTGTGAAGATCAAAGAAATATATGGGAGATATTTACAAAACTATGAAGATTTAATAAGGCAATATCAGCAATGACAAGAAAGTTTTGAAACATTTATTCTTAGTATCTAGTTCTAAACTTTCATTTTGAAAATGGGAAAAGTAAGGCTTTTGCAAGACAAATGATTATCTAAGGTCACAGGGTTAGCAGCAAGGCAGAGGTGAGATACAGTTTAATCCCTCATAAATATTTTCTATTACTTGATAAAAATTTTTCTGACATTAAAAAAAAGTTTCAAATGTTTATTTTTGAGAAAGAGAGGCAGAGTGTGAGTTGGTGAGAGGCAGAGAGAGGGAGACACAGAATCCGAAGCAAGTTCCAGGCTCTGAGATGTCAGCACAAAGCCTGATGCAGAACTTAACCCAGGAAGCATAAGATCATGACCCGAGCTGAAGTCGGATGCTCAACCAACTGAGCCACCCAGGAGCCCCAAACTTTCCTGACGTTTAAAGTCTTAGTTTTTAAAACTGACATCCTGTATTACAATACAGTTTCTTGTACCCCATATATGTCTTTAGAATTACTATTAATGGATAGAGCAAGTGTATAAATACATCTACATATGTATTTATACACACAAAAACATATATGCCTAAGGCAATAATTTCTAATCATCTTTATCTCACTATATTCAACTATCCAAATAAGCAAAATTTCCATACTTATGCATGTACTGGGTGTTAACTATTTTCATTATCTCCTCTGGATTTACTGATATGTCAAATGTGTCTTCATAATGATATCACTGAACATCTTTTTGGATCAGAAAAATTTCTTCACTAGGTAGATTTACAGGGCAGATAAAACATTTGAAGATAAACATAATAGTTTAGCAATAATATAATCATGTAAAGTACTATAAAGGATTTTAATTTGCTTTGCTTAATTTCCCATTAGTATAATAATTCCATAGATTTTTTTAGTGACAAATTTCAAAACATCATAATATAATTTATATTTTGAAGGAAAGTCTTGGTCAAAGTTATTTAAGGTGAGTTCTTATTCTAAATTTCACTGAATATTTGAAAATCAAAACAGTACATATACAAATAACTTACCTTCAGTATCAGGAAGATTTAAAGTTTCATTCACTGGACTAATGAGATAATAGTGACTCTGAAATAAAAACAGAGAAAGTGAATAGAAAGGTTGATTAAAAATCATTCCAATTTTAGTGTATGTGCTGCTGAAGTGAGCCCATAAGTTGATTAAATATCAATATGATTTTTAAATAGCATATTGATGGCTGTAAGTAATGAAATGAGATTCAATGTTACCACTTGGCTTTATCATATTAAGGAAAATAATCCATTTACAATGTAATCAGTGCAACTGGAGGTGGTGAGATAACTTGCAAAGCTTAAACATTCTATTAGTAAGTTGTTGAGGTAGGAAATGGCAATCACTTAAAAAAGTGACATTGTTTTGTATATCATTGACCTCTTCTTGTTATCTCCAAGCTACAGGAAACAAAAATAGTAACTTAAAAGGATAAAATAAACATAAGATTAATACCAGAGAAAGCATATAGCAAAAGAGAAGTGACATTAAGGAAAATGGTGGAGTGGAGTGCTTAGGGAACTTTTCTCTCCATGAAACAAATATAAACTGTCAAGGAAGGAGATCAACTATTTCTTTTTTTCTTTCACAGGAAATTTTTATTTTTAATTTTATTTAAATCCAAGGTAGTTAATATATAATGTAATAATGGTTTCAGGAGTAGAATTTAGTGATTCACCACTTACAAGAGCAACTATTTCAAACTCCAGAATCTAATACAAAACTTATAGCATCCAGGGAACTGGTCAATAAAGAAAAGGACAACTAAATTTTTGTGTTTAAGAAAATCTGTGAAGTCATTAGCTGGCCACTGAGATAATGGAATAGAAACTTCAATGACCACAAATGACAATAATACAGTCTTTGCAACCAAAAAAAAAAAAAATAGCTTGGATAGGTTGCTAAAGACAGTATAACTAAAGCCCTCAAAAAATCAACAGCAATAACCCCTGGAAAAGGAGAAGATCTAATTCCTAGAGTTGTATTATAATATTTAAAATTTCTAATTTCCAGCAAAAAATTATAAGACCATACAAAGAAACAGGGAATATGGCCATTTATAAAAATAAGTTGATAGGAATAACCACTGAAAGAAAAACATAAATTGGACTTACTAGAAAAATATTTTTAAACAAGTTTCTTAAATGTGCTCAAAGAGCTAAAAGAACCTTGGGCAAAGAAATACAGGAAACTAAGAAAATGATGTATAAACAAAATGAGACTATAAATAGAGACAGAAATTATAAAAAGGAACCACAGTGAAATTCTGAATCGGAAAGAATTTTGGCATTTACCAACATACACATTATGGGAATCACCAAGGAAGGAAAGGAATGGAAAGAATATTTGAAGAAATAATGGCCAAACATTTCCCAAGTATGATGTATCTACACATCCAAATGCTTAACAAACTCCAAGAAGGATAAACTCAAAAGAGATACACACCAAAATATATTATAAATCAAACTGCCAAAAGAAAAAGACGTAGTAAGAACTTAAACATCACAAGAAAAGACTCATCATATACAAAAGTTCTTCAATAAGACTAGCAGTCAGTTTCTCATCAGAAACTATGTACATCAGCAGACAGTGGAAAGAAAACACTGTCAGGTATATTTCAGTAACAAGCAAAACCACCCTTTATGGTTTATTCTCTTAGCAACTTTCAAATATAAAATACAGTGTTACTAACTATAGTTACTATGCTGTACATTATATCCCCAGGACTTATTTATCTTATAACTGCAAGTTTTTATGTCTTAACTACATTTACAATTTTTCCCACTACCTACCTTCCACCTCTTTCAAGTACCAATTTGTTTTCTGTATCTGTGAGTTTGGTTTGTTTGTTTATTCCATATATAAGTGAGATCAGATCATAAAGTATTTGTCTTTCTCTGACTTATTTCATTTGGCATAACACCCTCAAAGTCTGTCCATATTTTTGAAAATGCCAAAAGTTCTTTCCATTCTATGGCTGAATAATATTCCATTGAATATAAACACCATATTTTCTTCATCTGTTCATCTGTCAATGGACAACTAGGTTGTTTCATGTCTTGGCTGTTGTAAATAAAGCTGCAATGAACATTTTCCAGATATGATTTTGTTTTCTTTATATAAATGCCAGAAGTAGGATTGCTGAACCATATGGCAGTTGTTTAAAATTTTTTTTGAGGAACCTCCATACTGTTTTCCATAGTGGATGCACCAATTTATATTCTCATTTCTTTTATTTTTTTTTGTAATCTCTACACACAATATGAGGTTGGAACTCACAAGACCAAGATCAAGAGTTCTATGTTCTTCTAAGCCAGCAGGTACCTCCTACTTGTAATTTATTATCATTTTGATAATAAATTTCTGTGATAAGAACACTTAAACTACCCTCTTAGCAAGGTTTTAGGTGTACAGTATAGTATTTTTAACTATTGGCACTATGTTGTACATTACATCTCCAGGACTTATTTATCTTGCCTAACCTAAACTTTGTACCCTTTGACTGATACCTGTTTTCCTCCTCCAAACCCTGACAGCCAATATTTCACTCTCTGTTTCTAGGAGTTTGACTATATTAGATTCAGCATATGAGTGGTATAAAAAAGTATTTGCTCTGTCTGGTTTACTTCACTTAACATAATGTACTCCAAGTTGATCCATATTGTCGCAAAAAGAATTTTCTTCTTTCTCATGGTTAATATTTCATTGTTTGTATATACCACATTTCCTTTATTCATTTGTACTTTGCTGGATATTTAACTTGCCTCCATGTCCTGGCTATTGTAAGCAATGCTGCACTAACATGGGAATGCAGATATTTCTTCTGATTTCAATTCCTTTGGCTATGCCCAGAAGTACGATTCCTGGGTCATATGCTTGTCTATTTTTAGTTTTTTGAGGAACCTCCCTACTTTTTTGAGTGTGACTATACAAGTTTACATTTTCATTAATCATGTATAAGAGTTCCCTTTCTTCCACATTTTCCCCAATATTTATTATATTTTCTTTGGTTGGTTGGTTTTTGATAGATTCAATCATAACAGGTGTGGTATCTCATAGTGGTTTTGATTTGTAGGTCCCTGATGATTAGTGACATTAAACAACTTTGCATGTACTGGTTGGTCATTTGTATGTCTTCTTTGTAGAAATGTCTTATCAGTTCCTCTGCCCATTTTAAAAATCAGGTTATTTGGATTTCTATGCAACTGAGTCATAGGAGTTTCTTATATATTTTAGATACTAACCCTTTATCAAATATATGGTTTGTAAATGTATTCTCACATTCCACCATTTACTTTTTCATTTTTTTGGTTGTTAGCTACAGTAATCAAAACAGCATGGTACTGGCATAAAACCCGACAGACAAACAGAACAGAACAGACAGCCTAGAAATAAATCCACATAGATATAAATATGAAAAGGGTGCTAAAAATACACAATGGGGATAAGGGGGATAAGATAATCTCTTCAATTAACTGTGTTGTGAAAACTGGGTATTCACATGAAAAGTAAATTGGACTTTTGTTTCACACTGTACACACACACACACACACACACACACAGACATCTCAAAATGGATTTAACACTAAAACTTAAGATCTGGAACCATAAAACTCCTAGAAGAAAACATAATAACAAATATTCCTGACACTGGTTTCTACAGTGTTTTCTTGGATATGAAAGCAGGAGTACAGGCAACAAAAGCAAAAATAGACAAGTAGGAGTATATCAATGTAAAATTTCTAAGTATATTTTCTATGATTTTTGGAAGCAGTCTTCATTGTATCCACCATATCAAGTCATTAATTATATTCAAATTTTTACATTTTTGCTAACATTTTTGCCTCTTAGCTCCATTAATTAGCACAAATATTAATCTTAAAAAGAACCTGATTACATTATCTCACAACATTTGTGAGTCTGTCCATTTCTATTTGCAACTATTATTTTTAGCAGTGTATATTTTGCAATTATATCAAATTATCGTGCTGTAAATGAATTTTTCTTTACATAATTATGTACACTCTATTCTCCAAATATATATTATTTCAAAAATGAACATTAATTTTTTATCAATAGTGTTATATATGCTTTCTTTGGTTAGCATTTATTCAGTGTTTTCCTTTTTACTTTCACCATTTCTGTACCCTAAAGTTTTAGCTGTATCTGTTACTTTCAGTGAAATCTGAAAATATTTTAACTGAAAGGTGGCATCGCTTTTAAATTTTGCTTATAAGTTTATTGTGATAACTCACATGTTTAAATTTCTTTCTACCATTTAATTTTGTTGTTATAAAAGGTTTTTCCTCCCTGGAATCCTTTTGTACTCCTTTCCTGTATTCTAAGGAACTGAATAGGTTTTTAAATTTTGTCCCTTGCTACTAGTTTTAGAAAAGAAAATATATATAAATATTTTTTATAGTTGATTGTCAAGTTAGTTTCCATAAAACACCCAGTGCTAATCCACACAAGTGCCCTCCTCCATGCCTATCATCATCTCCCTTCCCCCTCCCCTTTCAGCCTTCAATTTGTTCTCAGTATTCAGAGTCTCTCATGATTTGCCTACTTCCTCTCCCTATGTCCCCCTCCCCTCCCCCATAATCCTGCATTAAGTTTCTCCTGTTACCCTTATGAGTGAAAACATGGTATCTGGCCTTCTCTCCCTGACTTATTTCACTTAGCACGACACCCTCGAGGTCCGTCCACGTTGCCATGAATGGCTAGATTTCATTCTTTTTCGTTGCCAGTTAGTATTGCATTGTATATATAAACCACATCTTCTTGATCCATTCATCAGTTGATGGACATTTAGGCTCTTTCCATGATTTGGCTATTGTTGAAAGTCCTGCTATGAACATTGGGGTACATGTGCTCCTATGCACTAGCACTTCATATCCCTTGGGTAAATCCCTAGCAGTGCTATTGCTGGGTCATAGGGGAGTGCTATTAATCTTTTGAGGAACCTCCACACTGTTTTCCAGAGCAGCTGCACCAGTTTACATTCCCACCAACAGGGTAAGAGGATGCCTGTTTCTCCAGATCCTCGCTAGCATCTATAGTATCCTGATTTGCTCATTTTAGCCGCTCTGACTGGCGTGAGGTGGTATCTCAGTGTGGTTTTGATTTGTATGTCCTTGATGATGAGTGATGCTGAGCATCATTTCATGTGTCTGTAGGCCATCTGGATGTCCTCTTTGGAGAAATGTCTGTTCATGTCTTCTGCCCATTTCTTCACTGGATTATTAGTTTTTTGGGTGTGGACTTTGGTGAGTTCCTTGTAGATTTTGGATATTAGCCCTTTATCTGATGTGTTATTTGTAACTATCTTTTCCTATTCTGTCGCTTGCCTATTAGTTTTGTTGATGTTTCCTTTGCAGTGCAGAAGCTTTTTATCTTGGTGAGGTCCCAATAGTTCATTTTTGCTCTTGATTCCCTTACCTTTGGGGATGTGTCGTGTAGGAAATTACTGCAGTTGAGGTCAAGGAGAGGCTGTTTCCTCCTTTCTCCTCTAGGGTTTTGATGGTTTCTTGTCTCACATTGAGGTCTTTCATCCATTTTGAGTTTATTTTTGTGTTTGGGTAAGAAAAAGGTTTAGTTTCATTCTTTTGCATGTTGCTGTCCAGTTCTCCCAACATCATCTATTAAAGAGGTTCTCTTTTTTCCACTGGATAACCTTTCCTGCTTTGTCAAAGATTAACTGGAACATACATTTGTGGGTCCAGTTCTGGGCTCTCTATTCTATTCCACAGGTCTATGTGTCTGTTTTTGTGCCAATATCATGCTATCTTGATGATTACAGCTTTGTAGTAGAGGCTAGAGTCTGGGATTGTGATGCCTCCCGTTTTGGTTTTCTTCTTCAATATTACTTTGGCTATTCGGGGTCTTTTGTATCCATACAAATTTTAGGACAATGTGTTCTCACTTTGAGAAGAATGCTGGCGCAATTTTTATTGGGATTGAATTGAATGTGTAGATTGCTTTGGGTAATAATGACATTTTCACAATGTTTATTCTTCTGACCCATGAGCATGGAATGTTTTTCCATTCCTTTGTGTCTTCTTAAATTTCCTTCATAAGTTTTCTATAGTTTTCACAATATATATCTTTTACATCTTTGGTTAGGTTTATTCCTAAGTATTTTATGGGTTTTTTGTGCAATTGTGCATGGATCAGTTTCTTGATTTCTCTTTCTGTTGCTTCATTATTGGTGTGTAAAAATGCAACCAATTTCTGTATGTTGATTTTGTACCCTGAGACTTTGCTGAATTCATGGGGTCAGTTCTAGTAGGCTTCTGGTGGAGTATCATGTCATCTGTGAAGAGAGAAAGTTTGGCTTCATCTTTGTCAGTTCTTATGCCTTTTATTTCCTTTTGTTTTCTGATTGCTGAAGCTAGGACTTCCAGCACTATGTTAAAACAATAGTGGTGAGACTGCACATCCTTGTCATGCTCCTAATCTCAGGGGGAAAGCTGTCAATTTTTCCCCACTAGGATGATATTAGCTGTGAGCTTTTCATAAATGGCTTTTATGATATGTAAGTAACTTCCTTCTATCCTGATTTTCTCAAGGGTTTTTATTAAGAAAGGATGTTGTATTTTGTCAAATGTTTTTCTACATCTATTGACAGGATCATACGGTTTTTATCTTTTCTTTAGTTAACGTGATGTATCACATTGATGGATTTGCAAATGTTGAACTAGCCCTGTAACCCAGGAATGAATACCACTTGATCATGGTGGATAATTCTTTTTATATGCTACTGAATTCGATTTGCTAGAATCTTATTTTTGCATCTGTATGCAGATGCTGGCTTCGTAGAATGAGTCTGGAAATTTTCCTTTTATTTCTATATTTTGGAATAGCTTGAGAAGAATGGGTATTAATTCTGCTTTAAACGTCTGGTAGAATTCCCCTGGGAAGCCATCTGGCCCCGGGCTCTTATTCATTGAGAGAGTTTTTGATAACTGATTCGATTTCTTCACTGGTTATGGGTCTGTTCATTTTCTATCTCTTCCTGTTTCAATTTTAATGGTGCATGTGTGTTCAGGAATTTGTCCATTTCATCTAGGTTGTCCATTTTTGGGCATATACTTTTTCACAGTATTCCCTGATGATTGCTTGTGTTTCTGAGGGATTGATTGTAATAGATCCATTTTCATTCATGATTTTATCTATTTGGGTGTTCTCTTCCTCCTGAGGAGCCTTGCAAGAGGTTTATCAATTTTGTTTATTTTCTTAAAAAAAAATACTCTTGGTTTCACTGATCTGCTCGACTGTTTTGTTTTGATTCTATATTGTTTATGTATGCCCTGTTTGTTATTATTTCTCTTCTTCTGCTGGGTTTGGGGTGCTCTTGCTGCTCCCATTCTAGTTCCTTTAGGTGCTCTGTTAGATTTTGAATTTGTACTTTTTCTAGTTTCTTGATATAGGACTGGATTGCAATAAACTTTCCTCTTCGGACTGCCTTTGCTGTGTCCAAGAGAGTTTGGATTGTTTTATTTTCATTTTGTTTCCATATACTTTTTAAATTTCTTCCCTAATTGCTTGGTTGGTCCTATCATTCTTTAGTATGGGGGTCTTTAAACTCTTATGTTTTTGGAGGTTTTCCAGACTTTTTCCTGTGATTGATTTCAAGCTTCATAGCATTGTGATCTGAAAGTGTGCATGGTATGATCTCAATTCATTTATATTTATTGAGGGCTGCTTCATGACCCAGTATGTGATCTATCTAAGAGAATGTGCCATACACACTCAAGAAGAAAGTGAATTCCCTACCCTCAGGATGTAGAGTTCTAAATATATCTGTCAAATCCATCTGTTCCAATGTGTTGTTCAGGTCCATTGTTTCTTTAGTTATTTTCTGCTAGGTTGATCTATCCACTGCTGTAAGTGGAGTATTAAAATCCCCTGCAATTAGCACATTCTTATCAATAAGATTGCTTCTGTTTGTGATTGTTTTATGTATTTAGGTGCTCCTGAATTTGGCATGTAGATGTTTATAATCGTTAGCTCTTCCTGATGGAGAGACCCTGTAATTACTATATAATGCCCTTCTTCATATGTTACTGCCTTTAAAGTCCATTTTGTCCAATATAAGTATGGCTACTCTGGCGTTCTTTTGACTTCCCGTCACATGATAGATATTTCTCCACCCCCTTACTTTCTATATGAGGGTGTCTTAAGGTCTAAAATGAGTCTCTTGCAGAAACCAAATAGATGGATTTTGTTTTTTCATCCATTCTGCTACCCAATATCATTTGATTGGAGCATTTAGTCCATTTATATTCAGTGTTATTATTGAAAAATATGGATTTAGATTCATTGTGTTCTCTGAGGATTCATGCTTGTAGTGGTGTCTCTGGTACCTTGTATTCCTTGCAAAATTTCCCTCATAGAGTCCCTCTTATGATTTCTTGTAGGGCTGGTTTGGTGGTGATGAATTCTTTCAATTTTTGTTTATTTGGAAAAACCTTTATATTTGTTTCTATTCTGAATGACAGACTTGCTGGATAAAGGATTCTTGGCTGCATATTTTTTCTGTTTATCACATTGAAGATTTCCTACCATTCCTTTCTGGCCTGCCAAGTTTCAGTAGATAGGTCTGTAACTACTCTGATAGTTTACCTTTGTATGTTAGAGCCCTTTTTTTTCCCTAGCTGCTTTCAGAATTCTCTATCCTTATATTTTGCCAGTTTCACTATGATATGTCATGCCAAAGGTTGATTCAAGTTACGCCTGGGGGGAGTTCTCTGTGTCTCTTGGATTTCAAGGTCTATTCCCCTCAGCTATTATTTGATCAAGTAACCCGTCAGGACCTTTTTCTCTTTCTTCTTCTAGAAGAATATATACATTTTTAATTAATTTTTTCCTTCATTTTTATTATGTATTCTTGATTTTTTTTGAATGGTCATTTACATAAGTACAGAATTCTAGGTGTAGTGTTTTCTCAGTGTTTACTATTCCTCTGTTGTCTACTGTTGCTTTTAATAGTTTAATTTCTCTGAGAGGAAAACCCTGTAATGGAAAGGTATATGTAAGATCTGCATTAGAGGGTACTATTGATTTAACATCTGAGGAAGAGAGAGTAAAGAAACAAGATTGGAAAAAAAGTGAAGTTGAGCTGCAATACAGTCCTAATTATTCTCAGTAGATCCTGCAGCGAGTCTAGGAGTTGAGATGGCTCTTAAGAGTTTTTCTAATTTGGGGCAAGGGGATTGAGTGTTTTACCTCTAAATTGATCTATAATTGGATGTTGGCTGTCTCTATAAGGAGATATGACTTGAGCAAGCTCAAAGTCAAGGGCAGAGAAGTGCATTCCACCTCTAGTAGGGAAAAAAACTGAAAAAGTTAATTAGAAAAGGCATGAATACAGAGAAGGCTAATGTGTTGAGGTCTATCATTCATTCTACCACAGTCCACCTTCTTAGCCATAAATATTCATATCTTTCTCAAATATAAAATGTGGTTACCACTATTCAAGCTATCCAAGATTCATTCAATCACAGCATCAGACTTAAAATATAAGTCTGGATGCAACTCCTCCTGAATTACTCTTATGAACCACAAGCAAATTATTAACCTCTTATAATCACACATTACTGCAAGAGATAGAATGAAAAAAATACTCCCATTTGAAAAATTCATGGGAAGATGGCAGAGGAAGAGGAGCCTAAGCTCACACATCCCATAGAAACATCTAGATAACATCCAAATCAGTGCAACTAATCCAGAAAACAACACAAAGACTAGTAGAACATATCCTATACAGTTAATTGTAGAAAGGAGGCTGCATGAAAAGGGGTAGAAGGAGCAAATATGGGTGGGATCCAAACATCCAGTAAGCCTAACCAAAAAAAAAGAGAGGACACCACAAACATGGAGATGGGAGAGGAACAGACCCCATACCAGGGACCCCCGGCAAGGCAGACTGGCACATGAGTCCCCATGACATCTGGCTTTTGAAAACCAGGGGGGCTTACCTGCACAAGTTTTTTAAAGTCAGCATACTTAACTTGGGGAACTTTAAAAATTGGTGGGCTCTGCTCTGGGAGAGCAACAGGGTCACAGGAAACAGAGTCCCTACCTTAAAGAACCAGTATAAAAAACAACCCCACTGAGATACGGCATTGAAGCAGTGGTTAGAAAAGAGCCTGGGGTATGTGGGAAGGAGATTTTTTTACTAATCTCAGAACATACACTGTTGGGGGGGTGCAGGGATTTTTAGGAGACCTCTCCAAGAACAAAAGAACTGGTGGGCAACATTTCTCTCCACCCCCATTCCTCTGGTCAGCATAAATACGTGGATACCTCAAGGATTGAGCTCAAACACCCTATACCTAGTTTGCTAATACCCCACCTTCCCACCTCCCACATTTTTCTGTGGAATGCCCCATCCAACCTGCCCTACTCAGCAGGAGTCCCTCTAACACAGCGCCTGACCCATATTCTGCAAACAGCACTAACAGTGACAAGCACTACTCCAAATTAACTCCTATCTTGAGAAAAGGGGAAGGTAACCATACACACCAGTTTGACTGAAACCCAAACAGATGGACTAGAGCTACATATCTGGTCTAACGGCAGGACACACCCGACAATGAAAGGTTCTCAGGGGACAACTCAAGAAGAGCACTTTGTAGTTTGGTATTACTGCAGTCCTGGCAAATGGTCTGAGGGCACTCATCCAGTCTGGCTTAACTACAAGTCTAAGACAGCCCCAGAGTGCCTCTTAGCCACACTGGTTCCAAACCCTAACCACAATAGGGAAAGTGGGCCACTGAAGCTGACTGGACTGAAGGCAAACAGCGTTCAATCACAAGAGTAGGGCACACCCAACAGAGAGGAGACACCCCTGAAGCACTTGGTTCTGATGAATAGGAGGCATTGCACTACAGTACACTATAGTATCTCTTCTTCATAAGGTCACTATTTGCAAGATCAATAGACATAGCTGACTTGCCTACTACATGGAAACACAGAGAGTTAGAAAGAATGAGGAGACAGAAGAATATGTCCCAAATGAAAGAACAGAACAAAATCATAGCAAAATAAGTAAAAGAAATGGCTGTAGGCAATATACTTGAGAGAGAATTCAGAGTAATGGTCATAATGATACTTACTGGACTTGAGAAAAAAGTAGAAGACCTCAGACTTTGAACAAAGAGATAGAAAATATGAAAAAGGAACCATCCAAAGATTAAGAGTTCAATAACTAGAATTACAACTACTTAAGAGGCAACAAATCATAGAGGAAGCAGAAGCATAGCTTAGTGAGCTGGGAGAAACAGTACTAGAAAACACCAAATGGAATAGGAAAAAAAAGAATAATAAAAAATAATAATAGGTTAAGGGAATTCAGTGATACTCAAACATAATAGCATTCACATTTTAAGGATCCCAGAAGAAGAGAGAGAAAAAGGAGAAAATGTAGAAATAAAAGCTGAAAAGTTGCAAAATCTGGGGAAGGAAACAAACATCCAGATCTAGGAGGGATGGCAACTCCCCACAAAAATCAATTCAAGAAGGTCTACACCAAGATACATAATAATTAAAATGCCAAAATATAGTTATAAAGAGAGAATTTTAAAAGCACCAAGAGACCAAGAGAAAACAATTACACACAAGGGAACACCAAAAGGCTATCAGCTAATTATTCAGTACAAACTTTACCGGCCAGAAAAGAGTGGCACAATATATTCAAAGCGCTACAAGGAAAAAAACCTATAACCAAAAATACTCTGTCCAGCAAGGCTGTCATTCAGAATAGAGGGAGGGATAAAGAATTTCCCAAACAAAAGTTAAAGGAAATCATTGCCACTAAACAGGCCTTAGAAGAAACATTAAGGAGAATTCCTTGAGTGGAAAGGGAAAAAACATAATCAGGAGTAAGAAAATTGGGAAAGGAAAGCATTTCATAGTTAAATACAAACATAATAAAAAAAACCATAGATTTTTTGTTTATAAACTACTGCTGGGATTAAAGCACAAACATAGTAAAATCTATAATATCTATAAAAATCAGTCCAGGGATTCACAAAATAATAGGAAGTGTGATATCACATGCATAAAATGTGGTGGAGAGGAGTAAAAACTTAGTGCTTTTAGAATGAGTTCAAACTTAAGTGACCATCAACTTAATACATACTGGAATATGCATAAGATTTTATATATAAACCTAATGGTAACAACAAATCAAAAACCTGTAAAAAAAAAAAAAGATAAATCCAAATTTGTCACTAAAGAAAGCCATCAAACCATAAGAGAAGAGAGAAAAAAGAAACAGAAAAGAACTATAAAATCAACCATAAAACAAGTAACAAAATGGCAATTAAGTGGATACCTGTCAATAATTACTTTGAAATGGACTAAAAGCCCCAATCAAAAGACACAGGGTGACTGAATGGATAAAGAAGCAAAAGCAGATCTAAAGACATATCCAGACAAAAAGTGAAAGGATAGAAAAACATTTACCATACAATGGAAGTGAAAAGAAACCTGGGGTAGCAATAATTATATCAGACTATATAGGCTTTAAAACAAAGATTTTTGAAACATAAACAAAGAAGGACACTACATAGCCATAAAGGGAACAATCCAACAAGAAGACTTAACAAACGTAAATATTTATGCACCCAACATGAGAGCACTCAAGTACATAAAGCAACTATTAACAGACACAAAGGGAAAAAAATCAATAGTAACAGAATAATAGCAGGGGTGTTAACACCAACTTAACACCAGGCATAGATCTTCTAGACAGAAAATCAACAAGAGCACCCAAGTACATAAAGCAAGTATTAACAGACACAAAGAAAAAACAGACAGTAATACAATAGTAGGGGACTTCAACACCAAATTACATCAAGACATAGATATATCATCCAGACAGAAAATCAACAAGGAAACAGTGGCTTTGAATGACACATTGGACCAGATGCATCTAACAGATAATTCAGAGCATTCTACACAAAAAGAGTGAAATACACATTCTCTTCAAGTACATATGAAAGATTATCCAAAATAAATCACATTAGACCACAACACAAGTCTCAGCAAATTCAGAAAGACTGAAATCACATCATACATCTTTTTTGGCCATGACACTATGAAACTAGAAATCAACCACAAGAAAAAATCTGGAAAGAACATAAATATATGGAAGTTAATTAACATACTACTAAGCAATGAGTGGGTCAGCAAAGAAATCAAAGAGGAAATCAAAATACACATGGAGACAAATAAAAGTGAAAACACAATAGTCAAAAACTCTTTGGGATAAAGGGGAAAAAAAACTGTTCTAAGAGATTATTTCTTATCTCAAGAAGCAAGAAAAATCCCAAATAAACCAAACCTTACACCTAAAGAAATTAGAAAAGAAGAACAAACAAAACCCAAACCCAATAGAAGGAAGCAAATAATATATATTAGAGGAGAAATAAATAGAAACTAAAATGAACAAATCAAGAGACTATAGATGCTGGCGAGGGTGTGGAGAGACGGGCACCTTCCTACACTGTTGGTGGGAATGTAAACTGGTGCAGCCACTCTGGAAAACTGTGGAGGTTCCTCAAAAAACTATCCGTAGAACTCCCTTAAGACCCAGCAATAGCACTGCTAGGGATTTACCCAAGGGATACAAAAGTGCTGATGCATAGCAGCACATGTACCCCAATGTTCATAGCAGCACTGTCAACAATAGCCAAAACATGGAAAGAGCCTAAATGTCCATCACCTGATGAGTGGATCAAGAAGATGTGGTATATATACACAATGGAGTACTACATGGCAATGAGAAAGAATGAAATCTGGCCATTTGTAGGAAAGTGGATGGACCTGGAGGGTGTCATGCTATGCAAAATAAGTCAGGTGGAGAAGGACAAATACCATATGTTTGCACTCATAGGTCTAACAGGAGAACAGGAGAAAC
>NC_043702.1:32664433-32722851 GCF_006229205.1 Suricata suricatta | reverse complement strand
AAAAGAAAGGAAAAGAAACTAAAGAAACAATAGAACAGATCAATGAAATCAGGAACTGGTTCTTTGAGAAGATTGACAGAATTGATAAATGTTTAGCCAGACTCATCAAAAGAGGTGGGGAGAGGGAGGGACGGTAGTAGGGAACGCAAATAAAATCAGAAATGAGTGAGGAGAAATAATAACTGACACCACAGAAATATAAAGGACAGAAGAAAATATTATGAAAAATTATATGCAAAGGAGCTGGGAAAACTAGAAGAGATGGTTGAAGTCCTAGAACCATATAACCTTCCAAAACTGAATCAGGAAAAGAATAGAAAATTTAAACAGATGATTACTAGCAATGAAATTCAATTGGTAATAAAAACAAAACACAACACAACAAAACAAAACAAAACAACCCCAAAACCTCCCAACAAATAATTCCAGGGCAAGAAAGTCTCACAGGCAAACTGTACCAAACATTTAAACAAGAGTTAATACCTATTTTCTCAAACTATGAGATCAATGAAAGCTCCCAAATTCATTCTATGTGTCCAGCATTATCCTGACCCCAAAATCAGATAAAAACATTACCAAAATACAAATAAACAAACAAAAGAACCACAGGCCAATTTCTCTGATAAACCTAGATGCAAAAAACCTAAGTGAAATATTAGCAAAGCAAATCCAACAAAGCATTAAAAAAATCATTCACCACAATCAACCTAGACTTATTCCTGTGATACAACGGTGGTTCAATATTGCAAAATAATCAATGTGATACATCATATTAACAAGAGAAAGGATACAAGCTTTATGATCATTTAGTATTTGAGAAAGCACAACATCCATTCATGATAAAAACTTGAAACACAGTAGATTAGAGGAACATACCTCAAAATAATAAAGACCATATATGAAAACCCCATAGCTATCATACTAAATGGTGAAATATTGAGAGCTTTTCCTCTAAGATTGGGAACAAAACAAGGATGTTCACTCTCACCACTTTTATTCAACATAGTACTGGAAGTCCTAATCACAGCAATTGGTCAAAAAAAAAAAAAAGAAAGAAAAGAAAGAAAGAAAGAAAGAGCCTCCAAATTGATAGGGAAGAAGTAATACTATCTTCAGATAACATGATATTATATAGAGACAACCCTAAAGACTCCACCAAAAGCTACTAGAACTGATAAATGATTCAGTAAAGTCACAGGAATAAAAATTAATATATAGACATTGATTGCATTTCTATACCCTAATAATGGAGTCGAAGAGAAATTAATAAAACAATTCCATTTACAACTGCACCAAAAAGACCAAAATACCTAAGAATAAATTTAACCAAAGTGGTGAAACACCTGTACTCTTAAAACTATAAAACACGAAAGAAACTGAAGATGACAGAGCAAATGGAAAGATATTCCTTGCTTATGGTTTGGGACAACCAATATTGTTAAATGTCCATACTATCAAAAGCAATCCACAGTTTTAATGCAATTCCTATCAAAATACCAGCAGCATTTTTCAGAAAGCTACAACAAATAATCCTAAAATTTATAAGAAACCAAAGAAGTCCCAGAATAGCCAAAGCAATCTTGACAAAGAATAAAACTGAAGATATAATCCTAGGTTTCAAGATAGACTACAAAACTGTAGTAATCTAAACAGTATATTTCTGGCACAAAAATGGGTACACAGGCCAGATATAAACCCATGCTATTATGGTCAAGTTAGTCTATGGCAAGAAGAAACAATGGGAAATATATGGTCTCTTCAACAAATGGACTTTGGAAAATTGGACAACTACATGCAAAAGAATGAAAATGGACCAACTTTCTTACACCATATGCAAAAATAAACTCAAAATGGATTAAGGACATAAATGTGAGACCTGAAGCCATGAGATTTCTAGAAGAAAACACAGACTGTAATCTCTGACATCAGCTGTAGGAACATTTTTTAATATATGCCTCCTCTGGCAAGGAAAACAAAGCAAAATTAAACTATTGGGACTACACCAAAATAAAGAAAACAAACACTTGTACAGCAAAGGGAACCATCAATATAACAAAAGACAACTTACTGAATGGGAGAAAGGATTTGCAAATGATATACCCAATAAGGAGTTAATATGTAAAATAAAGAACTTCAAAATTCAACACCAAAACCACCCCAAAATAATACAATTAAAAATGAGAAGACATGGAGCGCCTGGGTTGCTCAGTCAGTTGAGCATCCGACTTCAGCTCAGGTCATGATCTCACCACTCGAGGGTTCATGCCCCGCATCGGGCTCTGTGCTGACAGTTTAGAGCCTGGAGCCTACTCCAGATTCTGTGACTCCCTATCTCTCTGTCCTTTCCCTACTGGCACTCTGTCTCTCTCTCTCTCTCAAAATAAACAAACATTAAAAAAAAATTTTTTAATGATAAGACGTGAACAGATTATTTCCCCAAAGAAGACACGCAGATGGACATCAGACACATGAAAAGATGCACAATATTACTAATTATCAGAGAAACGTAAATCAGTACTTCAATGAGATATCAGTTCCTAGCTGTCAGAATGGCTAACATCAAAAACACAAGAAATAACAAGTATTTGTGAGGATGTGGAGAAAAAGAAACCCTCATGCACTTGGGAAGGCAAGCACAACAGCCACTGTGGAAAAACAGTATGGAGGCTCCTCCAAAAATTAGAAATGGGATTACTGTATGATCCAGTAATTCTACTCCTGGGTATTTATCCAAAAAATATGCATAATTGGGGGAAATATTAAATTTTTAATGAAAAATATAAAAAGATTACCGTATATAACTATATGATAAAGTATAACAACATGTGAGTGGCAGCATTTAAGTGATGATACATGGATGTTAACTGTAAAATTCTTTTAACTTTGTTGGGAAATCTTTACAATAAAATTTTGAAGAAAAAAACAAAAAGAAAACAAAAACACTAATTCAAAAAGGTAATACGCACACCTATGTTTATTGCACTGTTATTTACAACAGTCAAATATGTAAGTAACCTATGTGTCCATCCAGAGATGAAATGATAAAAAAAAGATTTATATATATATACATATATATATATATATATACAATGGAATATTACTCAGCCATAAAAAAGGAATGAGCTCTTGCCATTTGCAACAACATGGATGGATCTGGAATGTAAATGTTAAGTAAAATAAGTCAGTCAGAGAGAGACAAATACTATATGATTCCATTCTTATGCAGCATTTAAGAAATAAAATAAATGAACAAAAAAAGAAAGAAAGAACCAAAAAAACAGATTCTTAAACACAAAGAACTAGTGGTTGCCAGAGGGGAAGCGGGGGGGTTGTGGGGAGGATGGGTGAAATAGATGAAGGGAATTAAGAGTATGTACACTTATCCATGGAGTGCCTGGGTGGCTTAGTTAAATGGCCAACTTTTGATTTCAGCTAGGGTCATGATCTCATGGTTCATGAGTTCAAGCCCCATGCTGGGCTCTGTGCTCTGCATGGAGCCTGCTTCAGATCCTCTGTCTCCCTCTTTCTGGCCCTCTCCACTTACTCATTCATTCATTCATTGTCTCTCTCTCAAAAATAAACATTTTTTCTTAAAAAGTACACTTACTTTGATGAACACTGAGTAGTATAATTATTGAGTCACTATATTGTTCAGTGGAAACTGACATAACACTGTATGTTAATTATATTTAAATTAAAAACAAAAGAATAAAAGAAAAAGCAAGAACAGAAGGCATATAATAGTCACTGGTACTTAGCAATTCTGAAATCCTTCTGGGAAAACTTTGCTTGATCCCCCTGATCTAGAAGCACAGAATATTCCTTGATTTGGCCTCAGTTTTGCACTCTGGGAGGGGCTGCATAATCAATTTTTTTCCAAGATTCTTGGGTGTTTTCTCTGCATGGCCCTCCCTTCTTTCCCATCCTCCTCCTCAGATACTTCTGAAGAGGGCATTTGAGACAATGCCTTTTATGTAACTGAGAAGTTTTCTCATTTTGTTATCTGCTAGTGGCAAGTTGGGAACCCAGAGGTTGTGTTTTTTTTTAATCTCATCACATCACTTTTAGTGTATAGGCTGGCACTAAGTTTGCCATTAAAGCTCTTTCTTTTTTAAAATGTTTATTTTTGAGGGGGGGGCAGGGAGGGAGAAAGAACGAGCGCGGGTGGGCGGACATTCAAGCAGGGGAGGGTGCAGAGAGAGAGAGAGAGAGAGAGAGAGAGAGAGAGAGAGAGAGAGAGAATCCAAAGCAGGTTCCAGGCTCTGATTTGTCAGCACAGAGCCTGACATGGTGCTCAAATTCATAAACCACAAGATCTGAGCTGAAGTCACTCACTCAATATACTGAACCACCCAGACTCCCCAACCATTAAAGCTCTTTCAAAGACTAGGCATGTATGTATGTATGTTAAATTCCACCCAATTAATTACATGAGCTAAAAGCCACAATTCTATTCAAAACATGCCCCTCTATATTTAAGTACTGGTACTTTGGGCACATTAAACTTCTATGAGACTGCACACTCTTTCTAGGACTCTTTGTTCCATTGGACAGCCTTGGTTTCATTGTTACCCTTAGACCATGTTGTAGGAGCCATATATTTGATATATGAAATTGTTTCATTTTTCAAACCTTCAAGTCCCAGAATTATTAGCTTTCTGTATATGTCTTCTCATATATTTTCTTGAGTGCCTTGTTCAATGGCCTAGCATTGTGTATTTTGAGAAGAAAGTGCCTTGATGAGACACTGTATTGTGGTTTTAGTATGTGAGAGACTTATGGGTCCTTGATTTATATTTTGGGTATGAGGCAAGAGATTCCCAGAGTTCTTTGCTCCAAAGGGGAAACTCTCGACCAGGAACTTTGATATCGTTGGCCATACCAAATGGCCAGACCATTATCAGTTGAATATTTAATGTGCAGATTTGGCCTATTTTTGGTCAAGGAATCCAGTGTTAAGATGCTGGAAGTTCAGCCAATTGTGCTGACCCTTATATCACATCCTTTTATGAGAACTTTATTAAAGGATGAAAGGCAGCAGCTCTCCAGCAAGCTCTATCACATACGTGGTGACAATGCCATCCATAAGTACATGAATCCTCATTGTTGTTCACTAAGTTGATCTTAAGTGGCTCCCCAGGTAACGAAACAGTTTGGGAGACAGGTGACAACCTCCATTACTATGGTACCTGGCAAGGGACTGAGTACAGAGGTCACTCCTGCCTGAAGATGGAATATTCCAGAGAGCCCAGACTTTGGTTGCTGTGCTGAGTGAGATTTCAGGGTGCTGGTTCCATGACTGAGGTGAGGCATAATGGGCTACTGAGTATGGAGGACCAGAGTCTCAGGGCCTGTGACAATCTCTGTTTCCAGTATATGGGCAGCAATTGCTACTCCAGTGGTGTATAGTGTAGGGCAAAGAAAGACAATTTCTTGGGGCACCTGGGTGGCTTAGTCAGTTAAGCATCCGGCTTCGGCTCAGGTCATGATTTCACAGTTCGTCAGTTCGAGCCCCGCATTGGGCTCTGTGCTGACAGCTAGTTCAGAGCCTGGAGCCTGCTTCGGATTCTGTATTTCCCGCTCTCTCTGACCCTCCCCTGCTCACGCTGTCTCTCTCGGTCACTCAAAAATAAATAAAAATAAACATAAAAATTAAAAAAATATAAAGAAGATTTCTTGCCTCAGAAGGCCACAGACAACTTATGGCCATCACGAGAAGTCCGAAGTCTCCAGAGGAAACTTATCATGCATGAAGGCTGTGAAGGCCTAATACCATCTGTTAGGGGCACTAACAGAAGTGACTGTTTTATTTTTGTGATTTGGACAGATTCTTGAACCTTTTGTTGGAGTGGGCACCACTGAGGAGGGTTGATTTGAACATAACAGTGTAAGTGGGATTCTCAAATTTGTAATTGCCCCCAGAACCGAAAAAGCCTAATATATGAAGGGCTTGTTTTCCTGTTGCAAGTGCTGACTGTCAAAACTATTTCTTGATAGTGGCAAGGATGGAGCAGCTCTCAGTTTACCAAATAATGATCAGGAATCCAGTCAAGGTGAAAGTCCTTGCACTATGTGTGTGGCAGTAGCCCATTCCTTTTCCATAAACCACTTTGTGAATATTCGTATGCCCTGAGTGTATCAAATGATAATTTCCTTGGATGGATACGTGATCAACATGTCATACATGTAATCCTGGAGAATACTGAATGCTATTAAGGTCCTGTTTGCAAACACTGTGTGTGATTAGGCAAGGCTGTTGAGGTACCCCAACATAGCTAGGTGAGGTGTACGTGCCCCTCTGGAGATGAAAATAAACTGTGGCCTACAGACTGTTGTTATAGGCACAGAACAGCCCAGCATACAGTAGCAAAATATTTATTAACTGCTGATTGGATATAAGAATGTGCTGGGGTGCCTGGGTGGCTCCATTGGTTAAGCGTTTGACTTCGGGTCAGGTCATGATCTCATGGTTCATGGGTTCGAGCCCCGCGTTGGGTTCTGTGCTGATAGCTCAGAGCCTGGAGCCTGTTTCAGATTTTGTGTCTCCCTCTCTCTCTCTGCCTCTCCCCTATTCATGCTCTGTCTCTCTCTGTCTCAAAAATAAATAAACTATTAAAAAAAAAAAGAATGTGCTGTGAGCCACCATACATTCTTTCCAACTCTAATAACAGGTGAAACTGAACCGTTAAATGAAGATTGACAATCAGTCCTACTTTATGTAGATCTCATGTAACAAGTTCAATCCTAAAGGACTCTGTTTTAATTATATTTGGCTGTATTAAATCTTTAACCGGGAGGGTCCAAGGGGTCTTATTTTGCCAAGTCAATTTATAAATGCTAAATATTTTTTCCCTTTTTTCCCCATGTTTTGGTTATTATGAATAATGTTGCAATAAACATGGGAATGAAGATATCTCTTTAAGAATCTGTTTTCATTTTTTTTTTTTTTGGTATAGATGCAGAAATGGGATTGCTGTATCATATAGTAACTGTTTTTAATTTTTTTGAGGAACCTTCATACTGTTTTCTCTAGTGGCTATGCCAACTTATATTCTCATCATCAGTGCACAATGGATTCCCCTTTCTCCACTTCCTAGTCAACACTTGGTATCTCTGGTCTATTTGATGACAACCATTCTAATAGGTGTTAGGTGATATCATGGTTTGCATTTCCCTGATGATTACTGATGCTGAGAATCTTTACATGTACCTGTTGGCCATTTCAATATCTTATTTAGAAAATATCAATTCAGATTTTTCTGCCCATATTTTAATTGGAATGTTTGGTTGTTTTGATATCAGGTATAATTTCTTAATATATTTTTATATTAATCCCAGCACAAATACATGATTTGCAAATATTTTCTCCCTTTCAGCAGGTTGCTTTTTCATTTTGTTCATTATTTCTTTTGCTGTGCATCTTTTTAGTTTGATTTGGCCACACTTTTTAATTTTCATTTTATTATTATTTTCAAAATAGGCTCATCACCCAACATGGGGCTTGAACTCATGACCCTGAGGTCAAGAGTTGCATGCTCTACCAACTAACCCAGCCAAGGGCCCCTACCCACACTTTTTAAATTTTGTTGCCTTTGCTTTTGATGTCCTATCCAAAAAATAATTGCCAAAAACAAGAAGCCTTTTCTCTAAATTTTCTTCAAGAGCTTTGAAGTTTCAAGTCTTACACTTAACTCTTTAACCCTTCTCAAGTTAATTTTTGTGAGTGGTTTCAGATAAGGGTTTAATTTCATTTTTCTGCATGTGTTTATCCAGTTTTCATTTATTGAAAAGATTGTCTTTTCCTCTCAGTATTCTTGGTAGCCTATCAAATATTAGTTGACTTTATATGTGCTGGTTTATTTCTAGGCTTTCTATATTTTATTCAATCAGTCTATATACAAGGCTCAAACTCACAAACTGTGAGATCATGACCTGAGCTGAAATCAGTAGTTGGACCCTTAACCAACTGAGCCACTCAGTGCCCCTGGATGGGCTAGATCTCTTTTCTTAAAAAGGATGTTAGCCTTTAGCTTATACTAAAAGCCTGTAATTATCAAAACAGTATGGTATTGGTACAAAAGCAGACACACAGACCTGTGGAATAGAGAACCCAGAACTGGACCCACAAATGTATGTCCAATTAATCTTTGACAAAGCAGGAAAGAATATCCAAAGGAAAAAAGACAGCCTCTTTAGCAAATGGTGCTGGGTGAACTGGACAGCAACATGCAAAAGAATGAAGCTAGACCACTTTCTTACGCCATACACAAAAACAAACTCAAAATGGACGAAGGACCTGAATGTGAGACAGGAAACCATCAAAACCCTAGAGGAGAAAGCAGGCAACAACCTCTTTGACATCAGCTGCAGCAATTTCTTACTCAACACTACTCCAAAGGCAAAGGAATTAAAAGCAAAAATGAACTACTGGGACCTCATCACGGTAAAAAGCTTCCGCACTGCAAAGGAAACATTCAACAAAAGGAAAAGGCAACGGACAGAATGGGAAAATATATTTGCAAATGACATATTAGATAAAGGGCTAGTATCCAAAATCTGTAAAGAACTTTAACACCCAAAAAACAAATAACCCAGTGAAGAAATGAGCAAAAGACAGGAATAGACACTTATCCAAAGAAGACATCCAGATGGCCAACAGACACAGGAAGAGATGCTCAATATCACTCATCATCAGGGAAATATAAATCAAAACCACACTGAGATACCACCTCACACCGGTCAGAGTGGCTAAAATTAACAACTCAGGAGACTGTGGATGCTGGCAAGGATGTGGACAAACAGGAACCCTCTTGCACTGTTGAAGGGGATACAAATTAGTGTAGTCACTCTGGAAAACAGTGTGGTGGTTCCTCAAAAATTTAAAAATAGAACTACCCTATGACCCAGCGAGAGCACTACTAGGGATTTATCAAAGGATACAGGAGTGCTGATGCATAGTTGCACATGTACCCCAATGTTTATAACAGTGCTTTCAACAACAGCCAAATTATGGAAAGAGCCATAAATGTCCATCAACTGATGAATGAATGAAGAAGATGTGATTTATGTATACAATGGAATACTACTTGGCAATGGGAAAGAATGAAATCCTGCCATTTGCAGCAATGTGGATAGAACTGGAAGGTATTATGTTGAGTGAAATAAGTCAGAGGAAGACAGATATATGTTTTCATTCGTATGTGGAACTTGAAAAACTTTCCATGGTGGATGGGAAGGGGAAACAAATAGTTACAAACAGAGAGGGAGGAGGTGAAACATCAGAGACTCTTAAATACAGAGAACAAACTGAGGGTGGAGGATAGGGGGAAATGGACGATGGGCATTAAGGAGGGCAACTGTTGAGATGAACACCAGGTGTTGTACATAAGCGATTAACCATGGGGATCTACTCCAAAAACCAAGAGCACACTTTACGCACTGTGTTTTAGGCAATTTGACCATAAATTATATATTTTTTTTAATTTTTAAATTTTTTAAAATTTATTTTTGAAAGAGAGATAGCTTGAGCAGGGGATGGTCAGAGAGAGGGGGAGACACAGAATCCAAAGACAGGCTCCAGGCTCTAAGCTAGCTGTCAGCACAGAGCCCGATGCAGGGCTCAAACCCACGAACCGTGAGATCATGACATGAGCCAAAGCCAGACGCTCAACAGACTGAGCCACTCAGGTGCCCCAATATATTAAAAAAAAATACACTTATCTTGATGAGCACTGAGTAATATATAGAATTTTTGAATCATTATATTGTACACCTGTAACTAATATAACACTGTATGTTAACTATACTGGAATCAAAATAAAATGCAAATTAAAAAAATTGATTGTAATAAAGAACCCACTTGTTCCTGACAAAGGATGGATGGGAGGGAGGGAGAGGGAGGAAAGAAAGAAGGAATTTTCCAGGAAAGAAAAAATGAAAAAGAGTGAAGAAAGCCCATGTGAATTAGGGAATATCATCAAGACAAATGATTTACATATCATTGGAGTCCCAGAACAGATAAATGGGCAGAAAGTATTTTTAAAGGAATAATGGATTGGGGGAGGTGCCTGGGTAGGCTCAGTCGGTTAAGTGTTCAACTCCTGGTTTCAGCTCAGGTCATGATCTCATGGTTTCTGAGTTTGAGCCCCACATCAGGCTCCATGCTGACAGTGCAGAGCCTGCTTGGGATTCTCTCTCTCCCTCTCTCTCTCTGCACCTCTCTCCCAATTAAATAAATAAACTTAAAAAATGATCAAGAAATAATGGGGGGCACCTGGGTGGCTCAGCTGGTTGAGCGTCCAGCTTCGGCTTAGGTCATGATCTCGCGGTTTGTGGGTTCGAGCCCCACGTCAGGCTCTGTGCTGACAGCTAGCTCAGAGCCTGGAGCCTGCTTTGGATTCCGTACCTCCCCCTCTCTCTGTCCCTCCCCTGATCGCACTGTCTCTCTCTGTCTTTAAAAAATAAATAAAAAGCATTAAAAAATTAAAAAAAAAAAGAAATAATGGGTGAGATCTTTCAAATCCGAGGAGAAATTTGGACACATAAGTTCATTAAGCTCATAGGTTTCCAAATAAATTCAACTCAAAGATATCTTTATTAAGATTCATTGTAATAAAACTGGCCATTATTAAAGACACAGAAGAGATTTTAAAAGTAGAAAGAGAAAATAATTCCTCACATACAAGAGAACCCCTATAAGGCTATTAGTGGGTTCCTCAGCAGAGACCTCGTCAGCCAGGAAAGTGGGAGATAATATATTCAAAATACTGAAAGAAATAAGCCTGCCAACCAAGAATATTTTAGTTGGCAAAACTGTCCTTCAGAAACAAAAGAGACAAAGATTTTCCCAAAGAGAAACTGAAGTTGTTTATCACTTGCCTTACAAAAAATGCTGAAAGTAGTTAAGCTGAAATGAAAGGATAATTAATAACAAAAAAACATATGAAAATATAAAGCACTGGTAATGGTTTGTATAAAGTCAAAATCAGAATAGTGTAACACTGTAATATGATGGTGTATTATCATTTAACACTAGTATAAAGGTTAAAGGACAAAGCCTTAATTATAGCTATAATAATTTAACAGATTCACAAAATTAGAAGAAGTACATTGTGATAAAAAACATAAAGTGTGTCAAAACAATGAAACAGAACCGCTTTCTCACATCATACACAAAAATAAATTCAAAATGGATCAAAGACCTAACTGTAAGATCTGAAACCATAAAAATTCTAGAAGAGAACACAGGCAGTAATTTCTTTGATATTAGCCACAGCAACTTCTTTCTAGATATGTCTCCAGAGGCAAGGGAAATGAATGCCAAAATACACTATTGAAATTACATCAAAATAAAAGCTTCTGCACAGTGAAGGAAACAATCAACAAAACTAAAAGGCAACCTACAGAATGGGAGGATATATTTATAATGACATATCTGATAAAGGATAGTATCTAAAATAAATAAAACTTATCAACCTAACACCTCCAAAATAAACAATCCATGGGCAGAAGACATGAACAAACATTTCTTAAAAAAAAATACATACATATGGACAACAGACACATGAAAAGGTGCTCACCGTCACTTATTATTGGGGAAATGCAAATCAAAACAACAATGGCATACCACCTCATACCTATCAGAATGGCTAAAACCAACAACACAAGAAACAGCAGGGTTGGTGAGGATGAGGAGCAAAAAGGAAACTCATGCACTATTGGGAGGATGCAAACTGGTACAGTCACTGTGGAAAGCAGCATGGAGGTTCCTCAGAACGTTAAAAATAGAACTATCGGGCGCCTGGGTGGCTCAGTCGGTTAAACCTCCGACTTCAGCTCAGGTCAGATCTCACGTTCGTGGGTTCGAGCCCCGCGTCAGGCTCTGTGCTGACAGCTAGCTCAGAGCCTGGAGCTGCTTCCAGTTCTGTGTCTCCTCCTCTCTCTGCCCCTCCCCCTCTCATGCTCTGTCTCTCTCTGTATCAAAAATAAATAAAAAATTATTAAAAAAAATAGAACTATCTTAGGATCAAACATTTGCACTATTATTTACACAAAGAATACAAAAATACTAATTTGAAGGGATATATGTGCCCTGATGTTTACAGCAGCATTATCTACAATAGCCAAATTATGGAAAGAGTCCAAATATCCACTGACTGATGGATGGGTAAGGATGATGTGGTATACACATACAATGGGATATTACTCAGGCATAAAGAAGAATGTAATCTTGCAATTTGCAACAATGTGGATGTAGTTGGAGTTAAAGTAATACCATAACCTAAAAAAGTATCAACCAATTATCTCCAAAAGTGTCCCAAAGTCCGATGCTAGCAGCAGGTGGGATACTTGCAATATAAGCTCTCTCACCACAAGGTAAGTGGGTCCAAGTCGGGCATGCAATGGTAGCCTCTGCCTCAGAAACTTCACCGAAGTTGACTGCTTTATGCCCAGCTATGAAGGTGGATGTGTTGTCGTGTCCAGTAAGATAATAAATCCAGGTAACAGCGTCATTCTGGGGAGAAGTTCAGTGAGCGGCTTGAGTCCAGTCAGTCTCATCAAGAACATGCCCTTACTGTATCCATCTACATGAGTGACCCACATGGTTCTTTTCATAGCAGCAATTTGGGTTTATGGAGTTTGCATCCCCAAGGAGAAGTGCATTTAATGTGGCAGCCTATAGTTTTCCAAATGACAAATCAGGTAGCTAAGCCATTGGCTACAGTCCAAAAGTAAGTAAAAATCTAACAAAGTTCTTAAGAGGAGTACTGGACAGTGTTCTGCCCAACTGAGTGAAGTAACCACATCCATTTTTGCTTCTGCATAGCTGGCCTTTAAACTACACAGCCACGGTAGCCCACTGACACCATCAGTTTTCAGCCTAGCTGAACCATCAGTGAATTTGCCCAAGCATTTAGGGCAAAGTGAATCCAGGGCTCCACTGAGACACTGGCTTTGCTTCAGTGGCAAAACAAAGGATAAGTTTTGGGCCCAAATCAGTAGCTGCTACTTTTTCATGCAAAACCAAAAAGATGCTAGGACCAAGTGAGATGCACCCCTGAACATACTCCTACCATTTGGCCAGCAAAACCTGCTGGTTTAGGCCCCACTCAAAGCATGTTGAATGCCTAAATGAGGTATATATAGTTCCTCAAACCCAGAGTTAAAAAAATATGCTGGTCCTTCTGAGTGGCGGGTAACTGAAGAGACATTTTCTTTGACTGCCAAAGGAATCAAGTGTTGTGATTCTGCCCACATAGACCCCAAAAAATCAATTTGGCAAGCAAGCCCTGGAATTTTTTAGAGTTTATCAGCCACCCTTGATGGTCAGCCAGGGCCAATAAGACTGAAGCTTTTGACTTGTCAATCAACAGAACATCTTTAGAAATAAGAGGGTAGAGGCACTCACTTGAATCCTGATCCACCCTTGTGGCAAATGACAAGGACTTCTGTAAGGGTGGGAGCACCCTGAATGGGAGAATTTCTTCTGACACTTTGTATTTACAGTATAAGCATCAATGTAATTCGTTAGCAGTGAGAGCTATGAATCAGCATAGAGGGCCCTACCCAGAGGTCACTAACTTTTTTCCCTCCTGCAAGTTTTGCCCAAACCCTATCAGTTGATTTCTGGTATTTTTTCCCCTCTTGTAACCTAGATTCTCCTGCATGCTAGGGGCTACAACAGCCATAATAGCCATCAGGAGATTGTTGTTTCCAGACTGGAAGCACAGGAAAAGCAAGGATGTGAAGAAAGCTAGCCTCTGGGAGACATCTAGAACAACTAGAAGCTTTGTTTTCATTGTGGCCCTTTATCTTATCTCAAGGTTGGCATACCTCCTCCCTTGTGCACCTCTCTGCTTCCAGAGTGTGTCACAGGCCACAGGAGCTCAGACCCACTCACTGGTAGAAAAGTAGCAGGTAAGTAGGTGCCCTGGGTAAGGAGGAAAATAATATAAACTAGGTTTGACCTTTAAGTGTCAGTGGTATGGCAACGGTAGTGTTGGCAGTGTACAACATAGCATACCAAGTGCCATCAGTCTTGTATAGTGGATATAGCTACAGTAACAATATCTAGAACAGCTGAGATATGGAAGCAATAACTGGATTCAGTTGGTGATAACTGTAAGTCTCCAAATTCAATAGCAAATCCACTGGCCATGCACACAGGGTTGTGGTATTGAGATAATTGCATCTCTCACTTTCCCTGCTGCCTTTAAGTCCTTAATGAAGGCTGTGATTTCCTTTTTCCTTTTAGGATTCTACAGCATTTCTGTTAAGGGCACAGGGAGACAAGTTGGGTGGCAATTTTACATGTCCCACCAGTGCTTCTCTACAGCTCTTCCAATTCCTGTGGAGACAGACAAGTATGTAACATAATAATCCCTACTACATATTCAGATATGTAAACAACAGTACATTCAATTGCCCTAAAGAGACCCATGTAGAAGGTTATATTAATTCCCTTCCCCATTCTGAACCCTGCCCAAACCCCGTAAAGTTGAACCCAACTAATTCTTACTTCCACAGGTCTGGGTAATATAGAGATTTGAACATTCCTAACCAAAAAAGCCATAAAAGATTGGGCCCTACTCTGTGAAATTCCCTAGAAAAACTTGGATGGTTGTATCGGACCCTCTATCCCCTTTGTGGACAGGGAGACCTTGTCCCTGCCTTTAATCATGTTTCTCTTTAAAGGCTCTGGGATCAAGTTAAGAGGGATGGAAAGTGTCATGGGGTTCAGAAGAAGGCAACCCCATGCCATCTAACAAGACGTCACACTTACTGAGGTCTGCCCAACATTGTATCAGGCAACAAGATCTTCATAGGTGACACTCTCTATATCACCTTTTGGAATTATTTCACTCAAGAGATATAGCCACACTGCTTTCTGGATAGGTCCACATGGTTGTGTCCCTTCAGGTTACATAAGCTTGGCTTGCACAGTAGTGACCTACTTTGTGGAGTCTACTTCAAGACATCTGCTGTCCCATTACCATGATGACATCTCATAAATTTTTCCCCAGTTTCAACATAAGGGCTAAAGGAGTTTTCCAAGTCATCAGAGCTGACTTCAAGAATTTATATTTCTTTGGGTCAGAAGAACATTTTCATTGGCACTGTGTGCACAATTCAGGGCAATAAGTGCCTAAATACTAGTCAATGCCTATTATGGTTTCTCACAAGAGTTTGTCTGTCTCAGGATAATCTCCCCCAAGAGGGCTCAAACTTCCTTTTAGCAGCCAGAACTCAAGACAAAAAAACTCAGATATATTACTGCTGTTTCAGGATGGATGGAAGATTATCACTATACATGGCTCCTATCACCATGTACTTAGCATAAGATGACCCAGCCATTGCCATCCTTCCTTCATAGGCATTACACAACCTGCATCCTCATGTTCCAAGAAAATGATGCAGAGTTCTAATTATACACTTGGTTTCTGCCCACAGCAGTAATAAATTTCCTATCATCCTCACTGTAGGTATGCATCTCTGTCACTGCTGTGAAAGAGGAGATTCTTCTGCTCACCCAGGACAGATCTTAGTACTAATTGCTAAAATGGTATGACTGAGGTGGATCATCAGATTGGCAAGGATGTCTCCCTACCTGGAGGATAATTAGCAACAATCAGGGCACTCACTATTCAGGTATCTGTTTTTAAACCTACTTTCCAACACTTAACGTGCAACCATCCCTTCAACAATCCAAAATACAGGACTATTTATTGCCTGATTAATTATACAATTTGGTCACCACTTTCCACCAATTCCTGTGGGCTTCCCTCAAATCCAACTGATCAGACCACAAAGTCCTCAAAGCCATGTCTGTCAGTATCCCATCTTGTCATCAAAGCTACCCAGAACACACGCTGCTTGTAAGCTAATTAGCCTGCCAGTTTCATGGAGGCTAATAGAAGAAATAAGTCTCCTGAGGCAGAAATAAAAGACAGTTCATTACTCAGAACAATCATAGTAGCCACAGTATAAGCATTTTTACATCATTTCCTCAAGCCCTGATTCTCAGGTAATGCAAAGTGGGCCAGATAACTACAGCACACGCAATGGATTTTGTTACAGAAAAAGAATCCTCTACCTCTCACAAGAACCATGGAGAATGTTTCCCAACAATATGGAACGATTTGTGAAATGATGACATAAATATTAACTATTAACACTAGATGGTAGAATTATGGGTTCTTTCTTACAATGGGAGGGATTGCTTAAATTTTAATAACAAGAATATATCATTTTCAACTCTGTATTTTAAAAATGCATTATGAACTTTGAGATCAAAATGATTATTTGAATTTTTACAAAGCTGCTGAAAATAAGCAAAGAAATTTAAAAATACAGGACACTGGTATCAAATTTAAAAATAAATCCAGAGCTAAAAAAAAAATAGAACAAAATCTATATGTATACTAGAATATACATGTATACTAGTAGTTAGAGTTAGGGCAGATATTAGAATTCCTCTAAAATGGTTCAACAAAAGAAGCTTAACATTAGTGAAAAGCATATTTATGGATAAGAAACCAATAATAAATGTTGAGAGAAGCACTGAAAAGATGTTACCACTCCAGTAAGCGCCCAATGATAGCTGGAGTCAGGGAGGTTGGGCCACCCAGCAGGAGCTACAGATAGGAAGGAAAATTCATTGCCAGAACTACAGCACCAAAGCAGGAAAACAGTAGGACAGAAACACCCAATCTTTCTTCCTCCTATTGCCCTCCAATGTTCTGCCAATGTCTGTCAGTTACTGGACCTAACTAGAAGTCAGCCAAAAAGAGAGGCTGGTAAGGCATTCCATAGCAATCATCTTCTTGGGGCATAAAACAGAACAAAGAAAGGCAGACCATAGACTGGGATGGGGGACAAGATGGAAAATAATAAGTATAGGTACTCTCCACAATCCAAAAGCATTTTTTAAGATACAGTCAAATGAAAACATTTAAAGGCTAACCAATCCAACTGTAATTTACCATATTCAAGTAAAATCCTGATTTGGAAGGAAGTGGACAGAATGTTCTATTCCTTAATGGAGACACATATTTCTTCAAACTCACAGTATCTGCAATTAGTCTAGGTGCCCAGATAAATTAAGGAATACAAGCTCAATGAATATAAAACACTGAAAATTCAGTGATGTTCTCTGGTAGTATTGCTTTTGGTTATATATCATTTTTTCTTATTCCTCACAGACAAATAAAAGCCTAATTATTAAAAAATATAAAATGACTCCTTTCCCTGTGGTACCCAAAGATTTAAGTAAACTATTTCTGACAAAATCTACCTCAGATACCACTGGACAAACATAACCTCCAGAGAATAGTATGATCAAAGAGGAAAATGATTAGGACTTTTAAAATTGTTTCTAAAGAAGATCTATTATGATCAGTAGAAAAAGTCCCCCTACTCCAAAAATCATGGAAACCATTTTTTATCTCTATTTTTATAGTCCCAATTAGTTTCAAGAATTCATAGATGTAATTAGATTAGAAAAACTGACTTCCAGGTGAAAAAATCATTGAATGAAAAAAGAAAGTGGATAGCAAAGTTGGGTGGCTCAGTCAGTTAGCTATCTTAGGTCATGATCTCATGGTTCATAGGTTTGAGCCCCATATTGGGCTCTGCACTAATGGTGCAGAGCCTGCTTGGGGTTCTCTCATTTTTTCCTCTCTCTCTGCCCCTTCCCTCATCTCTCTCTCTCTCAAAATAAATAAACTTTAAAAAAAAGTAGATAAACCAATTATAAGATGCATTTCATATGCCTGAGCTGTATTGATTCAAAGTGCAGAATTAGCAAAGACAATGAGTTTTCCATTTCATAAATGAAATCTGTAACATAATTAAGGCAGTTAAATTCAAATAAATGAATAACAGATTAGTTGTATCACATATACAATTCCCTGTCTTCCTTAATCCGTGTTATCTTTAGGCACTAGAAGCTTAAACTCAAACTTATACATAATCAAGCCCTTATCACTACACTTTATGGAGTGTGAAATTCATCTTTCTGCCTTATGCTTGATACTTATTATGCCAGAGATAGGTGATTCATTTACTTTAAAAGTACTAATTTGCATTTTCATAGGCAGTAAGCTCCTTGACGTTAGTCTTGTGATGATTTTTTGGACCTGACTGCAAAAGCAAGGGCAGCAAAAGCAAAAATAAAGAGGACTATATCAAACTAAAAAGATTTTGCAGAGAGAAATAAATCATCAATAAAATTAAAAGGCTACATACTAAATGTCAGAAGATATCTGCAAATCATATATTTGAAAAAGGGTTAATATCCAAAATACATAAAGAATACATACAACTTAATAACAAAAGAATAAGCTGATTTAAAATGGGCAGAGGATCTGAATAGACATTTTTCCAAAAAAGACATACAGATGGCACATGATGGCACATGAAAAGATGCTCAGCATCACTCATCATCAGGGAAATGTAAGTCAAAACTATAATGAGATATCATCTCACACCTGTCAGTATGGCTAAAATAAAAAACACAAGAAATAACAAGTGTTACTGAGGATATGGAGGAAAGGGAATTCTCAGGCACTGTTGGTGGGAATACAAACTGGTGCAGCCACTATAGAAAATAATATGGAAGTTTCTCAAAAAATTAAAAGTGGAATTACTGTATGATCCAGCAATTCTACTTCTAGGTATTTATCCAAAGAAAATGAAAACACCAGTTCAAAAGACATATGTATGCCTGTATTCAACACAGCATTGATTTAATAGTCAAGGTATAGAAAATTTAAGTGTTCACTGATGGATGAATGGGTAAAGAAGATGTGGTATATACATACATACAACGGAATATTACTCATCCATAAAGATAATGAAATCTTGCCATTTGTGACAACATGGATGGACCATGAAAATTTTATGCTCAATGAAATAGGTCAAATAGAGGAAGATAAATACCATACAACTTCATTTACATGTAGAATCTAAAATGCACAAGAAAACAAAACTCAGAGATACAAAGAACAGACTGATCGTTGCTAGAAGGAACGGGGGAAGAAGGCAAAAGGGAAAGGGTTCAAGAGGTACAAACTTTGAGTTATAAAACAAGTAAATCATAGGATGTAATATACAGCATGCTGACTATAGTCAATAATATTGTATTGCATATTTGAATGTTTCTAAGAGGGTAAATCTTAAAAGTTCTCATCACAAGAAAAAAAACTATTTATGGTGACAGATAGTACCTGGATTTATTGTACTGTATACAAATCACAACATATACACATATCAAATCATTATGTTGTACACCTGAAATGAATACAATGTTATATATCAATTATACTTCCACTAAAAATATATTCAGAGACTCTAAAACAAATCCATCAATACCCTGCAATATTTTTAACTAATTAACCAATTCAACAAATATTTATTGTCTGTCATGGACTCATCACTACTCTAAATGGTAAGATAATGTGATTAGACTATATCACTATCACTTGGAATTTAAAAGGCAAGTGGGAATCACAGACAGTAAACAAACATCTGATACCAGATAATGATACATGAAGAGAAAGTAATAGGGATGAGATAAGGTAGGTGAGTGGTTTTTTACAAGGATCAGAGAAGCCCCCTCTAAGGATATAAACATGTGAGTAGACTCCTGAATATTGTGAATGAATGAAACCTGTGAAGCTATTGGGCAAGAGTAATCCCATCAGAGAGAATAATTGTGGCACTACTGCTGATTACACAATAACCATTTCCCATGGTATTTTATTAGTAACAGAACCTGAATTTTGCTTTTCACAGCAACCTATACAGCCCAAAATGATGAATCATTATTGCAATCCCGTTCCCTTTGGCCAAATACTAGCTTTCCTATTTTTTAAAGCTAGAGGTAGACATGTTACATAATTCTAGGCAAAGAGACACAAAATCTACTGGGGAGTTTACTGGGTAAACTCTTGTTTCTTTGTAGAAATAAAAGGGGGCAAGTGCAAAAGAATAACTTAATTGTTCTATCCTCATTCTTTCATCTCTCTTTACATACAATACCTGGGACTGAAGCAAACACTTTGTGATTATAAAGTGACAAGCATGAGCATAAAAATGGAAGGTTAGGGAAGAGCTTGTTCCTGGGTCCTTGAGAACACTGTTAAGCTACTGAACCAATCACAGAAATCTTGGCCTCATCACATCATTGATGGGATTCCAATGGCATTACCAGGAAAAATGTGGTTTCAAGGTCAAGATCCCAAGGGTGTGACTGTAAGATCTCTTATGAAGACCTCAAAAAGATTTAAGGTAGTGGGTGCCTGGCTGACTCAGTCAGAAGAGCATGCAACTCTTGATCTTGGGGTTTTGAGTTCTGGCCCCACATTGGGTGTAGAGATTACTAAAATAAATAAAAATATTTTTAAAAAAGACCTAAGGTCATATTTCATTTGTTTTCATTGCCATGTAGTACTCCATTGTGTGTATGTGTGTGTGTATGTCAAAATGCTATATTTCAACCCTAAGCCTGATGCAGTAGTAATAGCATGAGACAAAGGATCTTAGAGGGGAAGCAGTATAGTTTGCATGTAGGAGACACATGAATTACTTTGAGGTAGAGATACTTCATTTATGGTGTTTAATCTCCAAATATGGCTCCAATGAACAACACTTTCCAAGATTCATGCCCTTATGTAGTCCCCTCCCATACTGAAACAGGACTGAGCCTAAGACCTGCTAAAACTAACAGAATTTAGTAGAAATATTCCTGTGCTGGTTCCAAGACTAAGTCTTAAGAGGTCCTGAAACTTCTGTTTTTGTGTATTGGAAGCCCTAGGCTGCCACATCAGAAATTCAGCTGCCCTCCTAGAAAGACCACAGGAAGAGGCTGCATTGAAAGGGAAAGGGATAATCCCTAAGGTTACATAGTGGGGGATGGAGAGGGGGTGCAGAGAATAGATACATTAAACCAGATTGTCCATGCATTCCAACTGAGCCCAGATTTACAGCTGTCCCCATCAAAGTGTAAGACATAAGCAAACCTCATGATTGTTCCAGCCCAATCGAGGTCCTAGATAATTAGGGGCCCAGCCAATATTAAGTGGAGCAAAACAACTGCCCAGTTAAACACAATCAACCCACAGAATCTTGAGATAATAAAATGGTTCTTTTAAGCCACTAAATTTTGGAGTGGTTTGTTATGCAGCAATAAATAACTTCACCTATCAAATGAAAACTGAGTATTTTGGAAGTCAAAGTCAATAGAGAAATTAAAAGGCAAACTATAAACTCTAAAAAAGTATGTGCCATGAGTATATCGATGTTTAATATCCTCAAAATGAGAAAGAGCTCACTGTAAAACCTACACAGCATCACCAAGTACTTAACAGAAAAAAAATGGACAAAGGACATGATCTGTCTACCCATAGCAGGGACAAGCAAAATGGCTAATAAGCATGAAAAAGTTCTAATCATTATTTAAAAGACCATTAATATTCTGCTAGTAAGAAAATAAAATGGCAAAGTCTTTCTGGAGAGCAAATTTGTCAACATGTCATTTCTATGAATACAGGAGGCGACAGTCACAGATTCAAATACTTCAGCAAAAGGATGTTAATTCCAAACTTAATGTCCAACAATATAGAAAATATATAATTGTTTAAAAGAATTATTAAATTTCTATATTTCAAGATACTCTGCATCTTATAGATTTTTAAGGACACTCACATAACATGGTTATGTAGTCAAATTTTAAAAAGCACAAATAAAATTATACACACACACACACACATATATATAATTTGATCCAAGTTTTTAAAAATAAATGAAAAAATATTTTTACATAACCGAGCCAAAAGGAAAACAAAACTGTTAAGTAAAACTGTGGCAGCAGGATTATAACTACTTCTATTTGGTCTTTCATGCTTCTACTTTCTAAATATTCTATAACTGCATTACTTCCACATTCAGTAAAAACACTGTTATTTGAGAATAACTAGATATTTAAGAATAATTCCCCAGCTAGAAATATTTAATAAAATTATGTTTTGGAATTTGGAAGAGAATTTAGAAATGACTTCATATGATCTACCATTCAACAGATGAGAAAACAGGTCTTAGAGAGTTTAGGTACCCAAGCTTGTTGAAGTGTTTAGAGGCAGAACCTTACTTAGAATCCAGATTTTTACCCACTGACTAATACACATTTTTATACTGCTTTATGAGCCACCTATAATAGTGATTCAAATAAGATGTAAAGATCTAAGTAGAATAACTCATTTTGAGAAAAGCTTTAACCCTTTGAATTTATATTCAAAACAATCTCATTTTAAACTATAAAACTGTTTGCAATTAGGATATATGTTACTTCCTATAAGTTTTATTTAAAAATCCCACCAAAATCACTTCCCAAGATTTTAAATTTCCTTTGAATTTACATTTTGTTATTAGTACATATTCAGTTGAATTTTATACCCACCTATGAGACTAGGGTTTTCCCTCCTTACTTTATGGATATAAGTAGGGTAGGAATGTTTAATACACTTAGACACACTTCCATTTGGAGACTTTTCAATGCACTTTCAATTTATTTTTTTTTACATGAATTATTGTTTTTCCTAGTCTTATACTTGTAATATGAGGGCAGATACCTTTAGTTCAAGGTCTTCTTCTGTATCTTGGCTTTGAAACCTACCTTTTGATTTTGAATCTGGAAAAACTAGCCTTCTGCCCTTCCTTCTAGCTAAGCTTAGAGTATTGTTTTGCCATCTAATTTCTGCCAGAGATAAATCTAAGATCCTCTTCTTTATTTTACTTGGATATATATAGCTAGTTTTCAAATTTACCTCTGATGGAGATGAGTCCGTCGGTGAAAGGCTTGGATATCTATCTTTCATATGTGATGGAAACAATGCATTTTTCATTTTTCCCTCTGACATAGCTTCTGACTGGTGTTCCTCTAAAGGTGTCACTAGTGTCAGGCTAGACATAAAAAGCAATGGAGTTTGCTTTGGTGACACATGGATTTGCTTTCGTGACTCATCTGTTTGCTTTGGTGACTCATCACTTTCAGGAGCAACAGCAATAGCATATAAATTATCTTCATCTGACTGGTTAAAAGTTGGTAGAAGAGTAAGGTCTTTCTTATCATCATTATCCTGCAACTAGAAAATATATCACTAAAGCAAAGCTACCAGTTAATCATTACTGACTACTAAATATTTGAAACTAATAATACTGGACTTAAAATAATTTACACCCTTATCCTTTATCATAACAAGTTACCATCAATGTTTGTCAATTGTTACATTCCTTATTAAAAGAGTTAAGAAATTCTCTACTTGCCTGAAACCATGGACTATAGAATATTATCCATTAAAAATGATCATACTGCTTTATAAATCAGTGGTTCTCACATACTTAGATTTTATAAATCAACATCTCAAAAAAGAGCTGTTATTATGCTACATCAATACATCATAAATAAAGGAAATTTTAACAGCAAAATAAGCACAAAGAGCAATATCATAAAATCACAACTATATGATAAAGGAAATTTTAAAGCAAAATAGTACAAAAAACTATCAATAAATAAAGGACAGCATGTTAAGCTAAACAAATTTAGCTCTATGAAAAATTCCCTATATTGTCTTTTTTCCCCTCTCTCTCCTTGGACTGGGGAAAACAGTACATGTTGACTCTTCAGTTGATATTTGGAAGACACTGACCCAACAATGAAAAACATTAAATCCTATTTGTCAGGTAGTATAGAAAAATCTTTTTCTTTGTTGGCTTACCTAAGGATCCATTGCTTTATTGAATGAATACCTATGTAGAATTAGCTAAAATGCAAATAATTCTATGTGAACCCTATGTTTTCCTTATATTTTAAATACAGATTATAAACCCATAGAGAAAGTAATGAATGTGGTTAGGTCTGTGGCATCCATTTCTAAGATCAACGTGCAGAACTAACTTTATGCTTTTATTCTTAATTGTTGCCCCCTTTCTCTTCATCAACATCTGTTGTTCCCCTATCTTTATATGTATTTTTAAATATTACTATTTTATCCTGTAACTTCCCTTTTAAGAGTATAATTTAACTTAACTAAATAATGTAATTGTACATACAGATATTGCCATAACAGAAATAACCATAAAAACCGAATAACTTCTTGGGTGCTTTTATTTCCATCTATAATATTTTTCATTTATACATAATTCATTCCTTTATAAAAAAGTGACTACTAGATGTTATTTTCCAAGTTCCCCTACCTCACTTGGAACAGTTTCAGCTCCTTCCTTTATGGAGGGAACATCTATAAATAAGTGAAAAGAAATATTTTATTATATTATAAAATAAACATATTTATACATATGTACACTAATAAAATACTATTATGATCTTTCTCACCAAGAACAAAGAGCAGTGAGTGAGAGGGGCTAACCTCCAATCTTCCACAGTGATATAAAAGACGGAAACTGATTCTCTTACTCCTGAAACTTGAGCATTTCAGGTGAAGAGTAGGCTAAAGATGCAATCACTCTGCTAGGCTGGCTGATCCTCAGAGGGTAGGAAACGGAACATATCAAAAGCTAATGTAGCCAGGAGGCAGAAGCAGGGAAGTAGAGAAGTAATTTGTGGCACAAGTCTTACAACAATAAATCATTATTCTATACCGGCAGAATCCAAGATGTTATAGATATAGTATTATGCATCTATTTTACTTTCTAAATGAATCTTTTCACAGAGAGATTTTTTTAAAAGACTACCAGAACAATCTCTTCCATTATCTTACTGATAACTTGTGGTAAATTCTCAGATTTAATGCTAATTTAATTTCCTGTCCCCCTCTCTCTCTGTCCTCCTTACACACACACACACACACCCCTCTACAGCTAACATTTCAGAAAATACCGTTTTCATAGATCATAGTTAAGATTTAACTATATTTTTGTCCTTACAAGGAATAAAGGAGCATTTAAAAAAATAACTCTTAATTGGGTCTAAGTCTTTTCTCTGGAGTGTTACAAAATAAATACCTAATAGTAAAACTATAATGAGACACATATTTATTTCCAAGAAAAAAATGAAATCCACTTAAAGCAAATTACTAATTTTCTTTTTGTGATACAACCACTGTACTTTTAATTATCTTAATAATAAATATATAATGTGAATGAAGTTTCTCAACCTGATGTTACAATATCTTTAGGCATCTTTTCAAACTGGCTTTCAAGTACCTCACTGGTATCACTTCCCTAAAAACAAGAGAAAAAAAAAAAGTATTGGAGAAATGTTCTTAGAGAGCTTATCTGCCTTTATAACTTCTTTTATGCCTTCTTTAAAATTTACAGAAGAATACAGGTTTATGAGAGAAGGAATCCAAGCAATAGTATTTTAAAGAGTATACCGTGGCTAGGAGTTAATGTTCCAGGGAGAGGACATCCAAGAATTGGTATGGCATTTGAGTGACAAATGTAGATAAGAAAAAGAGTGAGATAAATGACATAATATTATAAATTCAAGGAACATAAGAAAATACCCCCAGAAAACAGATTTTTATTAGAAAACATTATAGCCTATGAGTTGGAAAGAGAAATTATAAGGTAGAATGATCACTGTTATAAGATATTGATGTTTTAATAAGAACCCAAAGTCCATGGTTCCTTTAATTTTCCATAAAATACTAATTCTGTATTAGGAAGTGCTAATCAATTTACCCTAAAGCAGTACCAGTATGCCCAATTATAATGAGGCGTTGAGAAATAGTAATATATCTGTATCTTATGACTACCATTTCAAGGCTGTGGTCTTAGTCAACACTTTATTAATTCACTGAAACCCCTCTGAATCTCTATTGCCACAGGTCAAAATGTATAGGTTAAATTTCTAAAAAATTTTTTTGATGTTTATTTATTTTGAGAGACAGAAACAGAGTGTGAACGGAGGAGGGTCAGAGAGGGAGGGAGACACAGAATCCGAAGCAGGCTCCAGGCTCTGATCTGTCAGCACAGAGCACGACTCAATGCTTTAACCCACCAATAGTGAGATCATGGCCTGAGCCTAAGTTGGACGCTTACTGGACTGAGCCACCCAGGCTCCCTGGTTAGATTATATTTCTAAATATTAAACCTTACTTATATATATATCTGACAAAGGTCTAGTATTCAAAATATATAAAGAACTCTTACAAGTGAACAATTAAGACAAAAATAGCCCAGGGGCTCCTGGGAAGTCGGTTAAGCTCTGACTTCCAGTCATGATCTCGTGGTTCCTGAGTTCAGGCCCCCATGTCGGTTTCTGTGCAGACAGTTCAGAGCCTTGGAGCCTGTTTCACTTTCTGTCTCCCTCTCTTTCTCTCTGCCCCACCCCCCACTTGTGCTCTGTCTCTCTCTCTCTCAAAAAGAAACATTAAAAACTTAAAAAAAAAACCCAATTTTTAAAATCAACAAAGGATTTGAATAAGCATTTATCCAAAGAAGATACACAAATGGTCAGTAAACATGTGAAAAAACGTTCACATAATGATTCAGAGAAAGGCAAAGCAAAACTCTACCAAAGAGTTACCACTTCAAACCCACTAGGATAGCTGTAATTAAAACAACAAAAAAAGTAAAATAACAGGTGTTGGAGAATATATGGAACCTTCATACATTGCTGGTTGTACGTAAAATTGTGCAGCTGCTACAGAAAAAGTTTGACAGTTCCTGAAAAAGTTAAAGAGGGAATTATATGATCCAACAATTCTAGTCCTAGGTATATATCCAAGAAAATGACAGACATATACTCACATAAAAACCTGCACATGAATGGTCACAGCAGCATAACTAGTGATAACTAAAAAGTCAAAACAGCCCATGTCTATCAACTGATGAGGATTAAGCAAAATGTGGTACATCTCCATACGGTGGAATATTATTTGGCAGTAAAAAGAAACAAAGTATTGCTACATGCTGCAATGGGATGAATCCTGAAAACACTATGCTAAGTAAAAGGGCCAAGTCACAAAGAACTATATACTGATTGATTCCACTCAAATGAAATGTTTAGAGTAAGCAAATCTGTAAGAACAGAAAAGAGATTAGTTACTGCCTAGGGTTAGAGGGGTGTGAGCGGTTTGATTAAGGGGTTTCTTTTGAGCGTAATAATGTTTGAAAATTGATTGTAACAATGGACATACGACTCTGTGAATATACTAAAGGCCACTGATTTGTATACTTTAAGTGAATTATATCTTAACAAATATTAAAAAAAACGGAATCTTGCAAATTATTAGTTAACATTTATTGAATATCCCATTGGGAAATAGGAAAGTACATGAACCATGAATAACATTTTATATATCAAGAACTAAGCAATATCTTATCATCACTTTTAAGTATCATAATCTTTTTAAAATAAATAGTATTAAAAGTTATATATGGAGAATGTATTATGTTAACTACCTTACGTTCATCATGGGTCAATTTTGGGGCAAGCACGTCTTCTAAATAACTAGCTTTTTCAATCCATGTGTTCAGATTTCTATATTCTTTTTTCATTTTTTGCAGCCTAAAGAAAGAAATCAGGTATACATTTTAAAAATAAGTGACAGAAGAACATATACGGCATGATTCACAGAAGAATACATTCAGTATGACACATTTATAAAATGTTCTAAGAGAGGCAAACCAGCAATAAATTAAGAATAGGAAATTCAAAGGAAAAGGAATGGATTATAATAATAGTGAGGCATTAGCTACCTGAGGAGGGTTGAGGAAAAGATGGAATCTCATAAGGGCACACAAAACACATTTTTGATAGCGATTTTTTTAATTTTTATTTAAATTCCAGTTAGTTAATATTAGTTTCAGGTGTACAATCTAGTGATTCAAAATGATCATAAAACACCTGGTACTCATCCTAACAGGTACACTCTTAATCCTCATTACTCATTTAGCCGCCACTCCCTCTGACATCCCCTCTGGTAACCACTAGTTTGTTCTCTATAGCTAAGAGGCGGTTTCTTGGTTTGTCTCTCTTTTCCTCTATGATCATAGAAACGAAAAAGACAACATAAAAACATCAGTGAAACTAACAGCTGACTTTGGGGAAGGGGGGCATTGATATACTTTCTGTTAGGCTTACAAAGAAGGAAAGATAAAAATCACCATTGTACACCCAGTACCCGAGAATAGTACCTGACACACACTAGGTATTTAATAATGTTACTAAATGAATAAAACATCAGAATAGAGACTATAAGGGTTCTTAGGTCATTCAGCTCAATGTTAATGAATTAAGTTATGAGTCTGAATAAAAAATATATTCAAAATAAATAATCATTTTTTAAGTAACCAAGCGTTCTGCTTCTGGCAATGATAGACTGGGTTACTTCAGATAAACCATCTTACTATACAACTAAAAAGGCTGGACAATATATATATATTTTTAATTGTGTTTGAAAGTGGGGCATCTGATGGCTTAGTTGCTTGAGAGTTCAACTTAGGCTCAGGTCATGATCTCACAATATGTGAGTTCGAGCCCTGCATTGGGCTCTGTGCTGACAGCTCAGAGCCTGGAGCCTGCTTCAGAGTCTCTGTTTCCTCTCTCTCTCTGCCCCTCCACCACTTGCTAGTGTGCACGTGCTCCCTCTCTCTCAAAAATAAACAAAATTTTTTTAAATAAAAACTTTTAAAAATTGTTTTTTGAAAGCATCAGTCACTTATAAAAGCAGCAAGGATTTACAGATCCAAGATTATAAGAATATCAGAGACAATAAGCTCCATCATTTGGTTCTATTTTTCCTTCAAGGCATTTGTGGTGGCTAACAGTTAAGCAGCTGAGCAGAGCCTAGAAATAGATATACCAGAATTAGGGAACAGGACTAGAGTTCAGACCCTTCCAAGGATGAAAAGCCAAGGTAAACATCTAGGCTTTCAGTTGGGACCCCAAAAGGTGAGATCACATGAGTAAGTGCCTCCTTATCTGGTGACTTACTTGCCTCACACTAGTCCCAGTCCTACTACTAGGTATAAGATTAAACCATTAAAAGACTAATCCTCATAGAAACTAGATCCAAATCATTTCAATCTCAATCTCCCATCCAAGTACTAATCAGGCCCGACCCTGCTTAGCAGTTCAATCTCAATCTCAAGTGAATTAAGGTGATCTGGGATGGTTAGTGTCCCTAGTCTAGTTGGCTGACAGATGCAAATGTCTATCTTTGCCATAAGAATATACAATCAAGAGCCACAAATTAGTTCTACAAATACAATGTTTAGCACATAATAAGAACAGCTAGTTATATGAGAATATAAGGTTTGACTGAAAGTTAGGAAGGAAAAAAACCCAACAGAAATAGACCTACAGGAGATCCAGTTATCACAGATGAACTTTAAAATAGCAATGGTAGGGGTGCCTGGGTGGCTCAATCGTTAAGTGGCCGACTCTTGATCTCTGCTCAGGTCTCACAAACTGTGAGATCAAGTCCCATGTCAGACTCCATGCTGACAATGCGGAGCCTGCTTCAGATTTTCTCTCTCTCTCACCTTCCCCCTCTGCCCCTTCCTTGCTCATGTGCATGCATGCTGTCTTGCTCTCTCTTTCTCAAAATACATAAACTTAAATAAAGTTTACTGTTTTTATTTTTGAGAGAGTTTTAATTTATTTTTGTGAGTGGAGGAGGGGCAGAGAGAGAGGGAGACAGAGAATCTGACGTGGGCTCCAGGCTCTGAGCTGTTAGCACAAAGCCCAACATGGGGTTGAACTTATGAACAGTGAGATCATGACCTGAGCTGAAGTTGGATGCTTAACTGACTAAGCCACCCAGGCACCCCAATAAATAAATAAACTTTAAAAGTAGCAGTGAGTAATATGTTCAAAGAATTCAAAGAGAAGAAAGGGATTTTGATAGAGAGGTGGAAACCAAAACATAAAGGAAAATAACTGCAATAAAATAATTGAAATTAAGAATTCAGTTAGTTAGTTCAGGGTGCCTAGGTGGCTCAGTTGGTTAACTGTCTGACTCTAGATTTCAGTTCAGGTTATGATTTTATGATTTGTGAGTTTAAGCCCAACATCAGGCTCTGTGCTGACAGTGTAGCTCTCTCTCCCTCTCTCTTCTCCCCAGCTCCCTCTCTCTCTCTCTGCCCCGATCTCTCTCAAAATAAGTAAACTTTAAAAAAAAAAAAAAACCCATACACACAAAAAATAATTCAATTGGTTTAACAACAGATTAGAAACAACGGGAAAAAAACAGTGAACTCTAAGATAAGAGAGGAGAAATAATCTAGACTGAAGCACAAAGAAAAACAGATGGGAAATACAGAAAAGAGCAAAAGAGACCTATAGAATACATTATTGAGTGAAGAGTAGAGCAAGTATTATACTTTCTCCCTTATAAAGTCTCACCTCTTTTCTTGCCATTACTTTGACTTTTCTAAACAAATATCTAAAGCTCATGTTGCAAAAGAAAAAAATTAATGTACAAATAATACATAAATAAGATGAAGACTTCTTCGTTTTATTTTATTCTTTTACCTTTCCCGAGGTGGTTGCTGAAGGTTTTCAAGTTGCACTACAGCTGGCTGGTTGGTTTGGGGCACTGCAGTTGGCACACCAACAGTAACATTCAGGTCTGGTGATAGGAATGCTGGATATTCTATTGGCTGTGGTGTAATTACATTTCTGCAAAGTGATTATAATGTTAAATACTGAAATTATACAAAAGACCCTTCTAAAATCAGTGGTAGCTATTGCTTTTACATTGTAAGCTCACCTGTCTACCTTGAACCATCAGAGGGTAGAGCTAGGAAAGAAAAAGCTCAGATCCTGACAGAAGTGCTCTCTTGGGTATTCTTACTACGAAGATAGGCAGTAGGATGGGAAAGGAGATAAGGACCTAAAGTTCTAATGAGCAGTAGAAAGTGTTTAAGCCCAGACTTCTCTCCCAACATCTAGATCTAAATCTCTATTTTATGGTCTCACCAAGTTGACACATAAAATTAATCATCAAAAGTCCACCCACCACTTGTCAACCTGACACCTAAAAGTATCTCTTTAAGACATATTTAATCTCCAAATTAGAACAATAACATGACATAACTATCCTTCATACAACCAAAAACTCACTAGCCTCTTCCCCAGAGAAGAATAGAAATCTTTGAGTGATGTTTACTCTTCTTAGTATCCTGAAACTTAAATAGTATGATGCACGTTTAACAGTACTTAAGTAAAACACAAAATCAATTATAAGGTCAGTATAGCTTATGTTACATGATGATAAAATATGAGAGAGAGAAAAAAAGATATTTCTATAATATAAATCTTTTTTTCAGGTCACTTGTTAGATGGGCCAGAGTAGCACACCCAAATAAGGAATAAGTTGTCTCCAAAATCCAAAAGGGCCACCACTGTTGTTACCTCGCTTTGGTTATAGGAAGGGCCAGATGTAACAACTTATCTTTCACCTTAACAGGATTATCTTGACAAGCCTTATACCACTGGATCCTCAAAATTTCAATGAGGAGGAAGACCCCTGAATTTTTGTCATAATTCTTCCTACACTCTCTGATATGCAAATGTCTTACCTAAGTAACTCTAGATTAGTTGCTACTTCCTGTTCAGTAAGCCCAATCAGCATAAGGGGCATCATTGTAATGGACCTGTGTAATGTTTTATATAAGGGAAAGGCAAATCAAGATTCCTATGAACGTATCTAATGACATAGGGCTGGGGAAGTTGATATACCTGAGGTAAGACAGTGAAAGTATATTGCTGACCTTGACAGCTGAACACAAGCAAACTGCTTTTGATGGTCTTTATATGGGGAAAATAGGATTTGCCAGACCACTAGTTGCATACTATGTACCAGGGGATGTGTTAACTTGCCCAAGCAATGAAACCACACCTGGTACAGCAGCTGCAATCAGAATCACTACCTGGTTAAGCTTACAACAGTCTATTGTCACTCTCCAAGATCTGTTTTATGCATAGGCCAAAATAAGTGAGCTAAAAGGGGATGAGATGGGAATCACCACCTCTGTATCTTTCCAGTCCTTGATAATGGCACTAATTTCTGCAATCCTTCCATGAATGTGGTATTGCGTCCAGCTTACTATTTTCCTAGGTAGAGGTAGCTCTCTTAGTGGCTTCCTTTAGCTTTTCCCATCCTAAAATCCCTTATTCCATAGGTCAGGGAATCAATGTAGGGATTCACCAACTGCTAAGTGTGTTGATACCAATTATGCAATCTGGAATTAGGGAAATAAATACAGGATGGGTTTAAAACTCCATTTCTTCACCTGACTTACCTAAGTCCCTACTCTGACTGGTGGACAACAGTGATGTTTGGGTCTTCTGGAATTAGTGTTATTTCAGAGCCAGTAGTGTCCAGTAGTCTCTGAAAGGTCTGATTATTTCCTTTTCCCTAATGTATAATTACCTTGGTAAAAGGTTCTCCTTCCCATTTTGGAAAGCTGGGAGAAAGATTAACATTACAAATTTTTATCAGCATACCAGCATCTCCCCTTAAGGGGAACAAGCCTCCTCTTCATTTGAAGGTTTCTGGGTTTGAAACTGGCTCAAATCTGGGAATTGACTGAGGAGCTATGACTGTTTTTATGACTTAGGTCAGAGTTTTGTTCACTTGACTTAGAACTTTTCTGGTTGTACAGATTAAGTAAGAATTTAGTAGGCTTCCTATATATTTTATTTCTAGGAACATCATGATTAACTAGCCAATGCCAAACGTCCATGTGAGTCAAATTATTCTGATTGCTGCTTTGACTCTACTCTCTATTACAGTAACTACACCTGTCTTGCCGTTGGTGGTTGAGTGCCATCACTTGGCCCCTGCCATCCTTGAATCCAGTTACTCCCATTGCATTCAGATGTATCTCAGTCCAGTGACTACAGCTCCCACTGTGAGATCTGGCCCACAGAGAAGAGCAATTCCAGAGCTCTTTAAGGGTGGGGGTCCCCTCACAAACTTACATCTCACAGTCATGGTGAAAGGTGTATTATCTGGACCCTCCCTGGGTGAGTGAAGCAGGTCTTAGACAAATCCATGCCAACATCACAATCTCTCTAAGCCTTTGAATACCTTCCTCTATCTAACCAAACCAAAGTAGGTCCAATTCACTCAAGTGGGCTTCATTTGGTTCAAGTTTCTGCAACCAAACAAACAAATGGAGCCTTTTCTAACCCCCTAATCTGCAACATTAAATGCAGAATCTCTGCTTATCATAAATTAACAAATTTGCTATGACCCAGTTTTGTTCCTTCCACCACTTTCCCACACCCATAGTTTATGTTTATCTCTAGGAGGATTCTTATCTCATTTGTATTATAATAATTTCTTTTTATGAGTTACTTTTGCACTAAACCATAAGCTACTAGAGGGCAGAGATCAGGCCTCATTTATTTTAGTATTTGCAATGCCTTGGGGGTATAGGAGACATTCGATGAATGTTTATTGAATCAATGAGTGGATAAGGAAAAAATGGTCAATAAACATAAAACATTCAAATTTTACCATTTCAACAAATGACCAATATCAAGTGGACAAAATTTGTTTTTAATGATAATACCCAGAATTGGTGAGACTACAGGACAATAAGCACTTCAAAACATATGTTCCCATCCTAATTCCCTCATTCCTATTTTCTCGATTTCTTATTCTCAGATAGCACTATAGATTAAATTTCTATCTCAGGTGCTCATTTTTCTTTTATCTATTTTTAGTTTAAATTTTTTAAATTGGTTGACATATTTTAAGTTACTTTTGGTTTGCTAATAACATTTTTTGAATGCACACTTTTTGCTGAAGATCTGTAGGTGACAACTTCAGTGTGCGGAAGTGGGGTAACACTACTATACTGTAGAGCAGAAAACTGAGAACTATTAGACACTTTGATCTTACAAGTCCCTCACCTCCTTCTAGAAAAGGTATCTCACTGGCCAACTTTCCTAATCAGGCTAACTCTACCTCCCTCCCCCCATCAGCCATGAAGCACCCTTTCTTCTTTATCTTATTTCTCCAGGAATATACCCAGAAACCCAAATTTTCTCCCATCTTATTAAGCAAAACAAACCACTACTCTCTTTACCTTGGAGTCTAGCCCATTGTGGCTAGGTCTTAAGACACCAAAATGATCCATCAAATAGGTTAAATGCTTTAAATGCCACATCATCAAATTATGTAAATGAGAGTTCAAACACTCACGTCACAGGGTCTGTTCTTTGTGGAGGTGGTGCAACAGTCTTAAACATGGATGGTTCAATAATTTTCTGCAGAGGTTTTAACTGAAGAAAATAAGTGTATTTTAACACTGCTTAGTTACAATTACAGTGTATTCTACTACTACGATCCTCCAGGACTATGAGATAAGCCTTAAATACACACAAAAAGAAATAGAACTAAGAGAGGAAGAACTAATATTCATTGAGCACTAAATGTCATGAACATTATATCTTTAATATTATTTTTAATCTTCTCAATAATCCTATGATGTAGATAACTGTGCTTATTTTACAAAAAAATGCTGAGGATCACTACTTTGTTCAAGGTTACCCAACAGACATCAGAGCCAGGTTTGGAAGGCAACTTTATCTGCCCCCAGTGTAGTGCTTTTTTTACATTATCAAATACAGGACAGTAGGAGACTATATTAATGAAAAGTTGATAGACATAAAACCAAAATCAAAAACTTTTATATTTCCCACTCTTTTTCACCTAATACCTCTGTTTCATGTTTTTGGTAGAGTCTACCTACATAAAACAATACTTGCCTAGCCTTAATATCTCCCTATGAGTGTGATTGCCACATGTTTTACTCATATTCAGACACAAAACCTAGCTCTGAAGTGGTGCTTATAAACTATGTTACAAAACAGACTAAACAGAAATCCCTATAAGGCCAATTCATAAGAAAATAAATAAAATAAGCAGAAGGAAAAAGAAAGAAAAATCAAAGAAGGAAAAATATTTTTAAAAGACTGTGTCTAGTGCTTTCTTCTGTATATTACTGACTTCTGATTCAAAATGCATTAAAAATTGATATACCATTGGCAAAATTTTAGAATAACATTTTACCAGGGAAAATATACCAATAGACTTATTTAATAAGAATAATGTGGGGTGTCTGGGTGGCTCAGTCGGTTAAGCGTCTGATTTTGACTCAGGTCATGATCTCACACTCCGTGGGTTCAAGCCCTGCATCGGGTTCTTTGCTGACATCTCAGAGCCTGGAGCCTATTTCAGATTCTGTTTCTCCCTCTCTCTCTCTGCCCCTCCCCCACTCATACTCTGTCTCTCTCTGTCTCAAAAATAAATAAACTATAAAAATTTTTTTAAATAAAAAAAGAATAATGTAGCCCTCTCAATTCCTAATTTAAAAAAACCAAGATGATAAAAAATAGCAAAAAACAGAAATGAAAGATTATATGCAAAGTATAGGGGTCATATCCTCTATATAACAGCAGCACTGATGACACTGGGTTTATAAATGCCCCAAAGTTGTGATAATACCCAGCGATATCAAGAGTTCTTTCAAACACTTGGTGAGAATGTATGTTGGTCCAACATTTCTAGAACAATTCCTTGACAAGGTCATTGTTTTGGACAATAATTTCCATTCTACGAATGTAGCCTAAGAACATAATAAAAAAACAGGATCAGGTTAATGTACAAAAATTTCCACTGGAACATGGATAAATAGTAATACATTTAAAAGGGGGAGCACGAGCTAGGAAGATTAACTTCTTTCAAAATATAACATTCTTGATAAATCAAGGAGGGCTCAAATAACACCAGACTTTGAAATAACTGTGTATGGGGGGGGGGGAGCATATGTGACCAGAGTAAAAAATATTATGTGACTATAATTAATGACTCCATTTTTAATAAGTATTTTTAGATATAAAAATCTATACTTAGCACACACTTAAAATAATTTTGTTTTTAAGTGAATGAAAACACAGACACACAAAAGCAAAGTTTTATGATAAAAGCATTTTGAATATAGGTTTTTTTTTTAATTTTTTTAGTGTTTTATTTATTTTTGATACAGAGACAGACAGAACATGAGAGGGGGAGGGGCAGAGAGAGAAGGAGACACAGAACCCGAAGCAGGCTCCAGGCTCTGAGCTAGCTGTAAGCACAGAGCCTGACGCGGGGCTCGAACCCATGAACGTGAGATCTGACCTGAGCCAAAGTCGGAGGCTTAACTGACTGAGCCACCCAGGCGCCCCAAATATAGGTTATTTTTAAAACCATGAGAGACTACTGAATACTGAAAACGAACCAAGGGCTGGAGGGGGAGGGAGGAAAGGGGGTTATGGTCATGGGGGGGCACTTGTGAGGAAGAGCACTAGGTGTTATATGGAAACCAATTTGACAATAAACTATTAAAAAAACAAAAAAAACAAAAAAAATGTACATGGAAATAAAAAAATGGTAGTTTCCTTTATCCTTAGGCTGGAGAAAAACAGCACTCTTTTAAAAAACATGTATTTTACAGGGTTTATCAAACTGGATAGAGGCTCGAGATTTGACTAAAGAGCTAAAGAATAACTTTTAACAGAGAGGAACTAACCTGGTGTGAAAATCCATAACCAAAGTTTCCATAGGAGAACATAAATTCTACCTCCAGCCTGCAGATAAACTAAACACGTGGCAAATTTATTTTACTGTTTGATCAGAAAGTTATTTTAGTGAAAAAGTGATAGCCAACTAATATTTTTACTTCACAAATCTATGTTAAAAAAAAACAAAGTATAGATCTCCTTATTTAAAAAAAAATTCACACAAGGGACTCCTATAAAAGAATCTATGGAGTTCCTGAAATGTTAAAAACTTTATGTTAAGGAATATTATATGATTGTTAAAGAAAAAAATGTCAATTTATAATTAACAGGATTACCTTGATAGACATATGCATGAATATACATGCATATGGTTTTAAAGTATTTACTCACACTTCTTCTACCTCCACTTCCATTTTCAGATAAAAATTTTATTTAGACAAGTGAATTCATCTCTCTGAACCCCAGCTTGCTCAACCGTGAAATGAAGGAGGGTGTCAGAGGTTATGACCTCAAATATCCATCATTCTCTTTTGTCCCTGCTATCGGCAGCAGAAATGTCTTTGAATAGATCCATTAATCAAAATAATAATTTTAAGTACTTAAAAAGAAATTCAAGTGAGAACTGTAAACAACTCTTCAGACACTCCTCAAGGAGAAAAATATTTTCTCAATTAAAGCTGAAGAGTCAAAGCAGCAGCTAGGGCATTTTACTCTCTTATTCAATAATTTCAATTTTCTTGTTCACCATTTAGTAGTTAAGGTAGCAGCATTTTAAAAAAAAAAGGTGGAGACGAAGATTTTGTGAGCAAATATTGTTTTATTTAATACATTTCTATGAATGCAAATAGTGAATGGTAGAATAACGAAGAGAATAAAAACACTATCAGAGGTTAAAACTATATCAGAGCAAAATTATACAAAATGTTAAGTGTGTCCACCAAACTTTGGAAGTTTCAGCAAAGTTCTTACTGTGTTTTTATGCAGTATTTTAAATTCTTCAGTAAAGCACCCTTTCTGGAAAAAAGTAATAGATGATAAAATTCTCAAACACAGAGTCATTCATATAATCATCCATATATAATCTAAACTATTTCATAAATTTTGGAAAATCAGGTAATGATTTTTAATGCACATGCTAATTTAATAGCTAAATACAACTATAATGAATATTTGGAAGAAAATAAAAATTCTAGGTTATACCAAAAAATAAATGTTAATATTTACATTTATGTTTTAGACAAAAATGTTTCTGCTATAGTTCCCCTTTCTCCAAGTTGTAAAGGGCCGCGCCCGCACTCCTTTTGTGGGGTTGAACATACCTCTGCGTGATAAACTGACTCATGACTGCTGCTCTCACCCTCAGAACTGTTGCGATCTTCTTAACCAGGCAAACCTGAGGTGTCCTTGTTCACTACCTCTCATCCCTGCCACGCTATCAGTGGTCCCATTTAATCCAGCACCCCAGCGTTAACAAACAACCTTCCATCTTTAACTGCTGCACTAAACATTCCCTCTTTATTTCGCCCAAGATTTGGCTTACTGCTAAGGATGCTGCTTCCCTCACAGACTCCTCGCATGAAGGCTCACATACCTCAAGACCAGGAGGTGGATTAGCATCCACCACATTCCCCTTCCATTGCTTCCAGATCATGTGATTACACATAGATATATAAGTTTTCCATTTTTAAGCTTCATGCTATCTGGCATGTGTTTCAGACATTCGGGGCATAATTCTCATTTAGTGCAAACTTTAGCACCTGGTTCACATATCCTCTCCACCCGCAAAACCTAGCAATCTGCAGAACCTATGTAACCCCTGCCCTCTCAGTTCCTGGTGAAGCGTTATAATGAAGGAAGTAACATCTGATGGTACATGGCAGATATCACATAGAATTAGCATATCATACATGCTCTTCATATAGTCACAAGATTTCTCAGAAAATTCATAAATAACTGGAATAGGTTTCCCTAATGATCCTGTCAATCTGCTCTTTACAGCTTCTTGCTCTTAATAGCATTCCTTCTCCTGAAGTGGGGAGTGGGGAAACGCTGTATTGTTCCAAGACTGCCTTTTTCTTCTTTTTTATAAACTGTGCCTCTGCTTTTGATCAAAGAACTTGACCTACTTGATTGATTCATCTCCTTCATACATAAAGTAAACTTTTAGTCATACTTGTAACTATGGTAAATATCTGAGTTTGTTCTCTAGGTCTCACTGAGATCTGCCAATTAAGTCTTCACTGGAGCCAATTAATACGTTCATCTTGAATGTGCTTCTCAAATCCACCGAGTTTTAGACTTGCCTTCACTCAGCTCCTCTGATGAGATTCAGTGTGTAGCAATGAGCTATTTGGTAACCTGTCCTGAATTTGGTTTTGCTCTGCCCAAAGCAGGTTACATGCCTAAGCCCAGTCTGGGAAAGTGCGGGGTGGGGGTGAGGGTGGGGGTGACACTACATTACTCAAAGGTATGGATAGAGGGATAGATACTCAAATTATGATGTTCTACAAGGCATTGCTCTAACAATATTTCACACCTTTGAATTTTCTGTGGCCTTTCTCAAATAATTACAGTGCTACCCATCTTTCTGTTTATCACCTAGTCCTAGGCTTATCTGCTAAGGATCATATAGCCAAATGAATAATCACAAGTAGTACTAGAGTTCATCCCAAAATTAATACATTCCTTTTATAATCAATACAAAAATATTATATACTCCAATATACTTAAATTCCTTAACTGGACCGTCCACTAGGCCCTAACAATTAGCTGATATTTCTGTTTTCTCCCAGAGCCTCAAAGGAATGCAAGATGTGTCAGGGATGAGAAGAAACAACGGATTCATGATACAAGCTACAGATCAATTATTTTTTATAAAGATATGCAAAACCTATTATGTGATTTTTAAAATTGAACTCAAAGCCTTTTTCCCCCATAATAAGGCCAATTATATTCAGACAGTAATTGGGAATAATTGGTAATTATAACAATACACTTACGGCCTCTTCATGTATACCTGTGGAATAACTGTTATGCACTAAAATGGCCCTTCTGAGTTTCCAAACATGATCTGTAGTTTGCGTCTGGTCATCATGTCTTCCCAATTCATCCACGTTCTAAATATGACCAGTCTGCATGAGGGCTTCTACCCGAGCTAGCAGTTCTCAAACTAAAACAACTGGCTTATCATTTACCCCTGCCTGGGACCCAAACACCAAATGATACAGTTCAAGCTTTAGAGACCAGACCAACCAGCATAAGTTTGTTGACTAGAATAACTCTAGGTTATAACATTTTCCTTGAACTTTTATTGTCCAGTGTGGTCGAGTCTGTGCAGTAGCCTACACACGTTGTTGGACCCAGGTAAACACTTCAGGAAAAGCAGAATCATTAATAAACTAAGAGGCCTTCATGAAAAGATGTTCAATAGTATTGGCTATTAGGGAACCACAAATTAATACCAAAATGAGATATGACTACACACCTATGAGAACGGCTAAACTATAAAATGGTATCAATACCAAATGCTGATGAGGATGCTGAGAAACTGCATCATTTATTTCTGATGAAGATGTATAATGGCCTAGCCATTCTTGAAAAAAGTCTGGCAGTTTCTTTAATGACTCTACATGCAACTATCTTACAAACCAGAAATTTATCTGGTAAACGAACGCACTCACACGAAAACCTATACACAAATGTTTACAGCAACTTTATTCAACCCAGAACTGGAAACCCAGATGTCCTCCAACGGGCAGATGGTTAAACCAACTGTACTATACTTACACCCTGTTGTGCTACTCGACAGGAGAAGGAAAGAACTAGTGACACATGGAATAACCTGGATGACTCCCCAGAAAATTACACTGGGTGAAAAAACCCACCATGAAAAGGTTACATACTGTGTGATTCCATTTATGTAATATCCTTGAAATGAGAGAATTACAGAAGGGAAGAAAAGATTAGTGATTGGCTGCCAAGGGTTAAGAGGGGGTGGCGCGGGAGAGAAGTGGATGTAGCTATAAAAGGGAAACACGAGGGACCCTGGGAGAGGTGGAAGGACTCTGCATCCTGGTTGAGATACTGTGTGCCACAATTTTGAAAGACGTTACCATCAGGGGAAACTGAGTAAAGGATACAAAGGATCTCTATTATTTCTTTTAACTGCATGTGAATATACTACTATCTCAAGAGAAGAGTGTTATTTTGTTTTGTTTTTAAGGCTACATGTCTATTTAAGGTGGGCCAAATTCATCTGTGGTACTTACTCTCCCATTAGACCTACTTTTAAATAGGGCTGGATACAAAGTGGATTCAACATTTTTATTATATTTATGATTGTCTCATAGTTCTTGTTTTCCTCTATTGTCTGATATGCAGATGTTTAGATATTATTATACAGTCATCATCCCAAGGTAACAACCAGCTAATAAAACCGTATCAAAATAAAAACTAAAGACAAAAACCACCAAAGTCCTTATGGTCAGCTTTGTCTTTCTGGGATCTGAGTTTTAACCAAAACTGGGTAACTGAGAAATTCTAATAAGGAAAATGACACAAGTCTTAATTAAGGTAGAAGTGCTTATAGAAGGATACTGACAGATATTACATAGCAACAGAATATCCTGAACACACCACAGCTAAAATCATAAAGCTCTTCGAGGAAATCCATTAATAACCAAAATTGCTTTCCTTGATGATTGTGTCCATTACATAATAATGGTCTCTTTACCATATGATGTAACAATGCATCAAAATGACTTAGAACAATTCATCATAATGTAGAGACTTTTTGCAGATGTGCATTAAAAGATATGTTCAAGAAAATTCACTGCAGCATTGTGCATAGTAAAAACTGAAAACAGGGGCGCCTGGGTGGCTCAGTCGGTTGGGTGTCTGGCTTCAGCTCAGGTCATGATCTTGTGTTCATGAGTTCACTCCCCGCGTCAGGCTCTGTGCTGACAGCTAGCTCAGAGCCTGAAGCCTGTCTTCAGATTCCGTGTCTCCCTCTCTCTCTGACCCTCCCCTGCTCACACTGTCTCTGTCTCTCAAAAAAAAAAATAAGTAAAACATCAAAAAAATTTTTTTTAAACCTGAAAACAATCCAAACGTCCATCAACAAATCTACAAATGAGCGATGTTCCACATGGAACAATATATAGCAGTGAGAGAATGAGTGCCAGCAAATGAAATTACCTGTATTAATCTTAGAAGCATAATATTTTAGAACAAATGATACTAGCTTGCAACTATATATAAGTAGTAAAACTATGAACAGAACAAGGTAATAAATACAAATTTAAGATAATCATTACATTTCTTGGAGGGAAGGGCAGAAAACAGAATCTGGTAACAGCATAGGAACTTCAACCAGATTACATTTACTTTATACCCTTTGGGGAAAATACACAAATCCTGTATTCTATATGTCCTTTAGAGCTCACCCCTTTCCTCCCCTTACGCTGTAGTTGTCAGATAAATTACATTTACAAACATTATAAACTCTACAAGACAAGGTTATAGATCCTATAAAATTTGTGTATTTTCCCTAAAGTAGTATGAAGGTTATATTTTTGTTTTAAATAGTCATACATTTTAAAGAAATTAAGAAAAAGAATATTCATTTGGCATCTCTATTCTGCTAAGTCCATCAAATGAATTTTTGATTTTAGATTGATTTTTCATTCCTATAATTTGCATTTGGCTCTTTTTATATTTTCTATTTTTATGCTTAGGTTTATTAAAAAGATTCAGAATGAAATACTGAGAAATGAAATGCTTTATTGCAATTGTGGGATGGTGGGTGATATTTCTCATCTAAAAAATTTACCATCATAAAAATAAATACAGAGAAGTTTACACATATGACTATAATCCAAATATCCTACTCCCTTGAACAAAATGTGACTAATAATATACATTTTTCTGATGCCTAAATTGCTATATAGCAGAGGAAATTTTAGTAATTTCCAAGATCTTTCCCTCCTAGTTTCCTGAGAATCTTCAACTGCTTACTCTTATTCATTAGTCAGTATTTTCTCCTTCATCTGAGGCCTCCTGCTAATATGCTGAAAAAGCTGATTTCCCCCAAATTCTCATTATGAAACTTTTGAAACATAAAGATCATCTGAAAGATTACAGCAATAAGTATAGATATACCCTACACCTAGATTAAATAAGTTCAAACACTTGTTTAGCAGCTTTTAGAACTGTTGTAACATTTCGCCATGCCTGCTTTATCTGTGTGTACACACATTCACAAGTTGCAGTCATCATGTCACTTCATACCAAAATGTTAAAGCCTCAACTTCTGTACCATATAAATAAGGACATTCTTCTACATAACCACAATATCAACATCAAATTTCAGAAAATTAAGTTATTTTCGAGTTTTATCTAAAATTCAATATAGATTCAAATTTTCTTAATTGTCCCAAGAAGGTCTTTTTATAAGTTATCTTGTTCAAACCTGTCTTCAGTCAAAGCTGTATGCCTTTTAATCTAGAGCACTGTCCTCCATCTTTTTTTTTTTTAACAACCTTAACTTTTTAAAGAATCTAAGCTGGTATGTACCACATTATGTATTTATCTTACGTTAACATGATTTCTTATTGATTTCTCTATCTCCTAAATTCTATAAACTAAAAGTTAGATCTAGACCCTGCTTTGTTAGATTTGCATTAAACATTTTTGGTGAGAATAATTCACAGGTGATGCTGTATACTTGTACCACCATAGGAAGCATATGATGTTAAACTGTCCACAAGCTCTTGAGTAAAGTGGTAACCACAACATCACTCTATTGTAAAGGCACCTTTTCCCCTTTGCAATAATTAATCTGTAGGCTGTTAATGGTGGCATCATGAAAATATTTTGTTCCCCAATAACCTTTTGCCTAATGTTTTCAGTAGCATTGTTAAGTCTTGATTCAATTAACCATCATTCATTATAAAGAACTGCAAGGGGCACCCAGGTGGCTTAACAGGCTAAGCGCCGGACTTGGGCTCAGATCATGATCTTGCAGTTCGAGAGTCTGGGCCCTGCGCTGGGCTCTGTGCTGACAGCTCAGAGCCTGGAGTCTGCTTCAGATTCCGAGTCTCCCTCTCCCTGTTACCTTCTCCCCCTCTCTTCCCCCCCCCCCAAAAAATAAACATTAAGAAAAAAGAACTGCAAAAATGGTTAATATGTAATTCTATCATTCTTTCTACACTTATTAACTGGTATTCTTCTGTTGAAAGTTTTAAAATCCCATTCTTCTTCCCTTATTTTTTTAAGATCACCAAGACATAGATTTTTCTTTATTCAGAATTTGCAGTGATCTTTTTGATGTTCAAATTATCTTGAAATAGGCCAACAGGAGCCCCTGCAATCTGGCTCCTATGTCTTTTAATGTAACTCCATTAGTCTTTTTAGGATTCCTTGCTTTGCATCCTAACAAATATTTCTAAAAATCCTTAAGACTGTTTATATTTGTTCACTAATCAGTTCTCTTCCTTTGACTTCGGGGCAATATGGCTGATGGAAAGTGAGAGGGGACTCCTAGAAAGGAGAAAGCATGAGAGAAGAAACCAAAAAAATCTGTGTATAAACCCTGCCCAAATTCTGGCGAACCCCTAAACAACACATGCACAGGGCAGACTGCCAGCTAAGGATAAAAGAACTGAAATTTGCACCGTCAACTAAGAGAGTTTGTGGTTTGAATCCTGCTTAAAAACATTCCAGAAAACATAATAAAACATGCTTATTAGTCTTTTGGGTTGTGTCACTGCCTTTCACATTATAAATTTTTAAAAATATTATGCTGTTACAAACCAACTTTTTTTAAATATAGCCCCAGGGAGATACTGTTTCCTAAGCATGAATTTGAAGGTAGATAATAAACCACAAGAGCCCATCAGATACAGATAAATAACAACAAACACCAACTGGACAATGTGATACCAAAGTGAAAAAATAACTTTGATACATACCTGAATTACTTTATAAAGATGTACCTGAATACTCCCTAAAGAGAGAGGATATTTTTCTGTTTTGGCATATTTCATTAGTTCCAAGTAAATATTATTCCGCTCATCATCTTGATGCCTGGGAATCTAGATACAAAAAACATATGAAAAGAATTATTATATTTTCAGTTTGAATTTCAGATATAATTTCTGAATAAATACATCCATAAACTATCCTTGTATGTACTTTTGTGTATATAACCTAATTATAAGTTTACATATAGTTAGCTTTATAAATTGTCAATCTCATAGTCACATACGCCTTAATGTAAACAAAAATCAGGATCTTATGTGTAACATCAATTACAGTCTTTTGAAATATGCACTGTCTACATTCTCTAACTCTACACAAAAGTTTAGCCTCAACATTCTACTGAAACTATCTTACAAAAGGTAATCTAATATCCAATCCAGCAAATCTAGGTAATCCAAAAACCCAGTATCAAAAGACATCCAACATGCTTTTCAAGTCTTTGTTCCTTTACTTACTGAAAACACATATACCACTGTCTCAGCTTGGAGCTCTCTCCCAACCTTGAGCTCTGTAACAAATACCACTATTATGTGACCTTTAAAATGCACACTCTCTTGCTAATTAGAAAAAATCTAATGTTTCTCCAGTCTAGGGACTTTTAAAAAATATTTGCTTAAATATATAATTGGCATATAATATTGCATTACTTTTAGGTGTACAGCATAATATCTGTATATATTGTGAAATGTTTATCACAATAAATTTAGTTAATGCTCATCACCACACAGTTACAATTTATTTTTCTTGTGATGAATTTTTAAGATCTACTCTCTTAGCCACTTTTTTTATAATAGTTTATTGTCAAATTGGTTTCCATATAACACCCAGTTCTTCTCCCCACAAGTGCTCCCCTCCATGACCATCAACTCCCTTCCCATTTCCCCCTCCCCCTTCAGCCCTGTTTGTTTTCAGTGTTCAATAGTCTCTCATGATTTTCGTCCCTCTCTCTCCCCATCTCTCTTTTCCCCCTTCCCCTCCCTATGGCCCTCTGTTAGGTTTCTCCTGTTAGACCTATGAGTGCAAACATATGGTATCTGTCCTTCTCTGCCTGACTTATTTCACTTATCTTAGCCACTTTCAAATGCACAATACAGTTATTGCTAACTATAGTCACTATGCTGTACATTACATCCCCAGGACTTACTTATAACTGGAAGTTTGTACCTTTTGACCACCCATTTTGCCCACTCCCCAAACTCCCCTCTGGCAACTCCACTCTGTTCTCTGTGACTATGAGTTGTGGGTTTGTTTGTTTTTTAGAAGTTTTTTAGATTCTACATATAAGTGAAATCATACAGCATTTGTCTCTCTGCCTAACTCATTTCACTTAGCATAATTCCCTCTGGGTCCATCCATATTGTCACAACTGGTAAGATTTTTTATGGATGGATAATATTCCTGTGTGTGTGTGTGTGTGTGTATGTGTGTGTGTGTGTGTATCAAAAATTTTAAGCCATTCTTCTGTGGACACTTACATTGTTTCCATGTCTTGATTAATATAAATAATGCTGCAATGAAATGGAGGTGCAGAATCTTTTTGAGATAGTGATTTTGGGTTTTTTGGATATATGTCCAGAAGTTACATTGCTTGATTCTAGTTTTAATTTTTGAGGAACCTCCATATTGTTTTCCATAGTGGCTGTACCAATTTACATTCCAGCCAACAGTGCACAGGGATTCCCTTTTCTCCACACTTATCATCATATATTCGACTTCCACAAATGCTACAAATTTTACCATTCATCATCATCATTTTGTTTTAAACAATTAGTAGTCTTTCAGAGAATGATTTTTTAATTGTTTCTTTTATTAAAGTATTGGCTTTCTTGAAAAATATTTTAATTCAATAATTATTTATTAAATGTTAATGAATTTTGGGCACCAGAGATATAATACAGCATAGTAAGGTAAAGCCCTTGAACTTGGGGAGCCTGCTGGCTACTGAAAAAGGAGGTCAACGCATAAAAGGAGGAATACACTGTGACCATCATCATCTGTAACAGAGCATCACTGTAGGACCTATTGTAGAGCGGCAGTCAACAAAGTCTTCTCTGAGAAAGAGAATATCAAGATCTCAAGAACTTGGAAATTATGAGATATTTTGATTCAGGACCAGAATGAATATACAACATTCATAGGTAATTTACTGTGAAATTACATGATTATGTCTTGGTAGAATATTTTAATTATTCACTAGCAGTTCTCAATGTATTTTTTTAATATTCACTTTATTTTAAGGGAAAGAGAGAGCAAGTGGGGGAGGGGGAGAGAGAGAGAGAGAGAGAGAGAGAGAGAGAGAGAGAGAGAGAGAGAGAGAGAGAACCCCAAGCAGGCTCCGCACAGCCATGAGATTATGACCTAAGCCAAACTCACTTTGGATGCTTAACTGAGTCAACCAGCTGCCCTTATTCAATGGTTTATAGAGGTATTCGATACATATTACATTATGATATGCAAATTTGCTTATTGATGGAATTTTGAAGAATGAAAAATGTATTTAGCCATTACATAAAAATTCAAAATTTAGGGGAACACTTTAAAAAGTCTTTTCTTTTTTAATAGTCCTTTCTTTTTACCTGTATATTCACCTTTACCAGTGCTCTTCATTCCTTCCTATGCATCTGGGCTTGCAGCGGGGATCATTTCTCTCCAGCTGAGGTTTATTTCAGGTCTTTTAGATACACATTCTCTTACCTTATGTCTTTCACCATCTTTTAAAAGAATATTTCCATGGGGTTTAGAAATTTAGGTTGCCTTTTTAAGCACTGGAAAGATGGCATTCCTTTATCTCCTGAACTCCATTGTTTCTGATGAAAGTCTGTTGTTATTCTTATGGTTGTTCATCTAAACATGCTGTAGTTTTCCCCTCTGGCTACTTTAAGTTTTTCTCTTTATTGGGGTGCCTGGGTGGCTCAGTTGGTTGAGCATCCGGCTTCAGCTCAGGTCATGATCTCATGGTTCATGGGTTCAAGCCCCGCATCGGGCTCTGTGCTGACAGCTAGTTCAGGGCCTGGAGCCTGCTCCAGATTTTGTATCTCCCTCTCTCTCTGACCCTCCCCTGCTCACGCTGTCTCTGTCTCTCAAAAATAAATAAAAAACATTAAAAAAATTTTTTTTAATTCTCTTTATTTTTGGTTTTTGGCAGTTTGATTATGGTGTACTTGGGTATGATCATTTTTGTATTTCTTTTTCCTGAGCTTCACTGAGTTTCTTGAGTCTACTGATTGATGTCTTTCATTACTTCTAGAAAATGTGTAGCAGAGAAAAATGTAAAATACTAAATACTCTAATAAATACTTCCTCTTCTATCCTTCTGAGATCTAAGTGAACATCTGTAAATTGAATGATACGGCCCATGGGTCTCTTCTGTTTTCTCAGCCTTTTTTCTCTCTGAAACTGCAACTTGAATGATTTCTATTGACTTATCTTTCAGTTCACAGGTCCTTTCTTCTGTTGCGTCCAGAATGTTTCAAATGAATTCATTTCAATATTGTATTTTTCAGATCTAGAATTATATTTGGTTCTTTTTAGATTTTCCATTTCTTCAAAATTCCCATTCTGACCATCCATCTGGTCCTCCTTTTCCACTTTGACACATTTACCATAGTTGCTATAAAGTTCTTATCTCCTAATTCAAACGTTTAGGTCACCTGTGGGTTTACCTCTATTATTGGTTTTATTTCCTTATGCCAGCATCTTTTTATTGTATGGAGTATGAGTCTCTGGAGTTTTTATATCTTCCATTACTAAGTTTTGAATTTTTTTTTCTGGAAGCCAGTTAATTGCTGGCAAATCATCTTGATTCTATGACAGCTTAGTTTGAGAATGGGTCTATTTCAGCCTTTGTCCATGGTACCAGGGTTTTAACCCTTACTTTTAAGATAGGATCCTTACTCCTAAGACTTGGACTTTCTGGGATCTCTGATGAATACTGGTAATATTCAACAAAATCTCTCCATTTTAGCCGCATAAAACTCCAATGACTCTGAATTAATGACTCTGAAATCTCTATTCAGCTCTTAGCTCTCCAGCATCTACTCTCTGTAATTCTTCCTAGGAACTCCCTTTGCAAATGCACACCACAGCATGCAACCAAGAACCTGAATGGAATAACTATACAGGCCTCCGCGGCTCCTTGTCTGCCCCTCCATCCTCTCCAGCACCTCACCGGGCAAATTCTAGCCACCTCAGTAACCCCAAACTCTCATCTGTTTCCTCACTCAGCCTCTGCTTTCTCCACCAAGCAATCACTCTCTGGCTTCACATTTTTTTCCTTTTTAATTTTTTAAAATGTATTTTTGAAGGAGAGAGAGAGATAGAGGGTGAGCACATGAGCAGGGGATGGCAGATAGAGGGGAAGACACAGAATCCAAGGCAGGCTCCAGGCTCTGAGCTGTCAGTACAGAGGCTGACACAGGGCTCGAACTCATGAGCCATAAGATCATGACCTGAGCCAAAGCTGGCCATTTAACCAATTAAGCCACCCAGGTACCCCTGGGTTTCAGTTCCTTATGACAGATTCACTGCCAGGCTGAAAGCTGTGGCAAATGTGGAGCTCCCTTCTTCTGCTTCCCTCCTCTTAAAGAATATAGCCCTCCGATTTCCCTTGTTAAATATCAGAAAATAGTTCCTTCATATATTTTACTTGATTTTATAGTTGTTTAGAGCAGAAGAGTACCTCTGATATCAGTTATGACCAGCATGGCAGGTCAGAAATCCATTACTATTTATTCTTTAACATGAATTTTAACACCACTTACTCAATAGCTGCCTAGAACAATAAAACTAGATTAAAGCCACTTACTATTCCTTTTATTTGCTTTGGTTCTGTTTTTAACCTAGATCTATTTTGTAGGCTTTAGCAAATTGAAGTCCTAAAGTAAAAAATGTATAATTTTACTTTATCCCAGTTACATGATATATAGTTTAAAAAGTCAAATAGTTGTACAGCAGTTAAAACAAATAAGAACTTTTTTTCTCTCATGTTTGATTTTTTTTTTCTGTATGTTATGATGTTTTGACATCTTAACAAGTTTGCTGGCGGGAGACAGACGTTCTATCCCTGGGCTAGCCAATTCCAAGAGACAGAAAAGGGGAGAGCTAGGTGCAAGCACATCTTTCATATGCAAACCAATCCCAAAATTATAGCCCTAACTACTTCCTTATCTAACTCTCACATGGAGCCACTAGCTCCCCTGCCCTAAATCATCCTAGGGCCAGGTACCAAGCAACTAAAGACTATCCCTACAGCCTAAAGCCTACAGGAATTAGTCGTGCTAACCAATCCTAAACTGTTGACCCTGTCCTGTATTGCTTTCTCAAGTAAACCCCAATGAAGGTTTCAGCCTAGGCTCTCTCCTCACTTGGGTCTTCTGTCTCCTGACCATCCTAATACTTCCCTTGTGGCCCTATGTAGTGTGGTGTGTCCCTTTGTTCCCTTCTTTCAATGGCATTAGTCTCTCCATGCTGTCATTCAGTCATACCTCTATAAAGTAAATCCTGGGTATAATTTTAGAATACTACTCCATCCACCCCATTTCCACTCCTCAAAAGCCACCTTTAAATGGATTTCTCTGGTTTTTGCCATAAAATCGGTGTTTCAAAGTCACATTCTTACATTATTAAGTAACTTACTTTTAAATACTATCAATTAAGTACTTACTGTAGAAGAAAATTAGCTCAACACCCTCCCCCACAGTTTTTACATTTCTCTTCCCTTCATTCCTCCAAGATCATACTTTTTGTTAGGCCAACACTTAGTGTTTACATTGTTGTATATGTAACTATTTTTCAAAGTTTAACAATATAATTACAATTATTATATTTCCTTTTCTCTATCACTTAATTTTCCTAGAGTTAATATGTATTTTGCTTTTTCATGTTCCTTCCCTATGCAGTTTCCTATGTAGCTACTACTAACTCATTCCCAAACTTTCTATTAGAATTCCACTAAAATTCTTCTCTCAACATGTTCTAACTACAGCTCCTATTAAAATAAAGAAAAAGAGAGGCGCCTGGGTGGCTCAGTCGTTTGAGCGTCAGGCTTCATTCAGCTCAGGTCACGATCTCATGGTTCGTGGGTTCGAGCCCCATATTGGGCTCTGTGGTGACAGCTAGCCCAGAGCCTGGACCCTGCTTCCGATTCTGTGTGTGTGTCTCTCTCTCTGACCCTCCCATGCTCACACTGTCTCTCTCTACCTCTCAAAAACAAATAAAAAACATTAAAAATATATATAAAAAATTTAAAAAATAAAGTAAAAGATTTTTGGGACACGTGAGTGGTGCAGTTGGTTAAGCATTCGACTTCAGCTCAGGTTTTGATCTCATGGTTAGTGGGTCTGAACCCCACTTCGGTCTTTGTGTTGAGAGCTCAGAGCCTGCAGCCTGCTTTGGATTCTGCATCTCCCTCTCTCTCTCTGCTCCTCCCCTGTTTGTACTCTGTCTCTTTCTCTCTCTCAAAAATAAACATTAAAAAAATTTTAAATGAAGAAACAGATTTTTATTATGCTTATAAAGATAACCACTCTATTAACTTATATTATTTTTCCAGTGCTAATTTCAGTTTTATTTAGGTGAACTTACGTCCACAAAATTCTTGAAAAATTAGCAAGCTCAGGAAAACTATTTGCAAAGTAAAAGAAATAATATAGATTGCCTTTAGCAAAACTATGCCTGATGTGTGTGTGTGTGTTTTAGAGAGAGAGACAGAAAGCACAAGTGGGGGAGAGAGACAGACAGAGACAGAGAGAGAGAGAGAGAGAGAGAGAGTATCTTAAGCAGGCTCCATGCTCAGTACGGAGCTGGATGGGAAGCTTGATCCCAAGACCCTGGGATCGTGACCTGAGCTAAAACCAAGAATGGGATGCTCAACCGACTGAGCCACCCGAGTGCTCCACTTTTTAAACTATATTTAAAGAACTATCTCCAATACTCAACACTTGAACAAAATAAAGTTCTGAAGATTAAAACTAAAGGTTAGAAGATATAGAGCATAGAGGAAATTTTTTAGGATTTCACTAAAAATTTAACCAATGTCATAAAACTGTTAGGACTAACAACTAGACTAATCAATAAATCCTACAGCTAAATGAAATAGTGCTGCTTGTTTCAAAGGACACTTTGAGATATACTTAAGATTCTAAAAAGCTTTTTAAAAAATATATTTATTTTGAGAAAGAGGGAGTAGCAAAGGCAGAGAGTGGGAGAGAGACCAGAGAGAGAAAATACCACACTGATAGCACAGAGCCCAATGCCAGACCCAATTTCACCAATCGTGAGATCATGACCTGGGCTGAAATTAAGAGTCAGGATGCTTAACTGACTGAGCCACCCAGGTGTCCCTAAGTTTCTAAGAAACTTAACTGTAAAGAGAAGCAAACTCTTAGCATAGCAAGCTCTGGTGTGAGAGAAAGTTTAATAAAGTGAAGTCTGAAGCCAGACTGACTCCCTTCCCAGCTCCACCATTTACTAGTTCTAGGACCTTAAGAAAGCTCTTTTACCTAATAGTACCTGTGTCCTCATCTGTAAAATGAGAATGAATATAAGAGTGTGTGTGTGTGTGTGTGTGTGTGTGTGTGTGTGTATGTGTGTGTGTGTGCATATATATATATATATATATAGAGAGAGAGAGAGAGGGAGGGAGGGAGGGAGGGAGAAAGAGAGGGGGGTTTATAAAGACTAAATAAGTGAATCTATGCAAAAAACAATCAGGGTTTACATAAGAGGAAAGGAGAGACGGAAATGAGGAAATGAAAAACAACTTTAAGGGTATGCTATGGACTGATCATTCATTCTCTCAAAATTCATATGTTAAAGCCTACTCCTCAATGTGATGGTATCTGTATATGGGGTGTGGAGGAGGTAATTAGGTCACAAGGGTGGAGCCCTCATGAATTGGATTAGTGCCATTCTGAGAGACATAGAAATCTCTGTTCTCTCTGCCATGTCACTATGTAATGAGAAGACAGCCATCAGGAAATCAGAAAGCAGGGTCTCACCAGACACCAGATCTGCCAGCACCCTGATCTTGAAATTCCCAACCTCTGGAAAGGCGAGAAATGAGTGCCTGTTGTTTAAGCTGCCCTACCTAAGGTAATTTATTAATGCAGCCCAAGCTAAGACCGGGTAGGAGAGGGCAGATGAGAGGAGAAGAGCAAGGCAGAGAAAAATGAATGTGTGACAAACACTCAGAACCACAGGAAGGAAGAGCTTAAGTTAGAAGACCTCAAGATTATGAATTTTCCAGTAAGTTGTTTATTTAAAAAACACCAATATAACCCATGACATGGAAATAGAGTACTGTAAAATGTCCAATAAAAAGACACTGCATTTGTTTCTTTCCCATCCCCTAAAAAAGGACATAATTAGTGTAAATTATTTGAAACTGTAAAAAACAATCTTATATCTAGAAGAGAACTTTAACATTACCTGTATGGAAAAATATTTTATGTCATCAAACTTAATTACATCACTCTCATCACTTTGGGGTAGCAAGCTGCATATTTTTGTACACTTTACAATGTTGTTTATAGAGATCCGAACGTACAATTTACTGTAAGGTTGTAAACCAACTGAAAACACAAATATTTAGGAAGCAAATTTTGTTGTAACTGTACAATAACACATTATATACTTAATCCATTAAACAATTCAGGTGAAACCTAAGAATTAATCAACTAAATAAAGAAGGTAATTGCAGAGTATATTAAACAATTTTAGAAGTCTTTAAAAATTTCTGTCCATCAATAGTAGGTACAATACAAGTAGGACGGTTGCTTATTCTTTAGTCACTTCTATATTTCTAATAGACTAATCACACACACACACAACACACTCACACACACACACACATATCCTCACATTTCCATTATAATCTTTTGCAAATGTTTCTATATATTATCTTAAGGTGATTAAATATTTGTAATATATAGTTTAAAACTTCTCTAAGCATAATTATGTAGAAATTCAAAAATTCAGGTAAAGTCACTTGAGAGTAATTTATTTTTAAAATCACGATAAATTTAAAGCAGTTTTCTATTCTCATTCATTTCACTATATACTTCATAAAACTATGCAATATTGTTATTTTTCATAGCACTCTATGCATTAGAACAATTTTTATGATTTAATTATAACAAAAATCTCTTTATATAGAATTCTCTTCAATAATTCACTTTATATAAAAGACAAACACCAACTCTTCATAATGAGACTGGTTTTATGCCATGATAAATCTAATAATGAGCAATCTGTTTATTTAAAGGCACCAAGATAAATTAAATCCTTTAGACAATGTTTAAACAGCACAATTATCCCTTAGAAATAATTAGTATTATCATCTAGGATAGTTTGCCTTTAACTTATATGGTGATTGAGGTGGCTTACAGACAGCTGAAAAGCTTTTGTCACTTTGCACATCAAACAGTGGAGGTTATTTGCCTCTACTCTTCAATCTGGCCCTGTGACTACTTTAATATGCAGTGGACATGACCGGGGCTGGGTCTAGGACAAGGTAAGAGAAGCATCAGCCAGGCTCCAAAATTTAAGGGGACACCAAAAACTTCAGTAATCAAAATAGTACTAAGGTAATATTGTCTAATAAAAATTGATGCAGAAAAAAAAAAGATGGAAAGACAAGGCCTTGAGACTCCATGGTAAGAGAGAAAGGTCGAACCATTTCGGCTTTCCAGCTAACTCAGTCTTCCAGACACCTTCACTAAAGCACCAAACAGGTCAGCGAGCCCTCTCGAACTGCCGGCTGACTGCAGCAGCTGCTGTGACGGTGCGAACAGAAGCGCCACCTCGTGAATGCGCAAAGTGATTGATAATCAAAGGGTTTTGATTAATGTTTTAAGCCACTAAGTCTTGGAGTGCTTTGTAATGCAGAAATATTTAACTGAAACAGAAGCGTGATCAGGCTGTGGTTCTTAAGTCAAAAGAAAGGATACTCTCAGGTGCGAAATGTCTGCAGTTCCTTACATGAATAGCGAGGCAGCCAACCTAAAAACAATCCAGATAAAAACATAGCACATGAGTTTTTAAAAGTTAAGTTTTTTTCCATTTTACTCTATATGAAACTATTTTTTAAAACCTCCACTTTGCTAGTTTTTCTCATAAAAAAAAAACACATGGTTTCTCATTAGAAATATCTATTTAATGGAAAACACCAGAAGATAGAAATACAGAAGAAATAGGCAGATTTATTCAAAGTAAAACTAACAACAAAGTAAAACTGACACAAAGAAGATTAAGTTTATTAACTTAAATCCAACCATCACGCTTTGAATGACTGTCATATTAGGAGAGAACTTGACAAAATGTAGCATTCTTGCATATAACAAGAAGAAATATACCTTGTTTCAGATACACATTTTTATCTAGTATTCTAAAACCACTTTATTCATTCAACAATCATTCATCCACTATACTGTGCCAAGGGCTCTGAAACATTCATTTTCCCCTGTATAAACTGTTTATAAATGTTAAAGAAAATTCTATCTTGTGTTTAAACACAAAATTAAATATAAAATGACTATAGAAATACTTGAATACTGTTTTGTATTCCTGGCCAAATATATTTATCCATGTTTGGCCTTAAAAAAAACAAGTAAAAACAACAGCAATATTATATTAAACACTGTGAAACAAAATATATGACCCAACAGTATTTTTAAACTTATAAGTAATTTTAAAGATTTGGTTTGATTTTAAAACAATACAGAAAAAGAAACTAGCATTCAATATTTAATTTGAAGACTACAGTATATGAATGATGAAATTCTGAGGATACTGTGCTCTACTTCTTAAGGAAACATAGATACGAAATGTTATTTTAAAGAAAAAATTCACAGTTTTCCAATGCAATGGGGTATAATACATATCACACAACCTAGAAGGGATTTTAAATGGTACTGGCATAGGTGATCCCATGAATTATTTTTATCTCGTAAAACTGGAGTTACACATGAGAAGGGTAAAACAGGCAAGTATAGCCACAATCCTGGATTGTATAATTCTATGCTTTAATGTTCTGCCATAAGTCACCACCTGTCTGCCAGGTGTTTCAACATGAAGGCATGAGCAACTACCCTTTCTTTATATCTCAATAGTTCTTTGCACTTTTACATAGTAGATCCATAAAAAATGAAAAAGAAAAATTTCTATTGAAGTACAAAAAAATATTTAACACTCAAAAATATAAAGATGACCATCGACAGGCTACGGGTAACAAATGTTGGCCCAAAGCAATAATAACCACGTCACCACCTTAATCAACCCTCCAACACGCATTCGATAAGGAAAGCAACCGAAGGGTGTTCACAAAAGCACTTTATGTGCCCAATTTTAAGATAGCTTTTTCACCATTTTTCTGAAAAAGGGATCAGAATGAGGGATAGAGTGTTTTGCTATAATTATCATTGCAGACACATGTAGAATCCTTGCCAAATACCTTAGACTAAGTCACAGAACTTTCAAAGAGAGTGATGTGACAAATCCTACACTAAGAGGAGCTATCACATGCCAAACATTTCTATGTCAGAAACTTCCAACTGACTTTTAAGAGAAGTTTCTCTTGGACATGTAATTCAAGTAAGGCAAATACAAACTATGAAGTTAGGAAGTGTGAATGAAATTAAAATATCAGTTCTAAAGAAATGTAGAAGTCATATTCAAAAGTACGGATGGATTACAGAAGTTACTATGTCAACAAAAATGGACATGCTGACAGCCCAAAGGCATTTCAAAGAATCTTTTTGTAAGTTTAGATTCGGACACTTTGTGATATAGGAAAGTACTATAAATTTACATAGATAAATGCTCATTTTGTATAAAAAAAAAAGTATACATTAACCTAATCTTACTCTTTCTCCCATAAAAACATGGTGTTAAATTCATCATATATTTTTAATCAAGAAAATGTATAGTACATGATAGAACCTAGAGAAGAGAAACTCTCTCACTTCATACCCTTTAACTATCCCAATGATGTTCAAAAATAAAGACTGTAAAGGGATTCCACCCTTGCTAGTGCTAAACGTGCGCAGATCCTCATGTCCTATACCCTACAGCACCCAAAAGGGAGATATTTCTAAGTCTCAGCATAGATACTAGGTCCTAACTGTGTGTTTGTGTGTATAATTCATGAGCTTGTTTACCTTTTTCTCCTGGGACTTACTATTTTGGGAATGAGGGAGAGATGTGGAGTCAATTTTCAAACTGTAGCTTAAAGGATTCTAAATCTAACAATACAATCACTTGACAAGCACAATAAAAATACTGATTCGTAGGCCCCATTCTCGGATTCCAAGTTAGCAGATTTTAAGAATCAGTGTTTCTAATAAGTGTCCCAGGGGATTCTGATACCGAGAATTTGGCAATTCCTATACAGAAAACATTTTTTTCTGTGAATCAAGAAGTTTTCCCTAATTTCCGCGATCATTAGAATGCTTTTCTGACTCAATGAAAAAATGAAAAATCATAATTATGTTATTAGAAATGCTTTCTACATATCCTTTTTGATAAATAATAAATATTAACTAGTCTTTACATAAAATAATTTGTACAAGTTTGCTAAGGATTAGTCACACATACCACATCCCCAAATGGTACCAAAGTTGGCACTGGAGGTGGTGCTATTTCCTGTTCTTCTTTATTTTCAGACCCTTTAAAAGTTCTTCTCAGCATCTACAATGTAAATAAATTAATATAAGACTTTAGATAAAAGATTACTTCAACAAATATTTTATGAGTATCTAATAAATACCAGGTATTATATTAGTCTAGGCAATAAAATATTAATATAACTAGAAAACTCATCTCTACCCTCAATTAGTTTATCAATAGGTTAACAGAGAAACAAAAGGTACACAATTAAATTATAAGATCATTAAGGGAATCATGAGAGAAGTGTATGGTACCATACAGGAGAATAATGAGTTCTCTTTGCTAACTAAAAAAGACCATCATTACCACATCTTACTCTTAATCTGACATGGACTTGAGACTGCACCCCACACATGGATAAGTTACCCCAATATTCACCCAGTTCATCACACACTGAAGGAATTGGAATTTAATCCTTTGAAATAGTAGGTACATGGAATTGGAGCAATGGACAAATGGGCTTTGGTTTTTAGTTGTGTGAGTTTCTCCAGAGTAACTTCACTAACTGATATTTGTGGGTTGGAATTTAACTGTGTTCTAAGGGCTCTGGTCACTACACATGGTGGTTAGCTATTATAAATTTCAAGACACTTTAGCATAGATTTTTATTTTATTTTTTTAATAGTTTATTGTCAAATTAGTTTTCATACACCACCCAGTGCTCTTCCCCACAGTGCCCTCCTCCATCACCACCACCTCTTTTCCCCCCTCCCCCTTCAACTCTCAGTTTCTTTTCAGTATTCAGTAGTCTCTCAAGTTTTGTGCCCTCTCTCTTTCCCCCTTCCCCTCCCCCTGGTCCTCCATTAGGTTTCTCCTGTTCTCCTGTTAGACCTATGAGTGCAAACATATGGTATCTGTCCTTCTCCGCCTGACTTATTTCGCTTAGCATGACACCCTCGAGGTCCATCCACTTTCCTACAAATGGCCAGATTTCATTCTTTCTCATTGCCATGTAGTACTCCATTGTATGTATATATGCCACATCTTCTTGATCCACTCATCAGGTGATGGACATTTAGGCTCCTTCCATGATTTGGCTATTGTTGACAGTGCTGCTATGAACATTGGGGTACATGTGCTCCTATGCATCAGCACTTCTGTATCCCTTGGGTAAATCCCTAGCAGGGCTATTGCTGGGTCATAAGGGAGTTCGATGGATAGTTTT
>NC_043702.1:32592725-32664333 GCF_006229205.1 Suricata suricatta | reverse complement strand
CTGGGATTGTGATGTCTCCCGTTTTGGTTTTCTTCTTCAATATGACTTTGGCTATTTGGGGTCTTTTGTGGTTTGATACGAATTTGAGAATAGTTTGTTCTAGCTTTGAGAAGAATGTTGGTGCAATTTGATGGGGATTGCATTGAATGTGTAGATTGCTTTGGGTAGTAATGACATTTTCACAATGTTTATTCTTCCAATCCATGAACAGGGAATATTTTTCCATTTCTTTGTGTCTTCTTCAATCTCTTTCATAAGTTTTCTATAGTTTTCATCAGATAAGTCTTTTACATCCTTGGTTAGGTTTACTCCTAGGTATTTGATGGTTTTTCGTGCAATCATGAATGGGATCAGTTTCTTGATTTCTCTTTCTGCTGCTTCATTATTGGTGTATAGGAATGCAACTGATTTCTGTACATTGATTTTATACCCCGCAACTTTACTGAATTCACGGATCAGTTCTAGAAGGCTTCTGGTGGAGTCCGCTGGGTTTTCCATGTAGAGTATCATGTCATTTGCGAAAAGTGAAAGTTTGGCTTCATCTTTGCCAATTCAGATGCCTTTTACTTCCTTTTGTTGTCTGCTGATGCTAAGACTTCCAGAACTATGTTAAACAACAGTGGTGAGAGTGGACACGCCTGTCGTGTTCCTAATCTCAGGGGGAAGGCTCTCAGTTTTTCCCCATTGAGGATGATATTAGCTGTGGGCTTTTCATAAACTGCTTTTATAATGTTTAGGTAAATTCCTTCTATTCCGACTTTCTCAAGAGTTTTTATTAAGAAACGGTGCTGTATTTTGTCAAATGCTTTTTCTGCATCTATCGACAGGATCATATGGTTTTTATCCTTTCTTTTGTTAATGTGATGTATCACATTGATGGATTTGCAAAATAGCATAGATTTTAAAAGTAAAGAGAAAGAGAATGAAAATGAATGGAGGGGAAAGGCAAAGGGACTAGGGAATAATCTATTAAAAACCAAACCTGAAACGGAGAATTGTATTTATCCCCAATCTTTGCTAACTCAAATCAATATGGCCTTACTTATAAACACTAACTTTCCAGGAATCTGTTATGTGTCTTTTTAAGAATTGTTCCATTTTTAACATATATAATAAATCCCTAGTTATGTTGAAATTTTCGCTTCAAAGTATGTAACAAATACTTTAGTTGTACTGAAAAAAACTTGTATATGTCCTAAAACATTTTGCTATTGCTGCATCTGACTGGCTTAATGGGCTTTATATATATTATTATGTATTTGTATAATTCGTAGTTTACGATAACTGAGTGACAACTACTATGTTGTCACAAAACTATCAAACTGTGGTACATTATATGTGTATTTAATGTGGACCCTCTCATGGAAGTCTGCTTTCAATGTACATTTTAATAAATACAAAATAATTGGGAGGAAACCCTTTAGAATACTGATTCTCAATTACCCTTAACTATGTGCCAAAAATACTGCCCTGCCCCTCAGATCACTACCTCCTTATGTCTCCCTCCTCATCTGAGCAGAGTTGTCTTTGGTGACAGCAACACAAGCAAAACAATTCTCTGCCAAAATTCCAATAGAATCTTGAACAAAAGTTCCAAAGACTAGTCTCATAAGCCTACTTATACCACCTAGAATGTCTCCTAAACCTGCAGAGAATTTTATTTCAATTAATTCCACTATGGCTCTCATCTCCCCTTGAATAAAAGTCCCTCGCCGCACTTCTGTACGTTCACTCACATTGTCTGTACTTCCTCCTCAGTGACTTTTTTGACTACTCTCCATTCCAGTTTTCTTTGAAAACCCACCAGCCTAGACACTTACCTTTTCCTCATATATTCCTACTTCCTAGCCCTAATGGAAACCTTAATTAATGTCCTCACATTAATTAACGTTTACTAATGTGCTAGCACAACTATATGCTTGGCACTGTGCAAATTCCCCCTTGAAGTGTTCTCACCCTTAATAAGCTCAGCCTGGAGTTGAAAACACACAAGTGAACAAAACAATTATTGCTTCTCTCTAAGAAAAACAATTGCTGAAAAAAAACAGAATTTTATCTTTACTTTAACAAACCCAGATCTCCTACATGGGAAAAAGAATAGCCTAATTTGATTGGTCAGACCTTCCCATTGATTATGCAAACTACAAGTACCTAAAATTTTTAACTCTGTAAAATATTTTTCAAATCTTTTTTACCCTGCCCAAGCTCAGGAGCAATGACTCTTTTTCACCCTCTGTGGTTCTGTTCTCATGAAACAAGGACACTCACAGCAGGGCCCAGAATTATCCCCTGGAGTAGTGGAAGAAAATATTAGAATTTAACAATTTTCTTTAACAAATAAGAAAAGTACATACAACTGACTATAAGAAGTAGACAAATATTCTAAGGTAAAGTGTGAGTTTTGTGCTTAAAGAAGCACATATCACTGCCTTCATGGGTTCTGGATATTTCACTGCTAGTTAAGTGTATTGACCAATTAACACTAACATATTCAGTGTGCTTTACAAATAGATAAGGGTTGATCATAAAAAATTTCATGGCAAAATATTTTTAAAAGTTGGCAAACATAGAGAAATACCATGTACTTTGGTTTTATAAAAAGACAAATGTTCCAAATAAACTCTTCGATAATGACTAAGACCGATCATCAGTATGTAAACTAGCAAATATTTTAAAATAGGTATTTCTTAATCTGTCTTTTCAGAGTAAGTTAGTTACATTTTAATGAGTAAAAATAACTATCTTTTTGAAATGAACTCATGTGGAGAATATTTTGAAAACTATTGGAAATATTTTTATCTAATGTTATTTTATGGGTGTACAAATGTGCTCTGATCACCCGACAAACTCATGCTATCACACTTTAAAAACTTAGAAACGTGTGGAAGTTCCTCAAAAAACTATCAGTAGAACTCCACTATGACCCAGCAATAGTACTGCTGGGGATTTACCCAAGGGATACAGAAGTGCTGACACATAGGGGCACATGTACCTCAATGTTCATAGCAGTACTGTCAACAATAGCCAAATCATGGAAAGAGCCTAAATGTCCATCACCTGATGAATGGATCAAGAAGATGTGGTATATATACACAATGGAGTATTACATGGCAATGAGAAAGAATGAAATCTGGCCATTTGTAGCAACATGGATGGACCTCGAGGGTGTCATGCTAAGTGAAATAAGTCAAGCAGAGAAGGACAGATGCCATGTTTTCACTCACAGGTCTAACAGGAGAAACCAAACAGGGGACCATGGGAAGGGGAAGGGGGAAAAAGAATTAGGGAGAGGGAGTGAGGCATAGCACGAGAGATTCTTGAATACTGAAAACAAACTGAGGGCTGAAGGGGGAGGGGGAAAAGGGGAGGGGGGTGATGGGCATGGAGGAGGGCACTTGTGGAGAAGAGCACTGGGTGTTTTATGGAAACCAACATGACAATGAACTATAAATTGAAAAAAAAAACCATAGAGCACAATGTGAACATGTTAAAGAAGTCCCAATATAAATTAATGTGCTACAATAAAGAACTGTAATATTACTCTTATTTGAGTTTGTACAAATATAACCAGTGTGGAAAAAAATAAAAAGTAAAAATAAAAACTTAGAAACTATTTCCTCATTTGTTTAAAAATCTCACAAAGGAAGGATTTCAGCAGATTAGACCATTTTTCCTTTTTAAAAAAAATGCAATGCCTTCCAATTAGTTTGCCAAAACTAATTACTCAGAAAAGATAATATTATACTGATAAAATCTGTACTAAAAACTTTGTATAATAAAATAGATATGAAAAATAAGAATGTGGGGGTGCCTGGCTGGCTCAATCAGAAGAGCATGCAGCTCTTGATCTTGGAGCTGTGAGGTCAAGCCTTACACTGGGTATAGAGATTACTAAAATAAATAGTTTTTAAAAAAGAAAAGAAAAATCAATAATGTGGTTTACTAATAAGCACAACCAAGATGCACTTCTTCCAACTGAAATTTCAAATCTTTGAAAGTTTCTTTTTCAAATATAATAGCATTAAAAGCAATATACTGAAATAAATTTGCCTTAGAACGAGACCTTCAAATCACTACATCACAAATACTAAATCATGCTTACTGAATTCTGTACCACTAATAATAAAATGGAAATAATTTTTATAAATACAGGTTATCATTTTTTATTTTTTGTATGTTGTAGATTTTACATATTAAATTATAGTACATTTATGTAATGTATAAATATACAAACATTGGTGATAGAAGTTGTTTTTTACTGTTAGGATTGTGCAATGAAAGCAATCTGGAGACTTCTACAGAGTTGCATCTAAATGCCTATAATTTGTCTCACTTTTCTAAATCTCCCTTCAGGAGGCTTTAAGGTGCCAGTTTCTTTGCATATTCCCAACTAGGCACATTCTGCTAAGACTGACGCAGGTTCACCTTCTCCATTTCATACATGCTGCCTTCAATTTGAGATGGAGGTAGGAGCTTCATAAGAGTTTCCAGTTTAGACTCATTACAGAAAGCCTCAGATAAAGCTGACACTTAGTTCCTCATCTGATTGTCCTCTTTTTAGCAAATACTAATGGCCACAACCCTGGAGCAAATGAGGAGAGAGAGGTAAGATTCTGGTACCAAGCCCCAACCAGGATGCCTAAGAAATGTATCAGGGCACCTGGATGGCTCAATCAGTTAAGTGTCCGACTCTTGACCTCAGCTCAGGTCTTGATCTCAGAGTCATGAGTTCAAGTCTCACACTGGGCTCTGTGCTGGACATGAAGCCTACTTAAAAAAGAAAAAAGGAAGTATTTCATAAACACCTGGCAAATATGGGGAGTGGGGAAAAAGAGCATTAGGGAAAGAAGTGATGATATGTCAAATGGGTCTGAAAAGAAAAATAATTAAGAACTGCAAGGAGAGAAGCCTACACAGAATAAATAACTATAAAAGCATAAAGAAGCAAGGCATAGTTTTATTACATTATTATGTTATATTGTATAATATACATTAGTATATTACACTGAGATATGTATACTTAGATATAATACATATGTACATATAATATATAAATACTATTATGTTATGCTTATATAATATATATTTATAAGATATATAAATATTTTATCATGATGTATATATATACAGTTGGTGATCAAACAACATAAATTTGAACTGTATAGATTCATTTATACATGAAATTTTTCAATAAATATACATATAATACTATAAATGTATTTTCATTTATGATTTTCTTGACATTTTCCTTTCTCTAGCTTATTTTACTGTAATATAGTATACATTATATATAGCATGCAAAATATATCTTAACTGTTTATATTATTAGTAGAGCTTGCAGTCAACAGTAGACCTTAGTAGTAAATCAGAAGTTATACATGGATTTTTCAACTGGATGGGGATCAGTGTCCATGACCCCCATATTGTTCAAGAGTCACTTTGACATAATAATTTTCTTCAAACTGAACTATAGTTCCAATGCAACCAAAATCAAAATCCTAACAAGTTTTCCTAAAAAAATTGATGAACTTTCCCAAAAAATGAAAATGGGAAGACCAAGAATAGCCAAAACTCTCTTGAAGAAAAACAAAATGATGTATTTAAAAATTAAAGAAATTAGGACATTATTTATTAATGTCTGAAGGCATTAGCAAAAATATAGATAAATGCACCAAAGAAATTGACTAGAGTCTAGAAACAGACCCACACATGGGCATTTCATTTGTGACAAAGTTGGTACTGAAGAATAGTGGAGAAAAAACATTCTAAGGTAGGTCAAATAGAAATCACCATTTAAAAAAATACAGAAAGAAAGAATATAAGAATAAAAAGAAGAAGGTCAGATAGAGGGGAAAAAAAAAAGAAACCCTGACTTGTATCTCACACCACACACACACAAATAAGTTATAGGTGAACTGTTGATCTCAATGTCAAGGTAAAAACAATTGCAATACAAGAGAATATTTTCATGAGGATGAAATAGATTTTCAAAACAATGCAAAGATCAATAACCATAAAGAAAAAAGTTTGATATATTAAACTACACTAAATGGCACAAAAACAGACACATAGACCAATGGAATAGAATAGAGAACCCAGAACTGGGCCCACAAATGTACGGCCAATTAATCTTTGACAAAGCAGGAAAGAGCATCCAATGGAAAAAAAGACAGCCTCTTTAGCAGGTGGTGCTGGGAGAACTGGACAGCAACATGCAGAAGAATGAAACTAGACCACTTTCTTACACCATACACAAAAATCAACTCAAAATGGCTGAGAGACCTGAATGTGAGACAGGAAACCATCAAAACCCTCGAGGAGAAAGTAGGAAACAATCTCCTTGACCTCAACTGCAGCAATTTCCTACTCAACACATCCATCCCCAAAGGCAAGGGAAATGAAAGCAAAAATGAACTATTGAGACCTCATCAAGATAAAAAGCTTCTGCACTGCAAAGGAAACAATCAAGAAAACGAATAGGCAACCGACAGAATGGGAAAAGATAGTTGCAAATGACATATCAGATAAAGGGCTAGTATCCAAAATCTACAAGGAACTCACCAAACTCCACACCCAAAAAACAAATAACCCAGTGAAGAAATGGGCAGAAGACCTGAACAGACACTTCTCCAAAGAGGACATCCAGATGGCCTACAGGCACATGAAATGATGCTCAACATCACTCACCACCAGGGAAACACAAATCAAAATTAATAACCTCTGCTTATCAAAAGATGTCATACATAAAATATTTGGAAGAAAATATTTGCAATATGTATAATGTAACTGACAAAGAGCCTGTAACTAATATATACAAACTTATACAAATTAGTTAAGAAAAAGGAAAACAATCCAAAATAATAATGAGTATTTCACAGAGGAGTTTATATGATGGCTAATAAACATTTGGAAAGGAACTCACCCTCATTAGTCATCAGGGGAAAAACATTACCACCACAAAGAGATACCACTAACACATTTCTTGGATGATTAAAAATAAAGAGACTGACAATATCAGGGTGGCAAGGAAGTGGAGTACCTAAAAATCTAATACAGTGCCAGTAAGAATATAAATTGGTCCCTCTTCTTTAAAAACCTGTTTGGTATTATGTACTGAAGCTGAGCATATATATAATTATGATTCAGAAATTCCACTACTAGGTGTGTTCTCAACAGCATACCTCTACCTCTCTCTTACAAAGACATGTGTGATTACATTTGTGGTTACATATGTGATTACAAATTACATTTAGGGCCCAACTCAATCCAGGATAATCTCCCAATCTCAAAATCCTAATCATTGCATCTGCAAAGTTCATTGCCATACAAGGCAATATAAACTACTACAACCATATATAATTTTATACTAACAAATTACACAATTTAGATGAGATGGGAAAATTCCTAGAAAGACACTAATTACCAAAACTGACCCAAGAAGAAAGAATATCTAAAAATATCTATAAGTAAAGAGATTGAATTTGTAATGAAAATTCTTCCTTAAAAGAAAAACCCAGGCCCATAAGTTTCACTGGTGAATTCTACCAAATACTTAAAGAAGAAATTATAACAATCCTTCCCAAACTCGTTCAGGAAAAAAAAAAAGTGGGAGGAGGAGATAGAGGAAGGAAACTCCACAAGATATTCTATGAGGTCAGTTTATATCACACCAAACGAGAGACAATACACGATGAGAACAATAGATTACTATCCCTCATGAATACAGAGGCAAAAATCCTCAACAATACATGAGGAAACCAAATCCAGCAACAGACAAAAAGGACCAGGTGCCATAGCAGAGTGGGATTTCCCCATCTGAAAATCAATTAGTGTAATAAACCATATTAATAGATACGTCCAATAAAGAACAAAAATCACACAATCATTTCAAGAGACGCAGAAAATGTTATCTGACAAAATCTAAAATGCATTTTTTTTGAGAGAGAGAGAGAGAGAGAGCGAGAGCGAGAGAGAGCTGTGGAGAGGGGCTGAGGGAGAGAGGATCTTAAGCAGGATGCATGCCTAGCACAGGGCCCTGAGGCAGGCCTCACTCCCAAAGCCCTGGGATCATGACCTGAGCCAAAATCAAGTTGGATACTCAATTGACTGAGCCACCCAGGCTCCCCTAAAATGAATTCTTAATAAAAACTCTGAACAAACTATGAATAGAAAGGAACTTACCTAACATACACTCGATGATGAAAGACTAAATGCTTTCCCCTTAAGATTGGTAAGGCAAATGTTCACTCTTACTACTTTCAATCAACATTGAACTGTAGGTTATATCCAATGCAGTCAGACAAGAAAAAGAAATAAAGAAATAAAAAGTACCCACATTTGAAAGAAAGTGATAAAACTAGTCTTGAAATAGCACCCAAATAAAAAGTAATCAGGAATAAATTTAATAGAAGAAATGTAGTAATATTAACAGAATAAATAGTAAACAGAAGAAATATTAAGGCATGTACACTAAAAACTGCAAAACATTTGAGTAAAATTAAGGAAGATCTAAATTCACAATAAATATTCCATATGCATAGATGGAAAGATTCAAAATTGTTTAGATATGAATTCTCAAATTAATCGAGTCAAAAAATATACAAACCAGTAACTAACTTAATCAAGAAAAGAGAATAAAACACAATTAAGAGGTTCCAGCCCATGATGGTGACCTTTAGGAAGAAAATCCCGAACTAACTTCCTTCACAAAACACACAAAATTATACCTATTAATAGAACAATTCCTCTTGGAAAAAGCTGAGGGCTGACTGAATACTTTTTGAAAACCAAAGACAGAAAGAAGAGAAGGAAAACAGCAAAAGAAGCAGAGGCACTGTAACAAAGGGAACTCCAAACCACAGGATACTGCAAAGGCCGTGGGAAGGGAAAACACTGAGGAACCTAGAACAGATCCTTGTTCTTAAGCACTAAAAAAAAACTGCAGCTTAAAAGAGCAACGAGTATATCAAAGTGATAACAAAGCCCAGACCACAGCAGTGTCCAGACATGATAATGGACAGGTCTAGTTGTTACAGAAAGCTTGCAATCTCCATAAGTTCTTGGTCCACAAGACCACACCAGCCCCAAATGCACTGGGCTGCAGGAAAAAAAACCCCACAAAACACAAAAAAAAAAACAAAAACAAAAATGCAGAATTTAGAAAAGCCAAGGGGCTTTGGGAATGCTCCCTCCCCTCCCACCTTAAAAGTCCACACCAGAGAAGGGTCTGGGCGCCATAACTAGGAGATTCTGATGCCATAACTGGCAGTTCAACTTGTCACAGTGAGCTTATGACCTCAGCAAGGCCAGGGTCTGCAAGCCCACCTGAGCCATGACTATACTGTGACCCAGAAAAAAAAAAAAAAAAAAAAACAACGAACCAAGGAGTTGTGGGGATAATCTCTCCCTCTCCCCCTTAAAAGTCCAGATGGATATAAGGTTAGTCAGGTTGTTTATTTAGGACCTTTCTTGCTTCCTGAGATAGGCCTGAATCACAATGTATTTTCCTCTTAGGACTGTCTTTGCTGCATCCCAAAGGTATTGGGCTGTCATGTTTTTATTTTCATTTGCTTCCATGTATTTTTAAATTTCTTTTTTAATTTTCTTTTTTTTTTCTTACTTTTTATTTATTATTGAGAGACAGAGAAACAGAGCATGAGCATGGGAGGGGCAGAGAGATGGGGATACACAGAATCCAAAACAGGCTCTAGGCTCTGAGCTGTCAGCACAGAGCCCAACACAGGGCTTGAACTCACAAAGCACAAGATCATGACCTGAGCCAAAGTCAGATGCTTAACCGACTGAGCCACCCAGGTACCCCTCTTTTTTAATTTTCTGATTAACCTATTCATTTCTTAGTAAGATGTTCTTTAATCTCCATGTATTTGAGGACTTTTCAAATTTTTTCTTGTGGCTGATTTCAAGATTCATACCATTGCCTTCTGAAAATATGCATGGTATGATCTCAATATTTTTGTATTTTTTGAAGGATATGACCCAATATGTGGTCTATTCTGAAGAATGTCCCATGGGCACTCTAGAAGAATATGTATTCTGCTGCTTTAGTATGAAATGTTCTGAATATATCTGTTAAGTCCATCTGGTCCAATGTGTCATTCAGAGCAAACAGCAGCTCTGCTTTTTTCTGCTTAATTTTTGCTTGATTTTCTGCTTAAATGATGTGTCCACTGCTGTAAGTAGAGTATTAAAATCTCCCACAATTATGGTATTATTATCAATAAGTTTGCTTATGTTTGTGATTAATTGATTTACTTTGAGTTCTTCCAAGTTGGGGACATAAATATTTCCATAAATATTTACAATTGTTAGCTGTTCTTCATGGATATACCCCCTATGATACAATGACCTTCTTCATCTCTGGTTAGTCTTTGTTTTAAAATCTAGCATGTCTGATGTAAGTATGGCTACTCTGGCTTTCTTCTAATGTCCATTAGCATGACAGATGGTTTTCCATCCCTCACTTTCAATCTGCAGGTATCCTCGGGTCTAAAATGAATCTCCTATAGGCAGCATATAGATGGATCTTGTCTTAAAGGAGCTACAAAAGGAGCAGCAAATAAAATCCAAAAGAAGGGATATAATAAAGAGCAGAAATAAATGATATAGAATCCAAAAGAAGAAAAAAACCCAGTAGAATAGATCAGTGAAACTAAGAGCTGGTTTGTAGAATAAAAAACACATTTGATAAAACCCTAGCCACACTATTCAAAAAGAGAGAGGACCCAAATAGATAAGATCACGAATGAAAGAAGAGAGATCACACCAGCACCACAGAAATACAATTATTAGAGAATAGTATGAAAAGTTATATACCAACAAACCGACTATCTGGACAAATTAGACAGATTCCTAGACACTCACACACTACTAAAACTCAAACAGAAACAGAAAATTTGAACAGACCCATGACTAGCAAAGAAATTAAATTAGTTATCAAAAATCTCCCAATAAGAGAGTCCTGCAACAGATTGTTTCCCAGGGGAATTCTACCAGACATTTAAAGCAGAGTTAATACCTAATGTCCTCAAACCGTTCCAAAAAACAGAAATGTAAGAAAAGCTTCCAAACTCATTCCATCAAGCCAGAATTAACTTGATTTCAAAACCAAAGACACCACTAAAAAGGAGAATTACAGGCCAATATCCCTGATGAACATGGAAGCAAAAATACTCAACAAGATACTAGCAATTTGTATTCAACAATACATTAAAAGAATTATTCACCATGATCAAGTGGGATTCATTCCTGGGCTGCAGGACTGGTTCAATATTCACAAATCAATGTGACAGATCACATTAATAAAAGAAAGGATAAGAACCATATGATCCTTTCAACAGGTGCGGGAAAAGCATTTGATAATATACAGCATCTTTTTTTGATAAAAACCCTCAACAAAGTAGGGATAGAAGGAATTTACCTTAACATAAAACCCATATATTAAAAGCCTATAGCTAAAAGCCGAGAGCTTTCCCCGTGAGATCAGGAAGACAGACACAGGGATACCCAATCTCACCACTGTTGTTCAACATAGTACTGGAAGTCCTAGCCTCGGCAATCAGACAATAAAAAAAAATAAAAGGCATCCAAATTGGCAAGGAAGAAGTCAAACTTTCACTCTTTGCAGATAACATGATAGTCTATACAGAAAACCCAAAAGGCTCCACCAAAAAATTTCTAGAGTTGACACAGGAATTCAGCAAAGTCGCAGGATATAATATCAATGTACGAAGTCGCAGGATATAATATTGATGTATAATATCAATCAATAGGCTGCATTTCTATATACCAATAATGAAGGGGCAGCCAGAGATATCTAGGAATTGATCCCATTTACAACTGCATCAAAAACCATAAGATACCTAGGAATAAACCTAAGCAAAGAGGTAAAACACCTGTATGCTGAAAACTATAAAAAGTTTATGAAAGAAACTGAACACACAAAGAAAGGCAAAAACATTCCATGCGCATGGTCTGGAAGAACAAGTATTGTTAAAATGTCCATGCTACCTACTCAAAGCAATCTACGCATTCAAAGCAAATCCTATTAAGATAACACCAGCATTCTTCACAGAGCTAGAATAAACCATTCTATTTTTTTTTTTAGAACAAACCATTCTAAAACTTGTATGAAACCACAAGACCTCAACTAGTCAAAATAATGTTGAAAAAGAAAGCAAACCTTGAGGTATCACAATCCCAGACTTTAAGCTGTATTACAAAGCTGTAATCATCAATATGATATAGTACTGGCATGAAAGCAGACACAGAGATCAATGGAATAGAGAGCGCAGAAATGGGCCCACAAATGTATGACCAATTAATCTTCAACAAAGCAGAAAAGAGTACCCAATGGAAAAAAAGGCAATTGCTTTCAGCAAATGGTGCTGGGAGAATTGGACAGTGACATACAGAATAATTAAACTGGACCACTTTCTTACAACATACACAAAAATAAATTCGAAATGGATGAAAGACCTAACTATGAAACAGGAAACCATAAAAATCCTACAGGAGAAGTCAGGTAGCAATATCTTCTTACTTCACATGTTTCTGAAGCCAAGGAAAAGAAAAGCAAAAATGAACCACTGGGAACCTTATCAAGATAAAAAAGCTTCTACACATCAAAGTAAACAATCAAACTAAAAGGCAACCTACAGAATGGGAGAAGATATGTGCAAATGACATATAGGATAAAATGTTAGTATCCAAAATCGATAAAGAACTTACCAAACTCAACACCCAAAAAATAAATAATCCAGTGAAGAAATACACAGGAGACATGAATAGACATCCAGACGGCTAACAGACAAATGAAAAGATGCTCAAAATCACTCATCATCAAAATCGCAAATCAACCACCTCACACCGGTCAGAGTGCCTAAATTAGCAATTCAGGAAATGAGACATTGGTGAGGATATGGAGAAAGGGGAACCTCTTTGCACTGCTGGTGGGAATGCAAACTGGTGCAGCCATTCTAGAAAACAGTGTGGAGGCTCCTCAAACTAAAAATAGAATGACTCTACAACCCAACAATTGTACTACTAGGCTTTTACCCAAATGATACAAAAATGTTGATTCAAAGGGGCACAATGTTTATAGCAATGCTATTAACAATTGTGGAGGGCCGCCAAGTTTTCTGTCTGCCTCAGGCAAGGATTATCACTCCGTTGAGTGAGCCAGTAAACAAGATTTGCATCTGGAGGCTGGAGATTGCCATTTCCTGGTCAAAATAACTTTGGCGACTGTCTTGCTGAGCTAGATGTGAGTGGCCAAGGCACACAAAAGATCAAAACCGTATTCAGTGTTACTTCTCCATCCCCCAAGATCGCTGAGGCAAAGTCGGGGCGCTTCTTTGATATGCATCCGACTCTGTAGCCTGCGTAGGTCAGCTCGCCTTGTCTTCCCCCCCTGAAGACTATATAAAGAACAGTTCTTTGAATAAACGCTCTCTTTCGCCTGATCGGAGAACCGTGAGTTCTGCCTTTACTCTCTGTGTCTCCCTCTCCTGCCCCCTTTTTCTCTCCCTCCCTCAGGAGAAGGACCCGCGACGATTCTCCGCCCGGCCGGTCGGGGCTGACGAAACAGGTACCGCTGATCACCAGGGACAAGCGCCCCGGCCTTCGGGTTAGGACAAACAATAGCCAAATTATATAAAGAGCCAAAATGTCCACCAACTGATGAGTGGATAAAAAAAGATGTGGCATATAAATACAATGGAACGCCATTTGGCAATGAAAAAGAATAAAATCTTGCCTTTTGCAACAACGTGGATGGAACTGAAGGGTATTATGCTAAGTGAAATAAGTCAGTCAGAGCAAGACAGATATCATATGATTTCCCTCAAATGTGGAATTTGAGAACCTCAACAGATGAACACAGTGGAAGGGAAGGAAAGAAAATAAAAACTGAGAGAGGGCAAACCATAAGAAATTCTTAAATACAGAGAACTGAGGGTTGCTGGAGGGGAGGTAGGTGAGGGGATGGGTTAAATGGGTGATGGGCATTAATGAGAGCTGGGTGTCCTACGTAAGAGATGAATCACTGGGTTCTACTCCTGAAGCAAAGACTACACTGTATGTTAACTTACTTGAATTTAAAAAAAAAAAAAGAAAAAAAAAGACCAGACCAGAACATGGTTTGGCTCACAATGAGCTCACAACCTCAGTGAACCCAGAATCTATAAGACCACACCAGCCTCTATGGTGCTGGGGCACAGAAAATAAGCTACGTGTATAAATTTTATTTAATTTTTTAAACTTTTAAAATTTGTCTTATTTTAATTTTTGTTTTTAGTTTTCATTTATTTCTTTTATTTTTTTCTTCTTTTTGTAAAAGAAACAGTTTCAAACAGTAACTAGCACATATTACCGTACATCCTGCCAGCCAGCAAGTCACCAAGCACACACAGTCTACATAGGGACATCATACGCAAAAATTTCCTTCAAGTTTAAGAGAAGTAGTCTTTCTGCCTAATCCATATAAACAAGAGAGTCAAGCAAAATCAACAGAAAAAAATATGTTCCAAAAGAAAGAACAGGAAAAAAGAAAAAAAATGAAACAGAGATAAGCAATACGCCTGATAACGAATTTAAAGTAATGACTGTAAACACATTCACTGGGCTGGAGCAAAGAAGGAAGAACTCAGTGAGCCTGCCAAAATAGAGATAGAAAATACTAAAAAGAACCAATGAGAGTTGAAGAATACAACAAATGAAATTAAAAAAAACACACACTAGAGGGAATCAACAGAACATAAAATGCAAGAGAAGTTCAGTGATCTGGACAAAAGGGTAATGGAAAACACACAAGCTGAAGAGCAAAAAGGAAAAAAACTTTTTAAAAAATGAAGATTGATTAAGAGATCTCTTGGACAACATCAAGCAAACAAGCATTTATAGGAGTCCCAGAAAAACAAGGAGAGAGAAAGGTGTAAAAAATTACTAGAGGAAATAACAACCGAAAAATTCCCTAACCTAGCAATGGAAATAGACATCCAAGTCCAAGAAGCACAGAGAGTTCCAAACAAGATGAACACAAGGAGGTCCATCCCACAGAATACAATACTTAAAATGACAAATATTCAGGAAGATCATGGAGTAGGAGGACCGTGGGCTCACGCTGTTCCATGCACACACCTAGATGACACCCACGTCAGTATAAATAAGCAGAAAATGACCAAAGACTGGCAGATCAGATTTTTCAGAGTTAATTGTAGAGAGGAGGCCAAATCAAGAATGGTAGATGGGCAGAAACACAGTTAAGAACCAAACTGATTCATAAGACTGACTACAGCAGGGAGGGACAGAGCAGGCATGGAGGAGGAGGAGGAGCAAACCCACACCCGGCACCCCAGGCATGGGGGACCTGACTGGGAAGATGAATCCCTGTAACATTTAACACTGAAACAAGACGGGTTTAACTTTGGAAATGTTTATAATCAGTGAGGTTTAACATAGGAAACATTAAAAATGAGCAGGCGTGGCTCTGTGACAGCCCAAGGGCTATAGAAACGGGGTCTCTGGCATTAAAAAGACAGTATGACGAAAACCTCACCAAGTTATAGCACAGAAGCAGCAGTTTCTGAGGTACCTGGGTTATACAGGAAGATTTCTTTGCTGGTCTCAGAGCCTGTGCAGAAAAGGTAGGTTTCTTTGTGAAACTTATCCAAAAACAAAATTGCTGGCACCATTTCTTTCCCCTCTCAGCAGTATAGACGCACTGACACTTGTGGAAAGCAGCCCAAACACTTCCCACCAAGCTTGGTAACAGTGCACCCAGTCCCCACTTTCTCCTGCAGATCTGCCCCATCCAACCATCTCCACTAGACAGGAGTTCATCCAGGGAGGTGCCAAAAGTATGGCATTGTTTAAGCAGCCCCGTAGCCAGCACCACTCTAAAGTAACTCCTGCCCTGGGGAAAGCAGATAACCACACACACCAGTGACCCCCACACTGTGGCCCTAACCTGGGGGTACATATATAATCTGACTGCTGGCCTCAACTACCAACAAAAATCTCACAGGGGGCAGCACGCAGAGAAATGCTGGTAGTTCAGGGTCACTGTACCCCCCAACAGACAAACTGGAGGCAGACATCTAATCTGACTGTAGGTCCTGCCTACCAATAAAAGCCTTCCAGGAGACAATGCAGGGAGAGTGTCCTGACATTCACTGTGATTACAGTGCTAACAAACAGGCTGAGTGTAGGCATCTGGTCTGACCCAACTGAAGCCCAAGGTGACCCCAGACTGGCCCATTACAGCACAGGGACCAAACCTTGCCCACAACAACAAGGCCACTGCAGATAACTGGACCCAAGGCAAACAGAGCACAACCACAACAGCACAGAATACACAGTACACTGAGGAAATATCCCTGAAGTGCCTGATTCTGGTGAACAGGAGATAGTGCACTATAGGGCACTACAGGTCTTCCTCTTCATAAGGGCATTATTTGAATAGCTGACTTTCTTAACATATAGAAACAGACACAGAGAGGCTGACAAAATTAGGAGACAGAGGGATATGCCTCAAATTAAAAACAGTAAGAGAGCCAAATGACACAGAGACAAGTAATATGCCTGATAGAGAATTTAATGTAATGATCATTAAGATACTCACTGGACTTGAGAAAAAAGTGGAGAACCTCAGTGAGAACTTCAGGAAAGAGATATAAAACATAAAAAGGAATGAATCAGAGATGAAGAACACAGTACCTCAAATAAAAATACACTAAAAGAGAGTAAGTTGTAGACTAGAGAAAGCAAATGAACAGATCAGTGAGCTGGAAGATGGAATAATGAAAAGCAATCAAACTGATTAGGAGAAAGAAAAAATATTAATTAAAAATTAGACTGGATTAAGTGAACTCAATGACACCAGCAAGTGTAAAAACATTTTCATTATAGTGATCAAGAAGGAGAAGAGGGAAAAAAGGGAACAGAAATTTATTTGAAGAAATAATAGCTGAGAACTTCCCAAATCTGGGGAAGAAAATAGATATTCAGATCCAGCAGGCACGAGAGGTCCACACCGAGACATAGAGTAATTAAAGTAGCAAAAAGTAGACATAAAGAGAGAAATTTTAAAGCAGCACTAGAAAACAGTTAGTACAAAGGAAATCATTTAAGTCTATCAGATAGCTCATTTTCAGCAGAAATTTTGCCGGCCAGAAGGGACTAGCGTGATACATTCAAAGTAATAAAACAAACAAAAAGTACCAAGAGTACTTTATCCTGCAAGGTTATCATTCAGAATAGAAGGATAGAATTCCCAGATGAACAAAAATTAAAGAAATTCATCACCACAAAGCTAGCCTTACAAGAAATGTTAGAGGGGACTCTTTGAGTGGAAATAAAAGACCAGAAGCAGGAGTAAGAAAAGTAGAAGGTACAGAGTATAAAATTAGGTATATCTGTAAAAGTCAGTAAAGAGATTAATAAAATAAAAAGATTAAGCAATGACACTATACATCTAAAATGTGGGGGTTGGGGAGAGGAGAGTAAAAATGTAGTGCTTTCAAAATGGGTTCAAACGTAAGTGGATACCAACTTAAAAAAGACTGTTACATGCACAAGATGTTATATATAAACCTAATGGTAATCACAAATCAAAAAGCTGTGATATACAAAAATTTTTTTAAAAAGAACTTCAGGTATATCACTAAAGAAATCATGAAAAAAGCAAACCATAAAAGAAACCATGAAAGCACACCATGGAAGAAGAGAGCAAGAGAAGAAAGGAAAAGAACTACAAAATAACCAAAAAAAACCCAAACCCAAAATGGCAATATGTACATATCTATCAATAATTACTTTGAATATAAATAGACTAAACTCTCTAATCAAAAGATATAGGGTGACAGAATGAATAAAAAAGTAAGACCTATATGCTGCCTACAAAAGACTCCTTTCAGACCTAAAGGCACAAGCATATTGAAAGTGAGGGATGGGAAAACACTGACCTTACAAATGAAGATGAAAAGAAATGCCAAAATAGACTTTAAAATAAAGACTATAACAAGAGAGAAATGTCACTACATAATCATTAAGGGAACAAGAAGATATAACAATTGTACATATTTATGCATCCAAATACATAAGGCACCTATTAACAAACATAAGGAAGTAATTATTATTATTATAATAAGAGGAGGGGACATCAACACTCTACTTATATCAATGAATAGATCATCCAAACAGAAGATCAATAAGGAAACAGTGGTTTTTAATGATACACTGGACCAAACGGACCTAACAGACATATTCGGAACATGCTATCAAGAGAACAAATTGAGGGTTGACAGAGGGAGGTGCATGGGGAATGGACTGGATGGGTGATGGGTATTAAGGAAGGCACTTATGATGAGCACTGGGTGTTTACATAAGTGATGGATCACTGAATTCTACTCCTGAAACCAATATTGCACTTCATGTTAACTAGAATTTAAATAAAAATTAGAAAAGAAAAAAAAAACCCACGCTGTCCTAAAACAGCAGAATACACATTCTTTTCAAGTGCACATGAAACTTTCTCCAAAATGGATACCATGTTAGGGGACAAATCAAGTATCAACAATTTTAAAAAAAGACTTAAGTCATACCATGCATCTTTTCAGACCACAATGCTATGAAACTAGAAATTAACAACAAGACAGACTCTGGAAAGAACAGGAATACATGGTGCTTAACTAATATGCTACTAAACAATGAATGGGTCAATCAAGAAATCAAAGAGGAGACCAGAAAACAAATGGAGACGAGTGAAAATGGAAACACAATAGTCCAAAATCTTTGGAATGTAGTTAAAACTATTAAAAGTTCATAGCAATATTGGTCTAACTCAAAAAAGAAGAAAAATATCAAATAAACAACCTAACCTTACAGTGACCAGAGTTAGAAAAAGAGGAACAAAGCCAAAAATGAGTTCAAGAAAGGAAATAATAAAGATTAGAGCAGAAATAAATAAAAACTAAAAGCTAAAAAAATAAATAAATAAAACAAGGAAAAAAAGATCAATGACATGAGGAACTAGTTCTTTGAAAGAGTCAACAAAATTGATAAACCTTTAGCCAGACTCAACAACAAAAGAAAAAAAGAAAAGACTCAAATAAACAAAATTAGAAATGAAAGAGGAGAAATATCAATCAAAACCACAGAAATAGAAGATTGTAAGAAAATACTATTAAACATTCAATGCCAACAAATAGGCAATCTAGAGAAAATAAATTCCTAGACACATATAACCACTCAAAACTGAACCAGAAAGAAATAAAAAAGTTAAATAGACCAATTATCAGCAATGAAATTGAATCAAAAAAAACAAAAGTCTCCCAAACAAATGAAAGTCCAGAACCAGATAACTTCACAGGTGAGTTCTATCAAACTTTTCTTTTTAATTTTTATTTTTGAGAGAGAGGGGAACAGAGGATACAAAGGGGACTCTGGGCTGACAGTAGCGAGCCAAATATGGGGCTCACACTCATAAACACAGATCATGACTTAAACTGAAGTCAGATGCTCAACTGACTGAGCCACCCAAGTTCAATTATTTAGAGATGAGTTAATATCTATCTTTTCAGACTATTCCCCCCAAAAAATAGAAGAACAAGGAAAACTTCCAAATTCATTCCATGAGACCAACATTACCCTAATACCAAAACCAGATAAAGACACTACAGAAGAGAGGGAGAGAGGGAGAGGGAGAACTATAATGTAGTATCTCTGATGAACACAGATGCAAAATTCTCAACAAAATATTAGCAGGGCGCCTGGGTGGCTCAGTCAGTTGAGCATCCGACTTCAGCTCAGGTCATGATCTCACAGTTCTTTTTTTTTTTTTAATTTTTTTTTTAATGTTTTTTATTTCTGAGAGACAGAGAGAGGCAGCTCGAGCAGGGGAGGGCCAGAGAGAGAGGGAGACACAGAATGCAAAGCAGGCTCCAGGCTCTGAACTGTCAGCACAGAGCCCGACACAGGGCTCAAACCCACGAACCGTGAGATCATGACCTGAGCCCAAGCCGGACACTTAACCGACTGAGCCACCCAGGCGCCCCTTGATCTCACGGTTCTTGAGCTCAAGTCCTGCATTAGGCTCTGTGCTGACAGCTCAGAGCCTGAAATCTGCTTTGGATTCTGTGTCTCCCTCTCTCTCTCTGTCCCTCCCCTGCTCATGCTCTGTCTCTCTCTTTCAAAAATATATAAACATTAAAAATTTTTTAAAAATATATTAACAAACTAAAGTCAGCAATACATTTAAAAAATTAAATAATTGATCATTTTATTTAAAAATTAATAAATCTGGGAGATTTACTCCTAGGACATAAGGGTGGTTCAATATTCATAAAATAATTAATGTGCTACATCACATAAACAAGTGAAAGGATAAAAACCATATGATTTTCTGAATAAATGCAGAAAAACACATTTGATAAAGTACAATATCCATTTGTGATTTAAAAAAACCTTAACAAAGTAGGTTCAAAGAAACATACATCAACATAGTTAAGGCCACGAACAACTAACTGAGAGCTTTTTCATTAACATGCAGAACAAAACATAGATTCCACTCTCACCACTTTTGTTCAACAGAGTCTGGACATCCCAGCCAGAGCAATCCGATGAGAAAAAGAAATAAGACGGGGTGCCTGGGTGGCTGAGTCGGTTGGGTGTCCGACTTTGGCTCAAGTCATGATCTTGCGGTTTGTGAGTTCGAGCCCTGCATTGGGCTCTGTGCTGACAGCTCAGAGCCTGGAGCCTGCTTCAGATCCTGTGTCTCCCTCTCTGTGCCCCTCCCCCATTTGTGCTCTGTGTCTCAAAAATAAGTAAATACAACATATTTTTTAAGAAAAAGAAATAAGATTAGTAAGGAAGAAGTAAAATGTTCAATATTTGCAAATGACCTCAAGTCTCCACCAAAAAACTACTAGAACTGATAAATGAATTCAGTAAGGTCACAGGATACAAAATCAAGGTATAGATATCTGTTGTATTTCTAGACACTAATAATAAAGCAGCAGAAATAGATATTAAGAAAACAATTCCACTTAGAATTGCACCAAAAATAATTTCAAAATACCTAGGAATAAGGCTCCTGGGTGGCTCAGTCAGTTAGGCATCCAACTTCAGCTCAGGTCATGATCTCATGGTTTGTGGGTTTGAGCTCCGCATTGGGCTCTGTGCTGACAACTAGCTCAGAGCCTGGAGCCTGTCTTTGAATTCTGTGTCTCCCTCTCTCTCTGACCACCCCCCCTGCCCGCTCACACTGTCTCTCTCTCTCTCTCTCTCTCTCTCTCTCTCTCTCTCTCTCAAAACTAAATAAAACATTTTTTAAAAATTTAAAAAAACATACCTAGGAATAAATTTAACCAAAGAGGTAAAAGGCTTGTACTCTTGAAAACTATAATACAGTCATGAAAGAAATTGAAGATGACATAAATGTAAAGATATTTCATGCTCATGGACTGAGGGAACAAATATTTTTAAAATGTACATACTACTCAAAGCAATCTACAGATTTAATGCAATGTTTATCAAAATACCAACACATTTTTCACAGAACTAGGACAAATAATCTACAAATTTGTGTGGAACCACAAAGACCGCAACTAGTTAAAGTGATCTTGAAAAAGAAAAACAAAGCTGGAGGTATCACAATTCTAGATCACAAGTTATACTACAAGTCTGTAATAATCAAAACAGTATGACACTGGCATAAAAACAGACATATAGATCAACAGAACAGAGAGTCATGAAATAAACTCATGATTATATGGTCAATTAATCTTCGACAAAGCAGGCAAGAATATGCAATGGAAAAAATGACAGTCTCTACAATAAACGGTGCTGGGAAAAATGGATAGCCACATGAAAAAAGAATGTAACTGGACCACTTTCTTTTACTATACATAAAAGCACACTCAAAAGGGATTAAGAAACTAAATGTGCCACCTGAAACCATAAAAGTTCTAGAAGAGAGTACAGGCAGTCATTTCTCTGACATTGGTTGTAGCAACCAATAGGTCTCCTGAAGGCAAGGGAAAGAAAACCAAAAATAAGCTATTGAGACGATAGCAAAATAAAAAGCACAGCAAAAACAAACAAAACCAACCAACAAAAAGACAACCTACTGAATGGGAGAAGATATTTGCAAATAACATATCTGATAAAGGGTTAGCATCCAACATAAAGAACTCATGCAACTCAACAACACTGAAAACAAGCAATCTGATGTACAAAATGGGCAGAGGACCTGAATAGGCATTTCTCAAAAGAAGACATACACATGGCTAACAGATACATGAAAAGATGCTCAACATCATTCATCATCAGGGAAATGCAAAACAAACCACAATTAGGTATCACCTTATATCTGTCAGAATGGCTAAAATGAAAAACAGAAGGAACAAGTATTGGTGAGTATGTGGAAAAAAAGGAACCTTCATGTACTGTTGCTGGGAATGCACACCGGTGCAGCCATTGTGGAAAACAGTATGGAGGGTCCTCAAAGAATTCAAAATAGAATTACCCTGGGACACCTGGTGGCGCAGTCAGTTAAGCGGCCAACTTCAGCTCAGGTCATGAACTCATGGTTCGTGGGTTCGAGTCCCGTGTCGGGCTCTGTGCTGACAGCTCAGAGCCTAGAGCCTGCTTCAGATTCTGTGTCTGCCTCTTCCTCTGCCCCCACCCCTGCTCATGCCTTGTCTCTCAAAAATAAATAAATGTTTTAAAAAGTTTAAAAAATAGAATTACCCTATGATAAGCAATTGCACTACTGGGTTTTTGCTGAAAGACAACAAAACCATTAATAGAAAAGATATATGCACCCCTGTGTTTATTACAGTATTACTTATGATAGTCAAGATATGGAAGCAACCTAAGTGTCAATCCACAGATGAATGGCTAAAGATGAGGTATATACATAGAGTGGAACATCATACATCCAGAAAAAAAGGGATTGTGCCATTTGAGACAACATGGATATACCTAGAAGGTATACATGGTAAGTGAAATAAGCCAGTCAGAGAAAGAAAAACACATGGTTCTACTCATAAGGGAAATCTAATAAAAAGAATAAACCAAAAAAAGCAGTCATAAGACCTATAAGTACAGAGAACAAACTGATGGTGGCCAGAGAGGAGGAGGGGAAGCTTGGACAAAATGGGAGAAGGGAGAGAGAGATATAAGCTTCCAGTTATGGAATGAATAAGTCACAGGAATAAAAGGCACAGCCTACACTATGACTGTAACAACAATGTAACAGCGTAGATGATAACTACACTTGCAGTGAACATAGCATAATGTAGAACCTTGCCATATCACTAAGTTGTACACCTGAAATTAATGTAACATTGTGTTCAAGTATACTAAAAAAAAGTTTAAACAGAATTTAAATTGAACTAAACACACACACACACACACACACACACACACACACAAACAAGAAATAACAAGAAGGAAATAGCCACTGAAATACACAAGACTTAAAAATCACACAAGATGACTTTACAGACCTGCAAATATATTTAAAATCTAAATGAAATACATAATTTCCTAAGGAAATACAACTTAACAGAATTTACCCTATCAGTGGTAAACAGCTTAAATAGACCAATTTCCATAAAAGAAAAAGAGAAAGTTAGGAAGAAATTACCACCACACACACACACACAAAAAAAAGGCACCAGGGCCAGGATGTTTTACAGGGAATTCTATCAAACCTTCAAAGAACAGACATCCCATGGCCCCACAGATTGTCCCACTGAATATTAAAGAGAACTTTCTATTTCTATGAAACAAGCATAACACCATACCTAACTGACAGAATTACAGACAAATATCACTTATAACTTGATATAAAAAGACCAAATAGTAACAACCAAAATTGAGCACCACATTAAGAAAACAATATGCAATAACCAAGTGGGATTTCTTCCAAGAATGCAAGGCAGAAATATCAGGAAACCCATTAATACAATATACCACATCATAAATCTAAGGAGAAAAATTATATGATTATTTCCATACATGCTTAAATGGCCTCTGACAAAATTCAACATTCTCAAAAATGGGAATTAAGCAAGTCTTGAAGCCAGTGTTTCATTTGGTACAGAAACACTAGAAGCACTTTTACTAAGAGCAGGAACAGAGCAAGGCTGCTTGCTATCACATCACTCCAACATCTTACTGGTGGCATGAGACAAAGCAGTTAGAGAGATCAACTAATGGCAAACAAACTGGAAAAAAAAAAAAAGTAAAATTATCTCTATTTGAAGATGATCTGATTGTGTATCTAAAATCCAGAACAACACTAGCTAAAATGTTTAAAAAATTCAATAAGGTAGCAGGTTATGAAATTAACATACAGAAATCAATAGCCTTAATAAACATAAAAAATAAGGGATGTGGTGCAGAAAAAGCCCCACCGTAGGAATAATCTTAACAAAAACCGTCCAAAACTCCTAAAAGGAAACCTTTAAAACACTTCTGAAAGATACATAAATAGATCTAAGTGAAGGGAAAGGCATCTCTTACCTCATATATAGGACAAGTCAACATCATAAAGATATCAGTTTTAACTAACGTCAATTTAACGCAATTCTTATAAAAGAATACAAGCTTCTTTATTGAGATAAGCCAATGGATAATAAAGTGTTTTTTAAAAGCTGGAATATTCAGGATACCATTAGAAAAAGAAAAAGAAAAGAAAATAGTATAGGGGCACTGGGTGGCTCAGTCAGTTGGACAGCTGACAGTGCAGGTCATGATGTGGTCTGTGAGTTTGCGCCGTGACAGCTCAGAGCCTGGAGCCTGCATTAGATTCCGTGTTTCCCTCGCTGTCTGCTCCTCCCCTGCTTGTTCTCTCTCTCTCTCTCTCTCTCTCTCTCTCTCTCTCTCTCTCTCCTCTCAAAAATAAACAAATATTTAAAAAATTTTAATAAAATAGTGTGGTCCTGGTACATGATCTGTTAAACAGACCAGTGGAACAAAAAGTCCAGAAAAAAAAAATCAAACGTATATGTTCACTTAATATAAAGGTGACATCTCAAATCACTGTGGCAAAGATGATTTTTTTCTCTGAATAAACGGTTTAAGGGCATCTACTTTGACAGAAATAAATTAAATCCATTCCTCATACCATACAATCCAAATAAATCAGGGATTTTTTTTAATGTTTATTTTTATTTTTGAGGGAGAGAGTGAAAGAGAGAGACAGAACGTGAGCAGGGGAGGGGCAGAGAGAGAGGAGAGAGAGAAGAGAAAGAGAGAGAGAGAGAGAGAGAGAGAAGACACAGGATCCAAAGCAGGCTCCAGGCTCTGCGCTGTCAGCAGGCTTTGAGCTGTCAGCACGGAGGCCAACGCGAGGCTTGAACTCATGAACCACGAGAAAATGACCTGAGCTGAATTCGGTGTTCAACTGACGGAGCAACTCAGGCACCCCAAAATAAATCAGGGATTTAAATATAAAATGATAAAATCAAGGAATAAATGTAAACATGATACACAAGCACTAGAAGGTAACAGGTAAATCCCTTTACAACCGAGGTGTATGTAAACAGTTTTTAACTAAGACCCACAATTCAGATGTAATAAAAGACTGATAAACTTGACCTCATAAAATTGAGAACCTTTTTACATAGCAAAAAGTACCATAAACAGTCAAAATACCGCTGTTGAATTGTGAGAAAATATTTGTAACATACCACAGATGAAGATCTAATATCCTTAATAAAGAACTTTTGAAAAGTGGAGGAGGAAAAGAACAAAATTCTCTTAGGAAAATAACTTGCACAGAAAATTCACACACACAAAAATTTAAGAGACCTTAAACATATAAAAAAAGATAATCTACGGCTTCATTTCACATCACTCTCCCTCTCATTCTCTATGTTCTGTGACCATTCCAAACTACCTGTCTGCAGAAACCTCACACTTGTTTACTCCCTTATGCTCCCTCCAACAACTCTTTAAATGATAGTCTCTTCAGGTGTTCACTTAAAAGCCAAATCCTTACAGAGATATTCTCTGATCCCCTGTCCAAAGTACTATCTTTCTCCACCACAATTATTTTATTTCACAGTGCCCTTCTATTTCCTGAGAATGCAGCATAATCTGTAACTGTCTCTACAAATTGAAAATTAGCTTCCTCAAAAAAGGTGCTTTGCCTGTCTTGTTCACCATTGCATCTCTCAGGGTCTAACACAAAACTTGGCACACATATTATTCAAAGCATAGGTTTAACAAAAGTCAAATAATGAGAGGTTAGGTAGTAGCATCTAGTTTGCTCTCAGCAGTGAATTAACAAAGTTTAAAGAATTGACATTAATGTGCAGTGTACACAATCCACATTTTTACCAAAGTCAGAAACTGCAATATCTCTCAACTGGAGCACTTTCTCTAGTTACTCCTTCCAATTCCCTTAATAATTTATATTTAATAAGCTTTCTTTTAATCTTACTGAGATCTCCAGTCATTTACCCCTCCTTTTACTTTCATTGGTTCATGAAACTCTTCTGGCTTTGTTTGATTTCTTCTCTAGCATACTCCCTCAATCTACAACGCCCACACCAATGCCTATGCTTCTCCTCAATCTGTATTATTTTCAAATGTGAATCTTAAGAACCACTGGAGTAGTTTAAAATTTGAACATATTCTTGGGGCCTCAACCTTCTGATTCAGTAGGTCTAAGATGGAGGCCCAAGAATCTATATTTTAATAAGCATCCCAGAAGATATGGATACCAGTGATCCAAGAATAAAATATACATTGGTCTGGAGGAAGAGATGCCTTTCTTCCTGTCCAAGAAGGATACCTCTTTCTGTGCACTAGAGACGATATTTTTCCATTCCCTCAGACATTTTACTTTCTTAGAGGCCATACTTTTCCATTTCTTCAGAGATTTTACTTTACAGTACTCATTGCCTACGTTGTTTAATCTCTCCTGAAATCCTAATAGTCAAACAATTTTTCAATAAAGTATATCTGATCCATGTCATCCCCCTCCTTAAAACTCACCAGCTTTTCCTGTCTCCTGTACCCATGGTTCTCAACTTTGAATATTCATGAATTGAAATGTATTCTAAGCATTATCTGCAAACTTGTGTTTTCCAAAATGGATGCCAAGAGGATGTGAAATACATGAGAGAAACATTTGCTTCCAAGTTTTAAAAAAATGAATCTTGCACAAAAAATGCTAAACATATTTATAGAGCTGTTCTTATTACCCTATGATAATCTGCTTTCAAAAAAATCATGTACCATAAAACACCAAGAAATCAGAAAGACTACCTGTTGCCCAAATATATAATGTCTCATCTGTGTACTGATACACAGGCAGCATTTATTAAACAGAGCCATCCATTCCATGTTCAATGGCCTCCATTATGTATCTTAAAGCTATAATAATTTTAATAACATATACTTGCCTTACCCTAAATGTATTGTATAATAAACATCTGTAGTACATAAATTCATTACTCATTCCTCTGGATCTGTGTCTGAAAAGAATTCATTTATGTGGTCATTATAACTAAATCCAAGTGCACCTTTCATTTCCTAGGCTCTTTTTGTTGTTTTGTCAAAATATTAAAGTATTCTATGGTCAAGTAATTTTGGGAAACCAAACCTGGGTAAACAGTATATCCTGCATACAGGCACACTATTCTTTTCTGAATGTTTGTAGATACTGTTGTACCTATAAGTAAATTAAAAACACCACTGCATGGTAGCTTTTTGCCATTACAGATTTTTCCAGTTAGTAAAGAGCCGGTTACTTTAGAGTGAGGAACTTTGGTTGGGGGGGGTGTCTGGGGGACTCCATTGGTTAAGCATCCAACTTTTGGTTTCTTGAAACTCAAGAGTTTCACACATTTCAAATACAAATTAATCTTTTTCATTAAGAACAGGAGGCCAATAATTCACTTTGTAGACGTGATGCAGATTTGCTCCTACAGGTTCATCTGTAAGAACCTCAAGAATTGAAAACAAAGGTAACTAAAGTTTCTGGAGTTTAGCCTTTTGACTATATAAATGAAATCCCCATGATGTGTGATGACCCCATCACTAACGTCAATGACTGCAGCAGCTGACACTCATTGACTCTGTGCTTTGCAGTGTTAAGCACTTTGCATCATCATTTCCCCCGGATTTTCATACAGCCCTACATGTAAGGGAGGCTGTCATAATTACTATCTAACTTGTCTTAATTTAATAGTTAACAAAACGAGACTCTGGCAAGTTAAATAATTATCAACTTCCTACAAATAAGCGCTTCCTCAGGTATTCACACCTTCCAACTTAGGGCACTTCTCCCTCCCATCTGCATGCACGGACCCCTCTGTCCTTCCCTACCCAGTCCTCTAGGTGGTCAGGTAGGGGACAGGCTTCCAGCCGGGCCCCCACTCACATTCAGCAGCCAGTACCCCATGCGTTCCTTGTTCTCTTCCTTGGGCAGAACACCGGTCTTAGGCTCCTGGGAGTTACGAGGCGGAGAAACCGCCAACCCTTTGTTGTCCATGGTTTCCACGTTGGCCTGACGACTCTTCAGAAGCATAGGGCCTGTGTACAGGGAATGGACCCACCCGCCGTGGTTAGCAGCAGCGTTGGAAACCTTAGCCAACTCTAGAGTCGGCTCCACTCCCCCATGCTGGGCGGGGCGGGTCTGCGCCTAACCGCCTGCCTGCTACTGCGCAGGCGCAGCCTACCTGGCCCGTTCTCCCCCCCCCCCCCCCCCCCCCCCCCCCCCCCCCCCCCCCCCCCCCCCCCCCCCCCCCCCCCGCGCATGCGTACATACCCTGTAACCGCACGTTTCCCTGATAGAGCGGGCTTTAGGAGAGTGTGAGCTTCAACAGCCTGAAGGGTCAGGTGCAAGCACTTACCTTATAAGGAGTCTAGCATGCTGGTGGACTACAAGGTTCCTTAGCAGTATGATTGAACACCATAGTTCATTTTCTTATCTGCCCCTCAAACCATTAAAAGCCTCCTTTCCTAAACCAGTTACTTCTGGGAAATTTACAATATCAATAACCACTTCCTTACACTATCCCCTGAGCTCCAGTTGTTATGTTTCCAGCGGTCTACTTGGACGTCTTTACTATCCCATACACTCTAAACACCCGTTAAGATTCTTCTTCCCTCCTAGACCTATAGTATGTTCCAAATTCATTTAATGTAACAATATCATAACCACAAAAGCTTAAAATCTCAGTCAGATTTTTTAATTCTAACCTTAACATTAGAGCCCCACTGTTCCTCTTTATGGCACCTAGTATAAGACACCTCACATACACAACTGCAATGGTTTACCCATGGATCTCCCAGCCTGCTGTCATCCACCCTTTACACTTCCTCAGTATTAATGCAGTTTGCCTTTAAAAACAAAACCAAAAAATAAAAAACAACACCAGAAATTTTCAGAGCTTTTTTGTTAGACATAAATTTGAATTCCTTAATATAGAAAGCAAGGGCATTCAAAATGCACTCTGCTACCTCAGGATCCTTATTTATTGTTATTCTACTTGGGATCTAGTTTGGTTTTATTCAAGGGCCAGCTCAAACTTCAGCTTTCAGTTCAATCTTATAACCCCATGCACATATTCTCAAAGCAGAATTAGCTGTTGTTTCTAAGCTACAGCTCGGCATATCACTACTAGTGGGCTCGCACTAATAGAATTAGTTAATTCTCAAAAGCTAGAGTTCTATGGAAGCAGAAACCTGATTCTCATCTTGAAGTCCTCAGAGCTCACAGTGCAAAAGCCTAAAGCTCTTGATTCACGTTTGTTGTCATTTGGGGTCTATGCTGGGCGATGCTTAATTACTGTGCCAATGAGACTTGCTGCCCACCAGCACACTCTGACTTCTTTAGGGTTCATGTAATAATGCAACATAAAATGTATCTAACCTGGGGCACCAGGATGGCTCAGTTAATTAACCACCCAGCTCTTGGTTTCGACTCAAGTCATGATCTTCTGGTATGTGAATGAGCGCCCTGCATCAGGATCTGTGCTGACAGTGCAGAGCAGACTTGGAATTCTCTTTCCCACTCTGTGTCTGCCCCTTCCCTGCTGGCAGTCTCATGCGTTTGCTGGCTCTCTCTCTCAAAATCAATAAATAAACTTAAAAAGTATACGTCTAACTTAAATCTAAACAACCTGTTGACCTAACTTTCAGTCTACAGGAAATTCAAGAGATAGAGAACAAATTGAATGATGCTATTAGGAAAACATCAAATGAATGCAAAATGTAGGCGGGACATTCTAAAACAAAATGGTTTGGATTCTTGTTAAAAAAATGTAAAGAGGAAACAAAGTTACAGCCACGCCAGAAAACAGTTTGGCAATTTCTTAAAAAAAATATAAACTTCACATGTAACTACCATGCAACCTAGCAATAGCACTCCTGGGCATTTCACATTCACACAAAAACCCACACACAAATGTTCATAGCAGCTTTATTCATAATAGCAAAAAAATGAAATCAACTCAGATGTTTTCAACAGGTAAATGATTAAACAAACACCTATCTTGGAATACAACTTAGCGACGAAAAGAAGTGAATACACAACTTGGATGACATTCCTGGGCAGAAAAAAGCTAATCCCAAAACATTACATACTGTATGACAAAATGTCTTGAAATGACAAAAGTTTATAAGTAGAAGACAGATTAATGGTTGCCAGGGGTTAGAGTTAGAGGTGCAGAGATGGGGAAATAATTGTGGTTATAAAAGGGCAGCAATGAAAGACTCCTGTGGTTTTTGAAACTGTTTAGTACCTTTTAAAATTTTTTAATGTTTATTTTTTGTTTTTGAGAGAGAGACAGAGTGAGAGTCAGGGAGAGGCAGAGAGAGAGAGAGGAGAGAGAGAGAGAGAGAGAGAGAGAGAGAGAGAGAGAGAGAATCTGAAGCAGGCTTCTGGCTCTGAGCTTCAGCATGGAGCCTGACACAGGGTTTGAACTCACAAACCATGAGATCATGACCTGAGCCAAAGTTGGAAGCTCAACTGACTGAGCCAGCAAGCAACCTAGAACTGTTCAGTATCTTGACTGTGGTAATAGATACACAAACCTACACTATTGGTAACATTATATTAATACACACACACACACCAGTACAAGTAAAACAAGGAAAATTTGAGTAAGATCAGTGGGTTTTATCAATGTCAATATTCTGGATATGATCTCATACTACAGTTTTGTAAAATGTTATTCAGAGACACTGGCAAAGTGTACAAAGGATTTCTCTGTACTGTATCTCAAGTATGCACGAATCTACATTTATCTCAGGAAATTTTTCAATTAAAAATGTCATGGGGGAGGGAAAAAATGTAAGAAGACTATAAAAACTAAAAGATAAAACAAATGAAATGTGCAAACCTTGACTACATCATGCGAGACAACTGGGGAAATTTGAGAATACACTATTTTCCAGCTATTTCAATGAGACTGTGCTATGGAAACAAATGTTCTTATTTTTGGAGAATGCATGTTTACATATTCTGGTGAAGTAGCATGATGTTAGCAACTTACTTTCAAAAGATTTAGCAAGAAAATGAGAGTGTATAAAGAAAACAAATGAGCAAATGTGGCAAACTTTTAACAATTATTAAATCCAGGTTGATCTACATTATAGTTGCTACTATTACACTAGTCTTTCAATATTTTTACATTTGATAGTTTCCAAATAAAAAGCTCTCAGAGCTCACTCGTTCATCCGGTCTTTTCCTCGTCTCCCACCTCCACCAGTAGAAATCCCCTCCATCCTATTAAGGACATGCCCACTTGCAACTTTACCCACAATACTTTCCTAGATTCTCTAACTCCTATGCCTGTCTATGACTTCTGACTAGATTATGGGCCTCTAGAAAGCAGGTACTATGTTTTATCCATTTTCTCATTTTTTTTGTTCATTCACAAATCTAGCAATTTGATTGAAATCACATCATCTATCACAATTCAAGTTTTATATTTTCTAATAGATTACAGGTGGCATATGTAGGCCAGAGGTCCCAAGTGCTGGTGGTCTACTAGCTATATCACAATCACCTGGGCATCTTTTTCTAAAAACCAGTTTTCCAGACACCACCTCAGACCTACTGAATCTGAATCTCTGGAGATGGGCCTAGGAGTCTGTTTTGTTCTGCTCGTGGGGAGTGGGGAGAGGCTGATATTAATTACTAAGTATTTTGCACTCAAAAAAGTAACAAAAGTCTCACTGGGGATCTTGCCTATTGACACCTCGGAAGCTCCACTAAGCCACTCTACCCACACTTGATGCAGGGTGAAAGGTGAGAAAAGAGGACTTTGAGCCAAATTTGGAGAAATATATTAGCAGTGAACTTCCTCCAAGTTTCCCAATCATCATGGCCAAAGGTTTTTTTGATAGACTTGTACAGGTCCACCAGCGCTCAGGAAATATTTACTTGCTGAGGTGCCTGGGAAATTTGAAGTCCAGGTCATACTTCCCAGACCTGAAGAATTTAAAAGCAACTGTGCCCATGCCAGTTACACTACTATCGATCTAGTCAGCTTTCTGAATTGCATTCCATAGCAGCTCTGGGGCTTCTTTATTCTCTAGGATGTTAGGAGCTAAACTCCCTTCAACCTTGTATTAACTTTCTATTGCTGCCGTAACAAACTACCACAAATTTAGCAGATTAAATAACACACATGTGCTATCTTCACATTCTGTATGTCAGAAATCTGACATGGGTGTCACTGGGCTAAAACTGAGGTGTCCGCGGGGTTTAATTCCTTCGTAGAGGTTCTAGGGGAAGATCTGTTTTGTTGCTCATTGGGATATTGGCAAAATTCAGTTCCTTAAAGATGTAGGATTGAATCCACATCCATTTACTGGAGGGCTGTCAACCAAGGGTCATTCTCAGCTTCTTGAGCTCACCCGTGTTCATTGGCGTGTGGCCCCCCTCCTCCTTCAAAATGGACAACATAACTCTATGCCCCTGTTCCATTGTCATCTTGCTCTCTGACCACATACAGGAAGGGTTCTCTGCTTTTAAGGACTCATGTGATTACACTGGGCCCAAACAGATACTCCAGGACAATTTCTCTATTTCAGGGTTAAGCAACCTTCATCACATCTGCAAAATCTCTTTTGCGAATGTAAGGTTCCAGGAGCAAGAGATGACCATCTTTGGGGGATATTATTCAGCCTACTACAATCCCCTACACTGGTTTTCTCATAGTTCCTTGATTTTTTGTTGTTGTTGTTGTTGTTCAGATGTGGCAAGCTTTAGAGCTAATGAACAACTTGTCTGAAGTTTGCTGACAGGGAGGATCACGGACTCCTGCCCCACCAGCCTGTCGCCAGCCTAACCATCCCTGATCACAGCAGAAGCTGGAACTAGAAGGAGGACTTCAGAATTGCCAGCAAACTCACAATTGTGTGTCAGCACAATGAATCCCCTTTTCAGCAGCTCTAGTCTCTGAGGCAGCAAGGTATTTCTAGTAGGGTGCTCGTACCAAATTTAGACCTCTTCTTAGAGCCATCCACCCTAGTCAATTGGTCAGTGCTCCTCTGTTCCACAACATTCAGTTGCTTGCTAATCAAGGCAGGCCCAACGGTTTGACTGATGTGCTTTATAGCCTTTGAAGTATGTCCTCCTGTGGAGAGTCTGTCTTATCATTGTCTTGAGCTCTAGGGTCTCACACCAGTGGAGGCGCCACAGAATACAGCTCCGAAGAGACCTTTTCCATGCAGGACACATCTCAAGAGTAGGTGTTTCTTCAAGAGCCAGAGATCTCTCTGACAGAGAGCTTGAGAAAAGGCATCGTGATTTCTCCTCGTATTTCTTGTTGCACAAAAGACGAGGCAGAGGAAAGGGCACTGAAGAGGTGAGCTGAGTTAGCTCAGCAAGGTCACAGGTCTCTCATTTATCCCCCTGAGTTCTTGTTCCACTCAGCTTCCTGTTTGCTACATGTTGTTTTGAAGCTCCCTAAAAGGCTCTGAAGTGTAAGCAGAAATGGGAAAACCGGTATGGGCTTTTAAAGGAAAGTAAACTTTTAGTTATAAAACATTTTTATTGAAGTATAATTAATATATGGTATTATATTAAGTTTCAGGTGTACAATCTAATGATGCAACAATTCTATACATTACTCAGTGCTTGGTTATCTTCTGTCACCAAACATTTTTACAATTTTATTGACTGTGTTCCCTCTGCTGTACTTCTCATCCCTGTGACTTACTTTGTAACTGGAAATTTCCACCTCTTAATCCCCTTCATCTATTTCACGCCTCCTCCCACCCACCTCGCCACTTTGTTCTCTGTTTTTGAGTCAATTTTTTTTTTTTGTCTGTTAGGTTTCTTGAATTCCACATATGAGTGAAATCATATGGTATTTATCTTCCTCGGACTTATTTCACTTAGCATTATACTCTCTAGGTTCATCCAGGTGATGCAAATGCCAAGATTTCATTCTATTTTGTGGCTGAGTAATATTCAATTCTATGTTTATACTACAACTTCTTTATCCTTTCATCTACGGATGGGCACTTGGCTTGCTTCCCCATCTTGGCTATTTTGTAAACAATGCTGCAACAAACATAGGGTGCATATATCTTTTTGAATTAGTGTTTTTGTTTTTCTTTGGGCAAATACATGGTAGTGGAATTACTGGATCATATGGTAGTTCTATTTTTAATTTTTTGAAGAACCTGCATACTGTTTTCCAGAGTGGCTGCACCAATTTGCATTCCCACCAACAGTGCACAAGTTTCTTTTTCTCCACATACTCCCCAACACTCATTATCACTGGTCTTTTTGAATCTGGCCATTCTCACAGATGTAAGGTGATTTCTCATTGTGGTTTTGATTTGCATTTCCCTAATGATTAGTGATGTTCACCAGCTTTTCATGTATCTGTTAGACATGCGTATGTTTTCATTTGCAAAATGTCTATTCAGTTCCTCTGACCATTTTTTAAATAGATTATTTGTTTTTTGGTGTTAGTTGTAGAAGTTCTTTACATATTTTGGATATTAACCCCTTATCAAATATATCAAATATTTGCAAATATCTTCTCCCATTCAGTAGGTTGCCTTTCATTTTGTTGACAGTTTCCTTTGTTATGCAAAAGTTCTTTATTTTGGTGTAGTTCCAATATGAAACTTTTCAAACAGAAGAGGTACATTTTATTGGTCATGAAGTAAAACATCTTTCAAGCTAAATTACTGCATATTATTACATGATATATAATCACAAACACCAAGCCAGTTTCAAAAAAGACAACTTTCATATTTTAATTTCTTCAGTAAGGAGACATTAAAAATAAAGGTCTTCTGACTCCTTCTCCCTATTCCCTAAATTTTATGTTTAAACCTGATACATATTTTGTAACACTGTTTTTTTTTCTGTATTAGAACTTTTAAAGATAATGATTATAAATCCAGCTAGCTTGAGAACAGGAAATAAACACTTTCCCCTGCTGTTTTCTAGCTCATTACCTCCTTTATCAGTAAGATGATAATGCTATAGAGATTAATGTTTGGGTATGAACTGCAGATGCAATTTTTACATTTTCCTTAATCCTGAGAAAATTGTCAGTACTATATAAACAAAAATTCAATTCCAAATACACCTGCACATATCTTATTAAAGCACATTTAAAAACAAGAATAAGGAAAATTCTAAATCCTGGGTCATTATTACTCTGAAGGTGAGCTGGCATTAGGAAGAGGCTTTGAGTCCTTTATCTTTTTCAGGATATTCTTCCACATCAGAGGAGAACATCAACTCTGGGAGAGAAAATCAACAGATCTTACTCAAAACGGTTTCCCAGTACCTCAAAAAGAGTTTTACAGCTTAGTTATAAACAGATTCTCAAAATATTGACATATTCAATACCTATAATAGAAAGCCCTCAAGTACAAATAGGAATTCTTAATAATGAAATCTGGTTTAAAAGGTGAGGAGCACACGAGTGGTTCAGTCAGTTAAGCGTCCAACTCTTTTTTTAAGTTTATTTATTTATTCTGAGAGACGGGGTGGGGGGGAGTGGGGGGGGGTGGCGGGGGGAATGATTTCCAAACAGGCTCCACACTGTCAGCACAGAGCCTGCCTGGAATGCTCTTTCTCTCTCTGCCCCTCCCCTGCTTATGCTGCTCTCTCTCAAAATAAATAAATAAACTTTAAAAAAAAAACAAAAGGCAAGTAAATGACAAATGTACAAATTGTACATTTTGAAATGTTTAAATTTTAAATGTACTATAAACCACTGAAAAATAAAACATATATAATAGAGGCAATAACACCAGAAAATGTAAGTCACTTAGAGAGCCCAGATTATTGAGCAGCTCAAAGCTCTAACTGTATAGTGACCATGATACCCCACAATGGGGACAGACACAGAGCAAGGCCTTGGACGGACATGACACGTGTGCCCAGCTATCTTAACCTTAAATGTGTTATCCCACTTAATCACTATAACAACCCAATAAGCAAGTTATTTTCATCCTCACTTTATATTTATACTTTTTGTCCAGATAGAAATAAAAATGTCATATGACTCAAATGGCCCTAAAAGAAAGCAGGATCCTGGAAATCTGCACAAGCCATCTGGGCCCCAGCTTCAATCCCAAAGGTAGTGTGGAATGTTATTAGTTGACATTTCTACATGTAAACTATTACTTAGCATATAGGTGTGTAATTTATCAAAATACAAAGAAATAAAGAAAAAGAAGACTTTAGGAATTTAATAAAATAAAGTACTCCAATAAAAATATTAGATGAAAAATTCCTTGAGTGACTAAAAGCTATGCTGAGTGAAAATAGTAAGTAGCAAAATACATAAAGCCTAAAATAACTTTAAAAATATTTCAAATACCCCCAAAAGTAACAAAGCAATAGAATATTCAGTGAAGGAACATGAGAATTATGATGCAAAAGGATACATTTGTGAATAAAAATACATCAGCTTACATCTTTTGTCTTAGTTTTTACAAATGGAAATGTTGGAAAGATTCTCAATTCTTAGACTTCTGAGGTTGTAATTAGTTGGTCAGATTACAAAGGCTAGGATATTTAACCAATCAAGAATAAATAACCAAGGTCCAGAAAACTCAGAGATTCAAGGGTGAAACTGGGGAACATCTGCTAAGAAAATACAAGTTACACTAGAAATACTAAGCAGTTCCTAAAGCAGTGTGCTCAAGGGTTGTCAGTTTGCTAATATGATTCCTCTTCTCCAGATGTTCCAAAAAGGATCTGGGGACAATAGATTAGTCCACCAGGCACACTAAAGCTAAGATTACTACACACTTCATTAGACAATGAAGGGTTAAGAATCTGTGCCAGGCAGAGGAGGTAAGAATGAAGAAATACCTCCTGAATATAAATATGCACACGGGCCACAGAAGACTTTCACGAAGTACTCTGAGGCTCCAAGTCTCTTAGGACTCTCTCTGCGTCTCCTGGCATTGTTTCACTACTTTGTCACTCTTCTTACATTATTTTATTTTAAACACAGCCTTGTTATCAGAATATTATAAGCTATATTCAATAAAAGAAAATTTATAAAGTCAAAAGATTTCATGATATTCTTATACTATTTCTTCTTTAATACCTTCACTGAGATCCATGCCTGGCCAGTAAGACAAAAAAAGCCATGATAGTCCAACCAGAAGGGCCACCACCAGATTCACTACAATCCATGGCTGGAGAACCTGTTCCTCAACTCCTGCTGCCCTAAAGATACACAAACACTCATTAGAAATATCTTCATTTCGGTTCATAGATCCAAACAGATCTATTTAATGAACTTAAAAAAAATAGCAGTCTCCACCTAGAGAAATAACAAGCATGAAATATATATAGAATATATAATTTCCCTATAAAATATACCACATATATATAAAGACACACACACATACACACACATACACACACACACACCACATGAGAATAAAGGTCCAAAGGTTACTGAACTCTGTCGCCGAACAAATTTTCTAGGTTTCCCTTCTATTTACTGTGGTGCTACCCATTCCCCTTGCTACTTTCTCAAAAGAGCCTGCCCCTCTGGGTTCTGTGAACCGGACTCTCAACTCACCTGTCAGCTTCATGACTAGCCACTGATCTGTGAGGTTGGTTCTCCTTAGATTGTTCTCTTCCTAGCATCGCTTGGTTTTCTGACTCCATCTCAGCTACCCACTCCCATCACTACTCTGGGGTATTAGGCCCCCTGATGGGGGGCAAAGGTACCAGGCTTCTCCAGTTCATGTGTATGACTGATCTTAAAACCATACTTAATAGATTTAAAACAGACTTATGAAAAAAAAGCATATTCATTAAAAATGCAGTTAAATAGTTATCCACTAACCAAGGTAATAGGTATTTTCTTAACATAATTCTGGGAACAAAAACAGGGCCTTCACTACTATTTATAAGTGAAAACATGTAAGAGAGTAGAAGGATAAGAACAGCCCATTGTTGCTGTTATTTTACCATCAACAATTGCTAAAGCTACTGTGAGTTCTTACCAGAGGCTGCCATTAACAGAAGAAGGCGTGTAAAGGTGGATTCTGTCACTTGTCATTTGCTGACTCAGAGATAATGTAAGAGCAGTAAAGTACACTGAAAAAAAGACAAATGAAATTACTAATGTATTTTTAACAGCCCCGTTTATTTTGAATTTATGGATTACTGTAAAGTCAAAACTCTGTACTTTGGGGAATGATGACATAAAAGAAATTCATTTGATCAATTTCAATAGGCTAGCTAGCCTTAAGTTTCAAGAATATAGATGCAGAAGAGTATTCTGAGATGCTCATTATTTCATCATTAGAAACTACAAGAACTTAAAGGTCTTTTAAGAAATTAAATTACTTACTCAAGATCTTAAAACTAGTTTTATTAATATTCTCATAACTTAGAACAAAATGTATCCCAAATTATCAAAAAGATATAAAATAGTATTTGTTACTGAAATGCCATGCCAGCTGGATCAGTTTAATGTCAAGTAGAAAATACAAAACTGAAACATTACAAAACACAGGACATATTAAACTTTTAAAAGTTATCTATATCAACCTGTACTGGAAAACAATCCTATCAAAATTATGCCTATTGTATTTTTTTAATTGCAAATTCCACTGGACATCTATCAGTAATGTTTATAAGTAGCAATAACATAAAATCTTTCAAAAAGTAAAATTAAACCTTTCCTGGTTCAAAATTACAGTGTAAGTCAAGTATTACACAATTATCAAATGAAACTTTTCACTCACAGAAAGATGCTAAAGCTGTAGGATCCAGGGCAAGAAAATTTCGGATTGCTACTGATGTTTTAGCAAAGTCGATCCTAGAAAATACAAAAGCCACTTGTCACAGTGCATTCACAAGCTTCTCACAAAACTGTACTCTCTTGACTATCATTTTTTTCCTTCTCTATTCTAATGCTATCACATACACTATTATTAAGCTGTAAGTGGCTACAGTTTATACTAAACGCACATGAAAGAATATCTTATTTACAAAAGCCACATAAAACATTTAACTTATTAATATTTAGTCAATATTCCTTTGGAGTTAAGACATTCTTAACAAAGTAAACACGAACTGCAAAATTTCATTAGATTCTACCTCTTGGTATTACCTATATCATTAGGCTTTAAGTTGTTGTTTTCCTTAAAGGGCTGAATTGTGTTCTCAAAGACATGTTGAACCTCTAGCCCCCTCCCTCCCCTTACCTGTGAACATAAACTTATTTGGAAATAGGGTCTTTACAGACATAATCAAATTAAGATGAGGTCATTATAATGGGCCCTATTCAATGTAACTGGTGTCCTTAGAAGGAGAGAAGGGAAGACCCTCATGTGACAAAAAAGGCAGAGGTTGGAGTGAGGCATCTATAAGCCAAGGAACTCTCAGGATTGTCAGCAACCACTGGAAGCTAAGGAAAGACATGGAAGAGACTCAGAACCAACGGGGCTGACACCTTGATTTCAGAATTCTAGCCTTCCGAACTGAAAGAGAATACCTCGCTGCTGCTTTAAGCCACCCAGTTTGTAGTACAGGTGACCCTTGAATAACACAGGTTTGAGCTGCATAGGTCCAATTACACAGATATTTTTCAATAAATAGAGTGCAGTACTACAAATGCATTTTCTCTTATGATTTTCTTAATAACCTTTGTTTTTTCTGGATTACTTTTTTAGAAGAGTACAGCATATATTATAATACACATAACATACAAAATATGTGGTAATCGACTATGTTATTGGTAAGGGTTCTGGTCAACAGTAGGTTATTAGTTAAGCTCTCTGAAGGGAGTCAAAAGTTATATATAAATTTTTGACTTCCAAGTGGTCAGCACACCCAACCCCTGAGATTTTCAAGGATCAGCTGTACTTTGTTACAGCAAATCTAGGAAACTCATACAATACCCAGAAGCTCACCTATACCTTATTCAGATGATTTGGAAGACAATATTTGGAACTGTTTTCAATGATTACATTTGGAAGAAATTTCAGATTTAGAGCTGATGCTGGAATGGGCTTAGATTTGGGAGGTGCCTCTTTTGAGAGTTTTTCCATCTCCTCTCCCCCAAAAAACAGAAACAAACTGGCTTTAAAGAAATATCAAAATAATATTAATATCCTATAATTCTTTTTTGGAAACTGTCATAGTCCGTGACATAGTTTGCTCAGCATTTCCAACTAAAGAAGAGTTAGAAGGATGTGCAGTCACGATAATCTTACCTGTCAAAAGTTGAAACTGTACTTAGAGCCAAAAGCAAGTAGAGAAGGCTCTGGAATGGATATGCTAAGGTCTTGTACTGTTGCAGAAGGTTTGAGAGGTTAGAAAGCTGATCTCCTGCTAGAACATATATGAAAACAATATTCCATACAGCGCAGCCAGCCAAGAAGCCATGGGAAAAGAGACCAATCATCCTGAACGGAAAAGGGTTCAATTACTATGCATGCATTACTAAAGTAAAAAGCTGAAGTATTTTTTAAATCTTTTCACATATAAGAATAAAACCCAACCTTTCAAAACACTAAAACCATGCTTTTTCTTTTTAACCCACTGATAGGCAGATGATTTAATTCCAATTAATTGTTTTTTAAAAATATACCCATTTACTATTTTAACTTTCAATTTTGTTCACAGTATAGAACAACCTACACTTATTATAAACATTATGGAACATCTGTTTAAAAAATTTTTTTTTAATTTTTATTTATTCTTGAAGGAGAGAGAGACAGAGTGTGGGGGATGGGGGAGCAGAGAGAGAGAGGGAGACACAGCGTCTGAAGCAGGCTCCAGGCTCTGAGCTGTCAGCACAGAGCCCCACACGGGGCTGTGACATCATGACCTGAGCTGAAGTCTGACGCTTAATGACTGAGCCACCCAGGTGCCCCTGGAATATCTGTTGTAAGAAAAGTCCAACAAAAGCAGCCACCTGAAAGCCCGGTGTACTGTGAGTGCGACATCTCTGGTGGTCCAGGAAAGCTTCACGTCCACGAACACCTCTGCATTTTCTGTGGTCTTTATCAACTCTGACCGATCAGCAGCCTGGAATCTCCCTAAGAATACATTACACACTTATTAACACCTAGTGACAGAGAACCCTGGCAGTCTGTTTACATTATTTCACACCGTAAGAACCCTGAGACTGAGATTTTGCGGTTTTTCTATCTAAAAACTCTCCCTGATCCAGTACCTATTTCAGAAGTCTCTTTTCTTTTTTCTTTTGTTGGCTTAAATATATATGTATATTTAATCTTTGGGGAAAATAAACAAAGTCCATATGCTTCCTTCTCATCCCAAAATAGATGTTAAGGTAACAGTTTTGGAAATCAGTTATATTTAATGAAATAATGAACTTCCCACCCAGAACAAAGTCTAGAAACCCTTAACATGACATAATCCAAAATATTCTAATTTTGAGATGTTAGAAGTTTATTAAAGTTAAAAAATTTGTTAATGTTTATTTATTTTTGAGAGAGAGAGAGAGACAGAGCACAAGGTGGGGAGGGGCCGAGAGAGAGAGGGAGACACAGAATCTGAAGCAAGCTCCAGGTTCCAAACTGTCAGCACAAAGCCTGATGTGGGGCTTGAACTCACAAACTGAGAACATGAGCAGAGCCGAAGTCAGATGCTTAAACAACTGAGTTTAAATGTCAACACTATAAAGCTAAGTCAGTGTTTAAAAACACTTCACATTTCTTAGGAAAAATGCCTGTGTGTGTAACATGGCATTCTGTGATGACAGAGAGGAAAAGAGTTGTTCTATAAACATAAGATTCCTGTGGTAAGTATCCATTCGAGTATCAGCACCACAACACTGTGTGAGCAGAGCCTTACTAGTCCTTTTACTGTCTATGAGGCTCCTTCTTGTAGCTCTACCAACCACAGACGTACATCAGGAAGGGGGCGGGTCAAGTTTCCCTTTCAATGATCTTTGCCAAATCTGGCTGTCAAGTATTTGGGAAGATGAAAGACAGAGGTGCAACACCTAATTTTCCCTAAGAAAAGACAACTTCCGGACAGGCAACTGGTGTCTTTTATGGTCAGTTACTCTAGCAGGGAAGTTTCTGTGCTAAGGGAAACAAGAATAAAAATGAGAATTCAGTGACATTGCTTAAAAAATAGACTATGAAAAAATATTGTTTAAAAATGAGAATTGAGTACTATTGCTTAAAAACAGAAGTAAGTGAAACAGCAACAAAGTATCCTAGTAAAAGCACTCGACTAGAAGTCATGCAACCTCAGTTCAAGTCCCAGTTCTGCGCTAACCTACTGTGAGACCCTGGCTAAGCCAGCCTCTCGGGATCACAAGTTTCTCACTGGCCAAGAACTCCAAGACGCCTCACATGGGATCTTACAGAATGCAAATGCTAAAATAATTTACATGAAATCTAAATTGTACATTTTAGGTCTATGTTTACTTTTCATTTGAGTTCTTTATGCAGCATATTCATTGTATGCCCATGGGGTATGTGTTGTCATGATCATGCTTTCCATGTTTTTCTTAAACACTGCAAATAGAGTCTTATAATCAATGTCAGAAAGAATACAGAGCTATAACATTGTATTTCTTATTTAAATGGTAACACCATCATGTATTTTCCCTCATTTATCTGCAATTATAAAATTTACATCATTATCTGCCCTACCACCAACACCACCACCAATTATAGAAAACTGGTAAAGTACAACAAAGAATAAAGAAATGGGTGAAGCTGGGTGGGAGATTTTCTAAATTACCCACAATTCGTTAACACAGAAACAACCAGCATTAATATTTTGGCATATTTCCCTCTAGTCTTTTGTCCTATACATTTTTCCACAGTTGAGATCAAATTACATATGTGTCTATGTATTTATTTTCATTAGATCTTTCCATGAAATGGGGGCACCTGGGTGGCTCAGTCGGTAGCATCTGACTTCAGCTCAGGCCATGATCTCGAGGTTCACGATATTGTGTCCCACGCTGGGCTCTGTGCTGACAGCTCAGAGCCTGAAGTCTATTTCAGATTGTGTCTCCCTCTCTCCCTGCCCCTCCCCACTCACTGTTTTCCTTTCCCTGTCTCTCTCTCTCTCAAAAATAAATAAAAACATTAAGAAAATTCCATGAAATAAAAAATTCTCCATAAATGTTATTTTTAATGGTATGGATTTTATTATATAGATACACCATAACTGACTGAAATAATATGCCTTCTATTTTTATATTTATATTGTTTATTGTTTTGCATTCTCAAGAATAACAGTATGATGATTAGCTTTGTGTATAAATTTTTGTTTATATTTTTATTTTCTTAATTCAGATCTCCAGAAATAATCTTCCTAGGTGAAAGGATAGCCTTGTGTAATTCCTAACGCTCATATTCCAAAACAAAGAACTACTTACGGCTTTTTTCCACAAACACTTTGCCTACAGGCTGGCTAATGCCAGTGGGTGCCGTGAATATAGACTGTTGTTCGGGACTACTTTGCTCATCAGTAATTATGTCTTCATCTTCTACTCCTAGTTCATTGGCATACTGTATTTCTGCTGGCTGGGTTTTCCTATTATCAGGAAGAATGTAAGAAAAATGGATTTTTATTGGATTTTTACAGACACACATAAGGCGGTACCTATAACAGAGTTCTGGACTTGGGAGTCGAGAAATTTGGTTTTATTCAAATGGATCTATTATAAACTGTTATGTGCAGCAAGTCACATATGTCTCTGTGGGTCTCAGTTTTCTCATCTGGAAAATGAAGTGATGGAACTAGATTTGTAAGGTTCTTTCCAAACTTAAAATGATAGGATTCTATATAAATATTGATCACTATTTGTTGGGTAATTTCCAAATACAAACAATAGTATTACATAATTTCTTTAAAGTATGCCATTGTATTTTATCTGATACTTAACTTTCTATGCTAAAATACACATTTTTATTTATTGCTGAAATAATCACAATTTGAATTCTATTAACAAGAGAAAATAATCACAATAGCCCACTTTATTAATATTATCTTCAAATTTCAGTATCTTTAGTATCTAACTTTTGCTATTCATCTAATATCTTCTATTGATTCTCATCTTTTTTAGAGATAGCTCCTAAAGTTTTCAATTTAAGTATAGCATTTTACATTTTCAGTTGTTTACTCTTTTCAAATTTATCATTAGGTTGGTTTAACTGATAGTTTTGTAATCCTACTTATCGTGTTTAATATGGTTTAATCCAAGCTACCATTTAGAGCTCTGAATTAAGTAGCACAGTGTCTATGAAGAATATTTCGAAGGACAAATAAATTCTTACTTTGTCTTCCTTCGAGGTTTCTGAGTAACTGCCTCCTCAGGTGGCTCCACGTGAATGCCATTTTCATTTCGTAATAAAGATGAATTGGATGCCTTCTTTTGGGTGAAGGAAGTCTCCAATTCTGAAAATAAAGTAGATTACATTTTCAATTTACTGTGATGTAGAAAGAAAAGTAATGTATAAAACTTATAAGACAAGAGAACCTTAAAAATTCTAATTAGGCCAAAATTTTTTCATCATTTTACTAATTTTTAATTTTTTACTTTTATAACCCTAAACTTCAGTTCAGCAAAAAAAACGAAATTGCAATGCCAAATATATGGGAAAAATTAAATAAATAATCCAACACCCAGAGTGTTGGGAGAGCCCCATGATTACCTACAGGTCAGAGATATTCACCCTATGGACCCATAAGACTCAGAAGTCATTACACTCACCAGTCCTTACACTCACAGTTACAGTTTATCACAGTGAAATGACATAAAGCAAAATCAGCAAAAGGAAAAGGCACATGGAGTAGAGTCCAGAGGAAACCAGGTATAAGCTGTCAAGAGTCATCTATCAATGGAGTCACACGGGATGCATTAATTCCTCCAGCAACAAGCTATGACATGTATGACACTCTCTCTCCAGGGAAGTTCATTTAAACTCAGCGCCCAAGGCTTTTATTGGCTCACACAGGCACCCCCTGCCTCGCACATACCAAAATTCCAGATTCCCAGAGGGAAAGCAGGAGTTCAGCATAAATCATATTGCTTCCGCAATGCATAGCAAACCACCTTTATTATTTAAGAAAAGTTTTGTTTCAGTGTAGGGAACTGCTTATCAGCCATGTTCCAGAGGCAAGTGAGGAGGCAACCTTGCAATCGGGTTTTCTTTTTTTTTTTTTCTTTTAATTATTCTCAAGTTAGTTAACATACAGTGTAGTGCTGGCTTCAGGAATGGATTCCAGTGATTCATCACCTACCTACAACACCCAGTGCTCATCCCAACAAGTGCCCGCCTTAATGCCCATCACCCATTTCCCCCCCCATTAACCCTCAATTTGTTCTCTGTACTTAAGAGTTTCTTATGGTTTGCCTCCCTCTCTGTTTTTATCTTATTTTTCCTTCCCTTCCCTTCCCTGATGATTATCTATTAAATTTCTCAAATTTCACTTATTAGTGAAATCATACAATATCCGTCTTTCTCTGACTTATTCACTTAGCATAATATACTCTAGTTCCATCCATGTTGTTGCAAATGGCAAGATTTCATTCTTTTTCGTTGCTGAGTAATATTCCATTGTAGAATCTATATGCCACATCTTCTTTATCCATTCATCAGATGATGGACACTTAGGCTCCATGGCTAGTATCATCCTCAATGGGGAAAAACTGAGAGCTTTCCCCTGACATCAGGAACATGAGAGGAATGTCCACTCTCACCACTGTTGTTCAACATAGTACTGGCAGTATGTCTCAGCAATCAGACAATAAAACAAAATAAAAGGCATCCAAACTGGCAAAGAAGTCGTCAACCTTTCACTCTTCACAGATCACATTATATTCTACATGGAAAACCCAAAGCCTCCACCAAAAAGCTGCTAGAGTTGATAAAGGAATTCAGCAAAGTCATGGGATATAAAATCAATGAACAGAAACCAGTTATATTTTTATACACCAATAATGAAGCAACAGAAAGAGATATCAGAAAGAGATACCATTTAAAATTACATCGAAAACCATACAATACCTAGGAATAAATGTAACTGAAGAGGTAAAAGATCTATACGCTGGAAACTATGGAAAGCACATGAAAGAAAGTGAAGAAGATGCAAGTAAGCCTTTCTAATGAGAGCAGTTTCAGGCCTGCTCTTCCCTGAGCACAAGTATTAAGTTTAAGTAAGTCAATGGAGTCTTCTCATCAGCTAGCTACTCTTCCAATCTGAAAATACTGGCAATGGCTTCCTAGAATGTCTTCAAAGCCCCTAGAATTCTATTTTAATAAAACACTTACAGCCCCAACTGGAAATACATTAGAAGTAGAGTGTACCATAGTCACCCAGAATGAAACAAAACAAAAATAAAACAAAATTAAATACCCAGAAGTTTAGAAAGCTGGACCTACACAGATAGGTACATTCTGGAATGGCAGTGACAGGTGCTTTTTGCCCAGAACTTCGTTGGGTCCTGAACTTTCTAAAAATGGTCAAGTCAGGGGCACCTGGGTGGCTTAGTTAGGTGAGCATCCAACTCTTGATTTTGGCTCAGGTCATGATCCCAGGTGGATGGGACTGAGCCCCACATCCAGCTCCATGCTGAGCATGGAGCCTGCTTAAGACTCTCTCTGTCTCTCTCGACCCTTCTCGCCCACTTGCACTCTCTTTCTCTCTAAAATTAAAAATAAATAAATAAATAAATAAATAAATAAATAAATAATAAAAGTGGTCATTTCTGTAATTGCATTTTTCATAAATTGTAAAACTAGGTACTGGTATCCATCTTGATTTTCAAATGTGTACCCTACTAACTAAATTAACTAAGGTGGTAGCTTTAATTCAACTATATTTATTGCCAGTAATGACATAAATCATAAAACTGTCTGAGCACCATTTCTGCCTCTTTTTCCTTCTTCTCCTCATAAATACTCACTGTCCCCCGGCACTGCAGATCCTACTTCAACTTGCCTCTAAAAACTGTGCTCCATTCTATTAACTCTTCCAGTTCCTGCCCTCTCCTCCTGTAATTCTTCCATCCAATCAGGGCCTACTATTTTCTAAGAGGATAAGTAATTGATCAGGGTAATTATTTTGTAATAAATTATTCATCAAGGGCCAATGCTAGTATGAAAGGGCTAATCTCCCAATCCTCATTCCTTCACTTTGTTTTACTCTAACAAAACCCACTGTCTTTCTTCTAATTACTATAAAGTCATAATGCTCAATATTTGAAAAATTAGTAAAATATAAGTGAAGAAAGGAAGACAATAAAAATCATCCTTAATTCCTTCTTCCAAAAAACGTACCTTTGCTATATCTTTCTACTGTTTTTACTATATAGATGCATGCATATACATGTGTTCTGGGTTGAATTGTGTCCCCCTGCAAAAGATATGCTCAAGTCCTAACCCCCAGTAACTGTGAATGAGACTCTACTTGGAAATAGGGTCTTTGCAATTATAATCAAGTTAGGATGAGATCATGCTGGATTAGGATGGGCCTGAAATCCAATGACTGAAATCCTTCTTTCAGAAAATATGGAGCCCGGTGCTGCAGGGAAATCCTGGAAAAGCGAAAGGGAGGGGTGTGTATCTAACCTAATGGTCTGCAACCTGGCCTACAGCGGGAAGCTGGAGGAACTGAGGAGAGGATCCTGGCTGATAAATCCCTGGCTATTAGAACGGACCAGGACAGCAGAACCGCATTGCATAGGGCCTGTTCAGCTGGACACACTGAAATTCTTGCTGCAGCTTGGAGTGCCCGTGAATGATAAAGACGATGCAGGCTGGTCTCTGCTTCATATTGCTGCGTCTGCTGGCCGGGATGAGATTGTGAAAGCCCTTCTGGGTAAAGGTGCCCAAGTGAATGCAGTCAACCAAAATGGCTGTACTCCCCTACATTATGCAGTTTCCAAAAACAGACACGTGTCATGTTACTAGAAGGCGGGGCTAATCCTGATGCGAAGGACCATTACAAGCTACAGCAATGCACCGGGCAGCAGCCAAGGGTAACTTAAAGATGATTCATATCCTTCTGTACTACAAAGCATCCACAAATATCCAAGACACTGAGGGTAACACTCCTCTACACTTAGCCTGTGGCGAGGTGAGTGGAAGAAGCAAAAGTGCTGGTGTCCCAAGGAGCAAGTATTTACATCGAGAACAAAGAAGAAAAGACACCCCTGCAAGTGGCCAAAGGTGGCCTGGATTTAATACTCAAGAGGATGGTGGAGAGTTAAGCAGCTCAGATTCATTCTTCCTTTGTACGTCTCGTGCTTGTCCGCAGTGCCTAGGAAGCTAATGTACTTGTGCCCAAAGCACCATCTGCAGATGACAAAGGTCTTTTCTTGTCTTCAGCGTGTCCTATAAACCTGTCGAATGTCGTTCCTGCTGAGGGGTTTGGTCCAAGCTTGCAAATCGCTTTCCAGGCATCAATTCACTGTTGAGATTGTTCTTCTATTGTTGCGTCTGATTCTGTACTGAATCTTGGTTAATTTCAATTCTGTGGCTGTTGTGAGTATTTGGCACCTGCAAGTCCGCTGTGAGGCAGAACAATCCTGGTAGCACCAGGCCATTTGTCCCGCCCTGTGTTCCAAGGGAGGTTCTCGCATGTTCCCCCTGTCTGGTCGAAACACATCCTAACTTGTCTTTCAAGCCCACTCAGAAGCTTATACCACGTATTTCTGTTTTTCACAACGTGCACTGCAACTTTATTTTTCTTACAGGAGGAATATCTATATATTTTAAAGGACCAAATTTTTCGTCGGAGGACATGCTACCCAAGTTCAGAATTCATAAACACTAAAATAATGAAAAAGAATAGCCTGTGTACCCATGAATCTTTTTAATAAACACTTCCAAAATAAAATGTATTGTTTTTAAAAAGGAAGTTTGAAAGTACGTATATTAAGTCATCATCCTGTTTGCAAAGAAATGTCAAGCTTGTTACCATGAATGTAACAAAAATGGATTCTGATTTGTATTTTAAAAACCAAAAATAAAATGGCATGAGAATTAAAAAAAAAAAAGAAAAGAAAATATAGAAAAATCTGACAGCGGGTGTACAAAATGGAGTGATATGGTCACAAGCCACAGAACATAAGGAATGCCAGTAACCACCAGAAGCTAGAAGAGGCAAGGATGGATTCTGTCCTAGAGCCTTCAGAGGGCGTATGGCCCTGCAGACACCTTGATTTTGGACTTCTAGCCCCCGGAACTGTTGGAAAATAAATTTCTGTTGGTTTAAGCTACTCTGTTTATGATAATTTGTTATGGCAGCCCTGGGAAATTAATATAACATATTTGACAAAAATAGGATCCTTTGACACATATTATTGTATGGATGGATGGTGACTTAACAGTACATTACTGATGCTTTTCCATATCACTATTTCACGTTAACAATCCTTTTAATGGGTACTTGGTTTCTATTAAGTGGATGAAACATGATTTATTTGGTATCACTTTGTTAGCTATGGTTATTACCAGATTCTACTCCTATAAATAATGTTGCAATTATCATCCTTTGATTATTGTGGCTAGTGTAGTTATTTCTATTTCTAGCAGTTCAAACAGGCTATACCAATTTACGCTCTTTTCAGCAATATATGAGTGTGCCCCTTTTTAATCAACACATTTTTACCTAGCACTTTTGAATTTTATAATCTGAAAAAAAAAACATAGCCAATTTGACAGCATTTTGTTTACCTTGTGAATAACACCTGGACCATAGCAAGACTCAATAAATGACAACTGTTCTTTCACTGTATTATTGCTAATACTGAATTCATCCCTCCCCCACTGACCTCAAACGTCCATTTTATCACATACTAAATTCTTATATACACCAAGATCTGAAATTTGTTTTAATCCTGAATTTATATTCCTTCCCTCATAATATACAGACATATGATGAAAGAGACTGTCTAAAGTATTCTTGATTTAAAGTATTTGAGTTACTCCAATGTAAAAAATTTTAAGAAAGAAAGAAGCAAAGGGATATGAGTGAGGGAGAAAATGGGAACAGAGAAGCTTTAAATCACACCCCCAATGTCACAACTAGTATCACAACCTTGGTCTCTTCACATACCAAGAGGCAGCCTCGTCTTCCTCTGCCTCCTTTGAATAGGAGCTTCTTCTGGATGCTCTGCGGGTTCTTTAGCTGGTAGCTCACTGCCCTCAGATGGCCTGTGAACGGGAGCCTGAGCAAGGCCTTCTGAAGAAGCACTGCCTGCAGAAAAGGGAGCGGGAAGCAACAGGGTAATCTGAGCAAAGGTCACTCAGTCTTAAAAAGCTGGAAAAAAAAATGGAACTGGAATGGTTCCTAAATGATGATTAACTGTCCTTTGTTACACCTTTACCTGTAACTATAAGCATGGGTCTTAACCCACTTACATCTCATTATAAATTATAATAAATTCAGTAGTTGGCATATCAAATCAATACTCAGAGGTTTTTTTGTTTTTTTTTACTATATCTCTACATATAAATCCAGATACTTTCACATCTTAAGATTTGTAAGAGGCAGCAAGTGGAGCGGAGAGACCAGTTACTGAGACCAGTTTCTAGACTGAGGTTTCCAGCCGAGGTGACCAGAAGAGTGGGGGATTCCGTTACCAGAAATCTATGAGAGGCAAAACCTGATTTACGGTTGAAGGTAATGATGAATGCTGAACACGCTGAGTTTAAGTGACTGACAGAACACCCAGGAGTATTAGTGGATAACTAAGACAAAAAGTTCACAAAACTTGCCTATTATAGAGCCTCTAATACATGAATGATATGGCCCTGCCTTCAGATTCTTGCTCTAATGAAGAGATTCTGACTGAAATAAGGGACCCAAGGACCTTGTGTCTCTAATCCATTATCCTGTTCAAGGGTCTGAAATCAATCACAGCTTAAGACAATTTATGTTATCTAGGGATCAAAGACCTCAAAGAGTCCAAGAATACTGTGGAAGTAAGAGTTTAAGTAGCACTATTGTTTATTCCACAAATGCTTTTAGACACTCTTCAGGCTGCTCACTGCCTTGTTCCTCAATACCACCAGGAATTCCACTGCTCTACACTGACCCTGACTCTATCCTCAACACAGCAGTGACTTGGGACTGCCGGGGCTTTGCCTCTACCTCATCTGTGTCATGCCTGAGGTCCTGGTAAGACTTGTGACCCCCAAAAAAGAAGAACTTCTTACCTAGTGTGTTTTTTGTTCGGGGCTTCTTTTTCTTAGGACGACTAAGGGGAGTATCACCTATAAAACACACATACACAAACACACACACACAAAAGAAAAAAATAGAAAAGACTGCCTAAATTTCAATGTAGAGAGCAGTCAAAAGGAACTTTTAGTCAGGAAGACCTTTCCCTCTTTTCTCTAGGTCCAGCCAACTTCTACACACTGAGGGAAGGAAGCAAGAAATTGACAAAATCAAAGAAAGCTTATAGTGTAATGCCAGTAGCTCACTGTTGCTCAGTAATATTAGAAACAGTGACCTTAAAAAAAAAAGAAAGAAAGAAACAGTGATGCTGGAGTCCAGCTCCAGCAGGTCCAGGGTTCCCTGAAGGATAGACAGTGTCAGTGAAAGGGAGTGAGAGAGCCTCAGCTTCTTTCTGATCACCAGGCAGGCATCTCTGCTCTGACCAGAGAATCAGCTTTATTTATTGAAAAAAATGTATGGGGTACAAAACAGAAGTGGCAATTGCCTTAGACAATGATTTCTGATGACAAATTCTTTGGTATGTAAACATTTCCCAGAACATAGATTGGCAGAAGACTCGTGCATAATCTTTATCAATAGTGATTGATGTAGGTGACTTAGATGTTTATCATATGGGGAAGGAAGGTATCTTTAGCACTCAAATACAAGGCAATGTTTTTGGCATAGCAAAGACAAGAGTTAGGACTTTTGTGAGCAGGGGTCAATAGCCCGTTTTCTCAAGGGGAAGAAAAACAGTTTCTCAGGAAATGTAATATTTGCTCCTATAATCACAACAGAAGAAACTCCTGTAAGTTCCTTCACAAGGTCTGATACCAGTCAGCCAGGCGCCTTGAGGGTCGGTGCTCAAGCAGAAATGAGTGGATGTGGATATCAGTGGCCATCTGACAGTGGGAGACCCCTGCCTTGCAAACCCGCCTTACTTCAGAAATGGCTCCCAGCACAGTGACATTTCTAATACTAGAAAAGTAGGCTCACAAAATATTCATCTGTTCCCTTACACTTCCCAGCCCCCTTGTACCTAAGTGTGGCCTGTGACTGGTTTGAGCCAATATACCGCGAGCAGAACTGATGTGCCAGAACATTGAAATAGCCAGTGAGTACCTCTCCAGCTTTTGCTGCCCTTGCTGAAGGCTGTTATAATGGCAGAGCCACAGGACAGCAGTAGCCTGGATCATGACATCATAGCAAAGAGTGGTAAAAGGCATCTGGCCTGCACTGTTGCCACAGTGTACTTAGCATTAGCCAGAAATAACCTTGTAAGACATTAAGTCAGAGATTTTGAAGTTGGGATAGCATAGCTGAGCCTCTCCTGATTAAACACAAAAGACAGTGTAGTCCCTACTACAAAACTACAAACTAGGCAATGGTTATGTTCTGGGTGACTCCATTCAGAAATGAGTGCTTTTATATTTGAAGGTAGAGTATCACTCATATGACTAGTGCTATATACCAACCATCATTTAAAAATAGCAGTCATAAGGATATTTTGCTAAAAGGATATTGCAATATTATAAATTATACCATTCAGATTCAACTTTAAGAAAACCATTAAGGAATCAAATTAACTTTTGAACTCCAAGTTTTAAAAGTTTTACATTAAGGATGAACTAACTCACCTTGAATAGCACTTTACATGACACCGACCAAATTTAATTAGGACAAAGACAAAAAGAAGAAACTATTAATTAGAAATCTCTTACACTGTCAGACTGAAAACTGACTTAAGTCATTATAAATTTAAAATAAGCTTTCACGCAGCTAGCTAGTTTATAAACTAGCATATTTTTATGAGTAAAAAAGCTAGTAAAACTGCTAACAAAATAACCCCAATATTTTCTGAACTTACATATACATATTCCCTACTGTCTATTAATAAAGTGGATTAAACAGATTAAGAATTCTTATTTTGGTCACTGATTAAAATCAGCTTAAACTCTAAGGAAACTATTCTAGCAAACCAAAGAGGATCAAAAGTCTGATAAACAAGACATTAAAACATTCAAAATGGATCCATTATCTTACCATGCTGACAATCAGACTTTGAAACAGAACATTTAATTATAACTGTAATCCTAATGATTCAAGGATTTTTTACCTTTAAACTTTTAGGAAGCCTTTTTCTAAAAATTTCAAGAAGTCTTCTCTGAATGATCATAATTTTGCAATGCTACTAGTCGATTTTTTCACTTTATTCACTTTACATTTTTAAAACTCAATAATAAAATTACTGTAACATATTCTTACCTTGGCACAGGTGGTAGGGCTCGTGGAGGACGCTATGGAGAGAAGAAGAAGAAGAAAATTGCTTGTAAGTAAAAGCCTCAGAACATCTTCATGTACTTCAAATATTTTGATAACCCTGTTCATCAAATGAAATCCAAGAAGTACTACTGAGAATCAGATAGACAATTCTATATTTTTCCTACCAATTTCTAAATTTCATATACAATTCCTTCTTTCCTACACTCCTTTCTATACACATGCCAGGCTGTGTTCTAAGGACTACAGATACATTAATGAATAAAACAGAGAAATCCCTGCTTTTATGGAACTTACTTTCTAGCAGTTAAGTATGAGATTACATACACACACACACACACAAATGAGGAAGGATGTGGAGTGCTACTTTAGTCAGGTAAAGTCACTCTGAGATATTTGAGCTGAGACTTGAATAAGAAAGGAGCCAAAGAGAAGCAAACACAATGGCTTTTAGGAGAGATTACAGTGTTTTAGACAAAAGAAGGCCAGTAAGGCTGCTGTACAATTAAAAAGGCTAAGCAGGAGCCAGATTAACTAATTAGGGTCTTTTTTTTTTTAAGTTTATTTATGAGAGAGAGAGAGAGAGAGAGAGGCAGGGAGGGAGGGAACACCAGAATGGGGTCAGGGCAGAGGGAGAAGGAGAGAGAATTCCAAGCAAGCTCCACACTCTCAGCACAGAACCAACACAGGGCTTGATCCCACCAACAGTAAGATCATGACCTGAGCCCAAGTCAAGGGTCCCGAGACTTAACCAATTGACCCACCTAAGCACCACCATTAGGGTCTTGAAGACAAAAGGAAGGTATCTAGATTTTGTTTTAATTAAATGAGAAGCTAGTGGAGGTTGTATGCTCAGAGTAACATACTTTTTTAAAGAAATCACTCTGAATACGGCATGATGAATGCATTTTAGGGCAGAGAGAATTAAACACACACACACACCTTATAAATGTCACTTTACATGAATAAGAGAAAGTGTTCGCAGTTCAGAGAGATTAGAGATAAGAAGCATTCTCCGATCTTTCATTTATTTTAAAATAAAATAGTAACAATAACACCTCGAAATCAATTTAATGTTCCAACTGTCCCATGCTGCTTGCAGAGGATATTGATTCAAAAGGGTTACGTTTTAGACACTCTTTGAGTTTGTTCTACGATCATCCCAGTTAGCAATCCATCCGTTCAAACAGTGTATTACTACAAATGATACGAGATTAGGACAAAGCAGGCTGTCCTAATACTACTTGATGGTTAAAATTACAACTGGAAGAAAACGATAGTCCTAAGAAAGAGCTATTGTAAAAATGCTACGGATCGCGTTCTATCCAAGGATTCAATTCACACGTTCCGTGTTTCAAAAGTCCCGCAAACACGATGTGGTCACCCATCGCAAGGCCAACCTTTAAGCCCCTTAAAAGCAGAATGGGTCAACTGAACACAAAATCCAAAGAAAGCAAACATAACTAAGGCTCGCTTACCACCTGCTTCTTTCCCATTCCGTCTAAAAGCCGGCTTGCGCGCGGCGCTCAGCCTCCAGGCGCACAGAGCTCACACCCGCCCCCTGCTCGCTCCAGCCAGGGCCGGCCATGCGCATGCGCCGTGCGTCATTGGTCTGCGCAGCCCCGGCAGCTGCGGTGCTCAAACCCTTCTCCGCAAGGTGGGGGCGAGGATAAGCGCGGGGAGCTGGTCGGGCCTTTTCAATATAGCCTTGCAGAAATGGGGACGTCGGAGTGGGGAGGGGGGGTTGACGTGCCAAGGAAAGAAACTCCAGCGGGCGTGGGACAACAATCACGGTTCCACCCCTGGTTTCTCAAGTGGTTGCAGTGATTTATTCGAGGGAGGTGGGGAAGGACCATGATTAAGTCTCCGCTAGGAAACTGCGCTCTCTTTCCTAGACGGATAATGCCCCCCGGAAGGAATCCGCAGGAGAGACTCGCTGGCAGTCTGGGAACACTAAGGCGCCAGGAAGGCAAAGAAGAGAGGCGTTGCATAGCAACATAGGCACTCAGGCCCCCGGAAACTTCACGCCCCTCTTCTCCCCTGGCTCCAGGAGTTCGGGTCCCGGGGTCGGGACGAACTTCTATCGCCCACTCCAGTCTAGTCCTCTGAGCACCAAATAGGTGGACGCGCACACATCACTGGCAGGGCTCTCCCTTCCCCAGCCCTAGGCACGGCCCCGCCCCAGGGCCAACTGAGGCGTTAGGACAGCACCCTCCAACTCCGCGACTTCCGCGGCTGAAGCGCTGCTCACCGGGTCGGCCTCCAGGCGAAGCCCCGAGTCCGTCCTCATGGCGCTCTCCCCGCTGGGCTCTCTCGACGCAACTGCCGGCGCCCCGAGGCTGGCTCCCGCGACCGTGCCTCCGGGACCAGCGACAGGCAGGGGCTCCCCGCGGTCGGGTTAGGCCGCAGTTCTGGGAGCCTCCCTTCGCTGGGTCAAGCCCCGCCCACCAAGGCGTCAGCTTTAGGGAGGGGCGCGGTTAGCCCCTTTGTAAGCCTGATGGAAGCCCTTTTGTCCAGGAGTGAAGAAATGAATCAAAAAGGTAGTCAAGGGCTGTGAGCAGAGAGTAAATACCGCTAAAACCAAAACACCTATAGGTACCGAGAACTGATAATCGGCAAGGCCAAGATTGCCTAGAAGAGCCAGGAACTGATCATCACTAGAATCAGAAGCCTGGAAGGGCTAAAGTCTGATCTCTGAACATAATAGAGACCACTCCGCTGCTTGAGCATAATGTGCAGGTAGCAACCAGAGCTGACCTGGGCCAGACTGAGTTGTCATCTCAACTAGGCACTCACTGACTGACTTGGCGTTTGATTCCTTCTTAACCTTGTATCTTGTTTATTGTGTGACTTTGCATTGTATCTTGTGTTGCATATGTGAAGTCAAGTTAAACAGGTGGTGAAATGTCATTCAGTTTGGAATCCTGTCCCTGTTAAAATTGTGTAAATCCTGCTTAATGAGTGAATAAAACTGACATTGTGGAAAGACACAACTCGTGTACCACCTTTGTAAGATGCTGGAGACACCACACACACACACACACACACACACACACACACACGCCCAGTTTTTCAGGGTGGCTAAGTATTGATACAGACTAATACCAGATTTTTTTCCAGGTGTGTATGTGTATCTGTATGTCCGTTGATACAGGCAATTCTCAAATTTTTGCCAGTTGTTTAATCCTCCATCTCTGTAAATCAAGTTTAGGAAAACTTTTTCTTGAAAAAACAAAAGATTAAATCCAAGTTCACATAAGTATCATTAAAAATGACTTAATTTTCTTTGGTTGGGGTTTTGGGGGGGTTAATTTTTTTCTCTGTTTTTTTTCCCCATTGGCTTTTTTTTTTTTTTTAAGATAATCACTTTAAGTAAAAAAGAACTACAAATATCTTAAAGTATGCACTTGGTTTCTTTTATAGTTAAGAAAGATCAGAGGGGTAGAGGGATGGTGTGGGAATGGGGAATGTTAGAGAATGATAGAAGATAAAGATACAGATACAGGAGATAAACAGATACAGGGCCAGCAAGACTGAACGCAAGTCTCAAGATCTAGGGAAGAAAGAAAAATAAGACTTCATGGAACAGCATCCTCACCTTGTGGTTTCCTCAGATACAGGTCTCTAGGACTAAAATCAATTGCCCTTTCCTAGTTTAGGCATAATGTGGATATTGGCTTTTAGGCAAATTAATAGTTATTACAGCTCTGATCAGAAGAAGAATTTTTTTCCTTGTAGACTGATATATAAATGATGAGGCCAGTGTCATTTCTGGAAGTTTTCATGTTAGATGTGAAATGTGTACATTAACCCTTCTTTCCTGCTAAGTCAGATAAAAGCCAGTTTCATAAAACAGAAGTTTCATGAGGCAAAATCCAGTTTCTGAAATTAAAGACTACTTATTTTATTCAGGGAGGCTCTTTTATCTGGATTGTACAAAAATTATATGAAATCCAAGGAAGGTTTCATACTCGGTGGCTTAACATTGTTTGTACTCCTACCATTGCTGCATATGAGGTAAAGGAAAACATTTTTTTCCCTGAAAGCCAAGGAGGTAACTCTACATACATACAATGTGAATTTTTTTTCAAATAAGACTTATTAATAAACTGCGCCACTTTTAAAGTTGCACACGTTATAATGGAGCAAATCCTGTTTGAGATTGCAGCTGTTAGTCCAGAGCTGTGACAGATGAATATTGTTACAACTCCAGCATTCAGCAGGAGACCTTGTTAGGGCTCAGCATCAGAGGAAACCCATGCTGCTGGTACCCACTGAGGCTCCTCCTGCGCCTTCTGGACTGCAGACAACAACTGGGCACGTGCGTCTTGCAAGTTGTCATTCACAATCACGTGGTCAAAAAACTGGCCAAACTGTGTCTCCATTTTTTGGGCTAAATCCTCCATCGCTTGTAGATCTTCATCCTTTAAGGAGAGATAGAAAAATATGGATAGCACACACTTAATAAAGGAAATAGACACAAAGCACAGTTTGTTTTACTGTTATATTCAGTTATGAAACTATTCATAAAACATTTAGGCCAAATAGATGTCCTCTATTCTAAACCACAAAACTTATGTTTCTATCTTTAGTCCTACTTAATGTTTCCCCGGTCAAGGCTTTGCAAAACTAAGTAACAGTTGGTAGCCAGAACAACTCCCTCACCTTCCTATTTGGACTTAAATTATATTATTCTATTATCTAAACACTTGCAGCTTTCAAACCATATGGGAGGAGGAGGAGGAGGAGGAGGAGGAGGAGGGGAAGATAAGACAGGCAGGCAGAAAGAAAATGAAATTTACCAGTTAAATATTAGAAAACTAATACATAAATTTCAAATGAAGTTTTAGAAGGTAAAATTCAGAAACTAAATACTGATAAAAATGACATCATTCTGCCACTTTGAACATGAAGATGGTATGACCTGGTTCTACTGAATTAGACATACACTATTGTCCTTTGCCTCGTGATGCCATGACTTAATTCACTTTTAATATTGTCACTTTCCACTATTGTGAAATGTTCATTTAGTGAGGGTCAGTTGACCTTCTTTGGCACTAATGCATTAAATTCACTGCTGTTATTTTCTTATTTGTCCATAACAATTAAAACAGTACAGCTTTTTGCCAGTGCAATCATAAACTCAAATACAGGGGAGTTTGGGTGGCTCAATCTGTTAAGCATCTGACACTTGGTTTTGGCTCAGGTCATGATCTCATGGTTTGTAAGCTCAAGCCCAGGTCAGGCTCTGCATGGAACCTGCTTCGGGTTCTTTCTCTCTCCCTCTCTCTTTGCCCCTCTCCTGCTTATGCTCTCTCTCTGTCTCTCAAAGTAAATAAATAAACTTTTTAAAAAGTATAAAAAATAAACACAAATACAAATGTAGTGCTGCAATGCTGTGGCAGTATTCCTTTACAAGATGTCCATACTCATGATCCAGAAATAATTTTGCTAACTTGTTTAGCTTGCCATAGAACTGAGAACACAATTAAGAGATTTTTTTACATGTTTTTATTTAGTTTTGAGAGAGAGACAGAGCATGAGTGGGGGAGGAGCACAGAGAGAGAGACACACAGAATGTGAAGCAGGCTCCAGGCTCTGAGCTGTCAGCACACAGCCTGAGGTGGGCCTCGAACTTGTGGACCATGAGATCGTGACCTGAGCTGAAGTTGGACACTTAGCTGACTGAGGCACTGAGGTGCTCCGAGAACACAGTTTTAAATTTAAATTTAAATTTTAAATGTTAAATGCCTGAGAGATTCATAGAATTTAGCCATGGATCCACTGTCTGGAATGCAAACTGAACAATCAGATTTTCATACAGCAGTCACTTAAAAAAATATGAAGACACAAATAACAAAGGGTTATATAAATATACCTCTTGTTCACTTCAGAAACACATATATTAAATGTGAAATACAGATTAACATGCCCCCAAGGCAAGGAAGACATGCAAATTCATGACGTATTCTTAATGTTTAATTCCAGGGACTGTTTTGAATTTTTTAATTAAAAAAATGTTTAATGTTTATTTATCTTTAGGAGAGAGACAGAGTGCAAGCAGAGGAGGGGCAGAGAGAGAGGGAGACACAGAATATGAAGCAGGCTCTAGGCTCCAAGCTGTCAGCGCCGAGTCCAAGTCCTCTGCGAGACAAACCCATGAATGGTGAAATTATGACCTGAGCCAAAGTCGGATGCTTAACAGACCAGACACCACTAATTTCAATTTTATAAGATGTAAAAGTTCTAGAAATCTGTTGCACAATGTGAATATACTTAACACTATTAAACTGTACAGTTAAGCATGGTTAAGATGTTATGTTTTGTGTTTTATGTTATGTATTTTTTACCATATACACAAAAAAATAAGTGGATATAATATATTGATCTAGGTGATAGTTATCTGGGTGTATGCACATGTAAAAAAAATTTTCATTTAGCTGTTATACCTAAGATTTATACACCTTGCTGAATGTATATGATGACTTAAAATAGTTGAGGTAGATTTAATGAAAAAAATAAAATGGGAAAAATTAGTTATTCTAGGAAGAATTCACTGATTAATCTCACCTGTCTTGGCCCCTCTATTATTTCTATCATCATTAATATATAATGTTTGAATTTAGAAATATATTTTGTATAGATAACTCATATTACATATAAGGTATATTCACTACAGCATTTTTAAAGTAAATTCTCAAACTCATAAGATAAATAAAATATGAATGTCAGGGTTGTGCACACTCAATTTCCATGTAGCTTGGCTTGAGGTCTTTTTTAATTTTTTATGTTTTTTATTTATTTTTGAGGGACAGAGAGAGACAGTGCGAGCCGGGGAGGGTCAGAGAGAGAAGGAGACACAGAACTTGAAACAGGCTCCAGGCTCTGAACTAGCTGTCAGCACAGAGCCCAACATGGGGCTCAAACCTACAAACTGTGAGATCATGACCTGAACCAAAGTCAGACACTTAATCGACTGAGCCACCCAGGCACCCCGAGGTTTTTTTTTTTAAGCTAGACTAGAAAACAAATAAGAGTAGTATCATAGCATTTATTAAATATTATTTTAATATCTACAAATGATATCCAGTAAAAAGATAAATCATAAGGGCATTATCCATTAGAAACAAAAATCACATTCCTTAACATTGGGATACTGTAAAAATAATACAGTGATTTTTTTTTACTAGAAAAAAAATTACATCCATCTATTTCCTCTGTATCTTACCTTAAACTTCATGTCTACAAAGTAGTCTGTAATGATCTTGGCGTTTTTCCGAGATTGCTTCATGTAACTCATGTTAGATGGCTTTATAAATATGACATAGGGCTTTAGATCATGGGTTCGAGCTATTTGAATACCCTACACAAAAAAATAGGTTCACATTTAAAAACAGAAATCTTAATTTCCTAGAGTCAACATGAATGTTCTCAAATTTCTAAGACCAGAAATTAGCAATTATTTATAGCCAATTTATTCTTATTTATTCTCCTTTGCCCCTAAGTCCTCAACTCTAAGAAATAAACATTTTAATAATTAAAAGATGAGGTTCTAGAATTAAAATTAAGTTTAAAGTCTGGCTCTTTCTCTCACTAGTCATGACACCCTTACAAAATCTGAGAACAGGATCCTACAAATAATCTCATGGGACAGAGACAAAGACAAACTCTGAAAGTAGATCAGTTCTGTTTCACCCTCCCTTCCCCCTTCGTCTTGGCTATTATCATATATTAGATACTACTGACATCTTCACACTGAGCACCAGCCTTGACCCAAGTAAGAGCAATTGTCTTATCCTTTGATTCTCTTTAGTACACGTGGTATGTTTAAAATAACTACCAAAAAATCCCAGAAGATACAAGGATCAAAACACGGAGCTCACTCCTGCTCACTCCATGTATGGTCTCATACAGGCAGCTTCAGGTATGACAACGTGGGAACCTCACCTCCTTGTGTAAAGCAACATCTTCCCTCCACAAATTTCCGTGATGCCTTTGTGATCAACGTCAAAGCAGGATTCTAACTTTTCTTTATAGTCCCCATTTCAGTTCCCTTTTTGTATCTGAGAAGCAAGACTCATTCCCTAACTAAAGACAAGATATTGGCAACCGTTCCTTTACATAATATCTGGGCCCTTAGATATGGTCTTATCCTTAAAAGACTGAAAGAATAAAATTTCTCAGCGATGACCTACAGAAATATGCACAAAAGCCATGACATTCATTATTGCTTTGGGGAGATGGGAAATATTCTGCCACAGACCTACCTGAGGCTCTAAGTCCAAGACACAGATCTTTCCTTCATCAAGGACTGCCTGAGCAGCATCCACGCTGGTGCCGTACAGGCGGCCTTTGTACTCACCATATTCAAGCATCCTGGAAGGGTTCCACAGGGAAAACAAGAACTCTTGCTATAGGCAAAATACTATTAGAGTAACATGAAGATAAACTCCAATGAGATCAAACATAAATACGTGGACTTTGGTAGCACAAGAAGAACTATCAATAGGAAAAAATCAATAGGAGAAAAAATATTGGGAGATCTAGGATTTAACTATTTCTCCAAAGTCTCTAAGATTTGCAACTCAGTTCTGCTCCCTCTCCAAACCCAAGGAGTTAGTGTACTAGTTGATCAATTTACATTTCCTTAACTCTTCAGAAACAAAAGGAATTGCCCCCAGAAGCTGTGGATAATGCATAAAAATAGGGCATGTGTTTTGAAGGTAAAATAACCACAGGTGAGAATCAGGTTCTGAATGTCTTGCTTACCTGTGACTGTACATGAGGCTTTCAAATGTTTCCTTTGACACATAGTGATACTCACGTCCGTCCACTTCAAAACTCTTTTTGGAACGAGTGGTATCTATCAGAAAATGGAATTTTAACATATGTTTTAGAATCTTTGAAATGGTTTGATTTATTACCAATATACATTTGGATAAAGACATCTAATCAAAATAAATAAATGAATACATAAACAGATAAATAAAATGCTAGAATCAAAAAGAGGGAGCCTAAACTGGTGATAAGAAAGTGGAAGTTCTCATATCAAAATCAGTTCATCTATATACCTTTATTAAGTGCTCACAGTATGGACACGAATGTATTAGGTATTGAGCCAGGATGGGGAGGCTGTGAGAGACAGCCACTCTTACTGAAAAACAGGCATGAGTGAATTATGTGTGAGCCCTAAAATGCCTTAAGTTCCCCAGGTAGCATACCTTGCGTTTAGATTGTGCATTTCCCAAGGTCTCATTTCATTCCTCATACTGCTAGCTTGATGAAACGTTATTTCATCACCATAGTTTACTGATAAGTAACTAAAGATTTTAGAGAGTAACTAACTTGCTCATGTGCATAAGACTAATGAAAAGCAAAGTTGAAAACAAGGACCTAGGTGTTCTGACTCCTCCTAGACTAATATTTTCTGCTACACCAGATTGTCTCTGATTTGAAGGGAGAAAGCCGAGGACAGTCTGTCTGCAGTCTTGCCCAAATTCACTGATAGCCGAGTGAGATGGTGATTAGTTTTAGGGATCTTCGGAAGAGAAAGACTGGTGGAGTCTGGATTCAGTCCTATTTTTTTTTTTATTATATATTCTTTGTACTTGGTATGAACACAGGAGCTCATTGAATAACTAAAAGTGATCATTTTCTGTTCATCTATTTATTCAACTAATGTACCAAGTGCCTCTGTTCTGGATATATTAGGTTCCTGGAACACAAAAATGAATAAACTATAGTTCCAACTCTGTGTCCTACATACACTGCAAAGCTTCTAGTCCCTTAATCTGCATTACCACGAATTCTCCCTGTTCCTATCTGCATTTGCACTTGACAAAGTTTAAGAATGAAATATATGAACAGTTGATAATATCAACACATGGAAATAACAAAGCAGGAGTGTGACATAGGCCCTAAATGATAAAAGGAGTTATGGATAATCAAGAGGCTTGAAAAGCAAATATTATCGGAGGGTCATTTTTTTTCTTTATTCAAACCTTTCTGCAGATCCTTAAAATTCCTACAGTTAGGCCTATACCGTTGTATTAAGAAAAAATTCTAGTAAAACACTATAGCTCTCAGGTTATAATAAATTATATACATATAAGTCTAAGATTACTCCTTCTCTGTGGCTTTTATTGGACTATATTTTATATGGTTAAAATCTGTGAACTGGTGCATAACTAGAAGTATTCATTTTTAAGCTTAAAACTATTCATTCAATTTAAAAAGCAAAATATGGGCAACTTTTCTCATTTGAATGATGACTAGCTATACTGCTTACAATTCTTCTATGTTCTGTGGGCATTTTATTTTCATCCAGATTACTGAAAAATGGTGATTTCTTCTGTAGTTTTTGTTTTAATTCAAGTCAGTTAATAGTCTTGGCTTCAGGAATAGAACTCAGTTATTCATCGCTTACATATGACACCCAGTGCTCATCCCAAAAAAGTGCCTTCTTTAATGTCCATCACCCACCTAACCCATCCCCTCACCCACCTCCCCTACAGCAACCCTTGGTTTAGTCTCTGTAATCAAGAGTCTCTTATGGTTTGCTTTCCTCTCTTTTTTAATTTTTTCTTCCCTTCCCCCTATGTTCATCTGTTTTGTTTTTTAAATTTCACATATGAGTGAAATCATGTGATACCTGTCTTTCTCTGACAGACTAATTTTGCTCAGCATAATACTCTCTAGTTCCATCCATGTTGTTCCAAATAGCAAGAGTTCACTCTTTTTGATAGCCAAGTAGTATTCCCTTGTGTATGTGTGTGTATATATGTCACACTCCTGCTTTGTTATTTTCATGTGTTGATATTATCAACTGTTCATATATTTCATTCATGTGTGTGTGTATGTGTATATATATACACATACACACACAACATCTTCTTTATCCATTTATCAGTCGATGGACATTTGGGCTCCTTCCCTAATTTGGCTATTGTTGATAGTGTTGCTATAAAAATTAAGTGTTGTAGATCAAGGCCCATTCTTACACACATAAACAGTGTTTGGCAAGCACAACCCTAGTTATAAGATCAAAAAGCAACTTTTTCTGTCCCCCATTGCCTTCTCCTGGCCCTGGATGGAAATCTAAGCAGTTATCAGGACTCTTATTACTTTTAGGTTAAAAAAAAAAAAAAAGGCTACCATCATCTGTGCCACAAAACGCAGTCTCAATCTAATAAAATTCCACTCCCGTGTAATAATCAAAATTATGAATTCCATTTCTATTTTAGGCTTCTCTTCCCCACACCTGGATCAAACTTGCTGCAACCAGGGAAGCCTCAAGTCAAAAAGCCATAAGTCAGGAAAGGGAATAGGATTCATTTCCTCTCCTCTCTTTCATTGCCTTTCTACTATTCCTCTCCAGCTTTCTAACTCTCCAAGGCTACAGTGAAGAAAGGAGAGGAAAGAGCAGGAAAATTCTGACTTCACTGATGCTGAGGCTGGATACTCCAGACGCCTTTTAGATATTTAAATCTGACTCTGCTCTCCTAGAAGATGCACTGGGTTATTCTGCAAACCCCACCTCCACCACCACGAGTATCTCAAATCCATCTCTAGTCCAGCTAGTCACTTGTGATTTCTAAAAGGGCAGCTATTTCCCAAACTACAGCCATTGGCCACTCCTCTAAACTCTTTAGATTTTTTCAAGTATAATTCTGACACGTCTTCCGTGCCCCCCAACCTTCAGGGAACACATGCTTAGCTCTTAAGTGGTTTCTCTAAGTTCCTCTCTCTCATGTTCAGGTGAAGAGGAAGCCCCCACATGCACATGCTCCTTCCGGCAATGGATGGTATAGTCATACTTACAGGTTTATATAAAATTATATCTGTATATATTGAAATTTTAAAAATAAAATAAGGCATTTAAAGAGCCAAGCACACTGCCAGGAAGATGGTAAGTAATGAATGAATGTTAGCTATTAATGCTTAATATTAGTTTTCCTGAAGTGTCATCTATATAGTTGTTGAGAAATGGAGAAGAGGCAAAGTCACCTTTTAAAAGCCTAGCTAGCTACATGCCAATAAATCAATTCCCTCTATTAATATAAATATAGTTATACATATTATACAAGGACTATCCCTAATATCTGATATAAATGGTATGGCATAGTTAAGTGAGTTCAGTGCATCTGCAGAGGCAAAAACAGTGTTACCAAAACGTGAACTGCTAGGAAAGAAAAACTACACATACGTGGCACAGCACTTTGAAAATGGCTAGGATTATGTTCAATAAGTTGTCTTCTCAGTTCATTTACTCCAACGCCCGAAGGTCCTAAATACAGAAAGTCACATACAGAAATTATTAGATGTGGATAAATACAATTATGTGGTGAAGTCATCATTTCAGTTCTTCTACTGAAAAAACTTGAGGGTAAATGTTTTTAGGGAAATTACATATCTTCTCTTCTCACAAACTGAAATAATTCCAGAAAGCTCTTAGGAATTTCCCTGTTGACCCATGGAGTAACCCACACTTCTTCAACATCCCAGAAATAAGCTGAGGAATTGCAGGAACCGGTCACCTCAGCAAACTTTCTCTAATGTTGGACACTGCGAAAATTCTCTGGGCTCATGGATAATCTGAGACAATCTGCCTTTCCTGTCAAATGAAGTTTCTATCACACCACAACCCAGAAATCAGCCCCTACAATTACAGCTCCCATGACTTAAAGAATTCAGACATATTTCCTTTTTTTTTAAGTTTATTTATTTTGACAGAGAGAGCAAGTGGTGGAGGGGCAGAAAGAGAATGAGAAAGAGAATCTCAAGCAGGCTCCACACCATCAGCACAGACTCCAGTATGGGGCTTGAACCCACAAACCATGGGACCATGACCTGAGCCAAACTCAAGAGTCAGATGCCCAACCCACGGAGGCACTCAGGCACCCCAGACATATTTCCTGATACATAGTTGAGTCAGTACCCTATGCGCAGCTGGAGTCAGGGCTGACTTCATGCAGTTACATAGGGGCCAGGCTTAGGATATTACCCTTGGTTTAATGCTCTTCTTTTGCCATCTTGAAATCTCAAACAATTTTAACAAGAAGCCCTTGTATTTTCATTTTGCCCCAAGCCCTGCAAATTATGCAGCTGGTCCTGGCTGTAGGGCAGGTGGTTCTGCTCCACAGGGGCCTCCCTGGATCACAGTTGGAATACACAGAGATGGCAGCAAGACACTAGTTACTACAGCTGCAGGGACCAGCTTGCAGAGCTCTTGGTCACAAAAGCAGGTCACCACAGTACTGTATTTGCCCTCTTCTTTGGCACCATAGATATGGTCCAGAAGGCTTTAAACACATTTCTAAAGAAGGTAGTTACAGATTTTTTAAGAGAATAGATCTTAAGGATTTTTATTTCTTTTTTTAATAAATTGTGCTTTTTTTAATGTTTGAGAGACAGAGCGAGAGAGAGCGAGAGCATTCAAGAGGAGGGGAGGGGCAGAAAGAGAGGAAGAGGGTGAGAATGCCAAGCAGGCTCCATGCCCTGCAGTGGAAGCCCAGTGTGGGGCTCAATCCCACCACTGTAAGATTAGACCTGAACTAAAATCAAAAGTCAGATGCCTAATTGACTGAGTCACCCAGGCGCCTCAAGGGTTTTTATTTCTAATACAGACTGATAATGCAATCTGAGGGGATACTCACCTATGCTTACAGAACAAATTCTAAATAGGTCAAAAAAAAGACATAACAAAACAAACTTCATCATAATAAAACCTGTTAATACCCCCAGTGTACCATGGCATACCACATTCAACTGTAGCCAATAAAAGCATGAGACAATAAAGTTTTATTTATAGACACACATATAAGACAGGCTTAAAAAAAAAAGTGTTTATATGGGAGTCCCTAAACAATTCAACTTTTGCCACCACCCCCAACACAAAACTACTAATCTAGAGGAAAAGTTCACGATGGGGGAGGAGAGCCACTGTTCGCCAGAACGTACCCACGAGCACTATGAGGCGGTGCTTGTCAGAAGGGCGTCGCTGGTACCTGACCACCTCCTCGTAGGGGGCACCAGACGCGCTCACGCAGCAGCTGGCGCTGCAGAACCCCGCGCGCTGCTGGCGCAGGTGAGCCTTCCGGCGGCAAAGGCGCATGCTCCGGCGGAAGCCAGCTGGAAGGGTGGAAACGCAGAGGACGTTACTTCCGGGTAGGAGAGATTATTTCTCTTGCCACACCTGATGGCGCCTGCAGTGACTGCGGTCAGCAAGTGTTAATAAACATAATCACGACTGTCTGAAGGTAGAAAATAAGGGAACAGGAAGGAAAAATAACAAAATGCCCCCACACGTTGCCGCTAACTTGTCCTCAGTGCCCACCATGTGCCAGGTGCTGGAGATCTAAATCAAACCCATTTCTTCATGACATTTCCATTTTATAGAAAAGGAAAGACAAAAGTAAACGCATCAACCAAAATAAGTGCTTAGAAGAAGGGGCAGTGGAGGCGTTTCTTCATGTGGGGGGATCAAGTAAAGAGTGTGTGAACGGTAACATGGAGCGGACGCAGAAATAAAGTGATGGAGCCAGTGAGGAGGCATCTGGAGGTAAAGACAATCCACGCTAAGAGAACATCAACTGCTGAGGTGCAGAGAAAAGAGGGTTTGGCGAAGCACAGGGAGGCCCGCATGGGGCAGGGTCTTGAGCAGTAGTGAGAATGGTAGGAAGTGGAGGTGGAGAGGATGCAGGGTGTTGGATTGTGGTCCAAGTGGGATGAGAAATCACTCGGTGGTGGAGACATGGGTGTGACATGGTTTGATTTATGTGTCTGAAGAATTCCTCTGTTGTTGTGGGGAGGATGTGAAATGTGGGCTCAGGGGAGAACAGTTAGGATGCCCTTGCAGTGCCCCAGATGAGGGAGAATAGTGGCTTGGGCCAGGATGGAAATGGGGGAGCAGGCTGATCACTCACATTTTTCAGATGGTACACTAAGACACAGGTTAGGTGGCTGCTCACAACTTTGTCATCAGTGGCAGAGTTGGACACTTTAACCATGATTTCTGAACTCCTAGAATCCTGCTTAATCTGCCTGCTGAATCACAGAGCTTTCTGGTATTTTCAAAAAAGAGCTGTTCCCAGGTCCTTTCAACAGATAGAGCTAGGTACTATATGTATGTGTATAAACGTGCACACATGCACACTCACTCACACACACACACACACCTATATCTGTGTCTGTATATGGCGAACACCATGAGTTCACACCAATACCTACAAAGCCACCTCAACACTGCAGGATTTATTCCAGTCGCCACCACCTCCCCACTTTCTCTATGTGTAGCTCCTCCAACAATGAGAAACTTGGCACTGATTGTCCTCAGTACATTCACTTCTTAGTCAGGAGCACTTGTGTAGGATGGGGATAATGGTATCGGCAACCTGGCAGAAAGTGTCCGAACCCAGGCTCGGTGAGGAGGCCATCTTTGTAGAGGCTGTGGGGCGTCAGAGCCCAAATGATGGCAGCTGTCCTCCTCACTTTGCTCTGCTCTGACAGCCTGTACCAGGCTACCATCATTCCCTGAAAAAACGCTCTCCTCCTACTGCCCAGGGATGCCCCACCCCAGCCTGCTTCTTCCCCACCTTTGTGCAAATGCCTTCCCTGTTAGCCTACTTAATGGCATTGGGGCCAAGTTATCCTCAACAGAATACAGAAAAGTGGTCCCATGTTGTTGTTGTTGTTTTAAGCTTCTCAATGATTCAAATGTGCATTTTGGCCCAGGGAACCAACATTTCACTTTATAGATCTGGCTGCTGCCCCATGGTCTCCTGGAAGAGGAGGCCCAGTGTGGTTTTACATGAACCTTTAAATGGGTCCTTCAGAAAGCTCTGCCAAGTTGAAAGAAAGTAGAAATGTGGTCATCAAAAGTTAAGTTTGGTAGTCAGATAATTGATCTCTTTAGAGTATGATAAATATGTCATGGAACAGTCTGGAAGAAAACAAAAGATTTGTGTTTGCTGAATAATTAAGAGATATTCAGTGGAAACCAAATGAATTATAATGAATGATCAACATATCAGAATACTAATCCAAAAAAAGGAGTTGGGGGATAGAGGGAAACCAGAACAAGGAACAAGTTTGGAAATGTCCCTCAACAAAAGAAGCTTTCAGAAGTGTCAGGATGGTCTGACTAAAAACTAACAAGTGACAAAGACCCACCTCTTATTAATCATCACCTACCAATAAAGAACTTCCGGTCATTGCCAACAAATTCCTCCTTGTCTGGAACACAAATAATGGCAGGAGCAGAGTATGTGAAGGAGGAGAAAGAGAAATTTACTTAGAACAGATGCATGGAATTATCTTCAAATCTGCAAGTGATGCTCTTTCTGTAGATGTCAGCACAGCTGAATTCATCTTGAATGACTTACTGAACAATATCCTAAACACTATGCAGCCTGTCCCATGCCCCAAACTATGTGGAAATACTCTTCAGAATTTTAGCAAAATGCAGAATATATTCTGTCAAGTATAATTAAAACAAAAAGCCTATGTTAGGCTTGTTTACAGTTATAAGAAAGATACTGAGTCATGGTCAAAACAAAAATTTGGTATACATTTTTTAAACATGCCCAAAGAAAATTGACTTACAACAGGAAACAGATGAACTGGTATCGGCTTAAACTTGTGAAAATGGTATTCTGCAGGACCTTTAATTAATCCCTTTGTTGGATGGGGGTTTTAATTTTCTCCCTGATAAGATGGTTTATTCTGTATAAAATTAGTATTTGCTCTATGGCTGCCAATTATGTCTGACTGTCCAAGAATCTGAGGAACAAGAGTGAGGAGAATAGGTCCCAGTGGCTCTGATGCATCTAGAATTTATTTAAACCTGTCTCTGCTTCCACTGGGGTCTCAGAAAACTTTGTATAAAATCCAGGAAAAAATGTTATAAAAATGTCATTTCCAAATTACTTTTTACTCGGATGTGTTCCTTTTTACTTATACAACTCTGTTCTGATCACTGAAATAATGTATAAAGAGCCACCATTCATAGAATGAACTAACATATATGACATTTTCTTCTTAACCTTTTTTTTAAACATACATTTTAAAATACAAAGAAAACACACCAACATCAATACCATCTTCTATTAAGTAAGCACGGAAATATGTCAGTAAGTTTAAAGGAAATGTTTACTCAGGAATATAGTCATAAAGCTTAACTACTTTCATTGTTTACGTTTAAATATTTTTCTATGAAATTGAGTATGTCATCACTGATTTCAACCTTAAAATACATCTTATCTTTTTTTTTATTTTTTTAATTTTATTATTATTTTTTTTTTGCTTTATAAAGTTTCATATTTTTTAACATATGCAATTATTTTCCATCCTTTACAATACAGTAGTTGCAATGACACTCAAAACAGAAAAGCAAAGTAAAAAATCAATACACCAACTTCTGTTTCATGTAATTAGACTTATACAGAAATTAGGAGGTTAAGTAACAACTAGTTAATCACCTAATTTCACAGCTATCTGAAGTGGCAATCGTTATATAGCAGCTTATCTATGATACATTCAAGATAAATGATATAATATATTACTTGTTCATAGGCTACAACACAGCCTGCTTAATACCTTTCCTTAAATTCCACCTCTATACTACAATATGCTTGAGGTCCATGCAAAAAAGTA
>NC_043702.1:32515740-32592625 GCF_006229205.1 Suricata suricatta | reverse complement strand
ATAGGCTACAACACAGCCTGCTTAATACCTTTCCTTAAATTCCACCTCTATACTACAATATGCTTGAGGTCCATGCAAAAAAGTAGCTACCTTTTATGTAGGAAATGGATGATTAAGTCTTTGGTGTTGTAAAAGCAACTTCATTTAAACATAACCACCCCCACCACCAAAAAAAAGAAGAGAAAAAAGAAAAAAAAAAGTAAAGCAAATAATAAGGGAAAAGCCCAAGACACACTTCCTATGGGGGGAAGAAAAAAAAAAAACCGGCATGTAATTTCTGTCCTTGATGGAATGAAAATACATCTTATCTTAAAAGGTATCCTATCAATACATGCTCATTGAGGCACTGAAAAATCTTAAATGTAACTCTGTTTGGCTTACCCAGGAAATAAAAACAAACAATTACCTTCTGAAAGTTCCTCTGGATATTTGGGTAAGTGAAAAAACAGACATGAAAAAGTTAAGTCTTTAAGAAGATCGAGTTGGCCATCCACTAAAGACAATTTACAGAAGTGAGGCATCCACGTCACTCTTAGAGAAAGTTCTACCTTGGGCAGGCCTGGTAAGGCAAATGAACATGCAGCGGGGGACTCAGGAACTCATGGGCTTGACTATGCTACTCTGAGAACGATAACTTTTGCTGCAGGTCACTTATTTATATTCTCCCTGAAGATTTTATCTAGGAAGACTCCTCTCTACTGGTTGGCTCAAAATGAGGCTTGAGAGTCAGCGAGAAATTATAGGAAGGCAACAGATTTGAGCCTCCTCTTCCTTCTCTCCCAGACGACCCCTCACTGGGTACAATGACACATGTCCATCTCCAGTCAGCCCATTGGAGACAAGGGAAACTGAACACAAAGTGCACTGTTTTCTTTGTTTTCTAGATATCTTGAAACATCCATGATTTTTGTTACTTTTTTTGAGTGGCATTCCTAATTGGACTATATCATCATCTCCCAGAGAAATTCAAGGAGGTCACATGATACTATATTCAGAAAAGAGTTGAAACCAAAACTGAAGAAATGTTAACTGCCTACTAAGAGCTCTAGGTAACAGAATTAAGCATCATGAATGAATATCAAGAGTTATTTACTGAGAAAGGCACCTGGGTTATAAAGCAGGCTCTGCGCTGACAGCAAAGAACCCCGTACGGGGGCTTGACTCACGAACCATGAGATCATGATCTGAGCCGAAGTCAGATGCTTAACCAACTAAACCACTCAGGACCTCAAAACTAGAAAATTTATAAAGAACATAAATGGCAAGTAAATAACTTAGGTGCGTAGTTTCCAACTCCATATGTCTTAGTGCCATCTTTTCATAACCAATATTTATAGCAATCTATTCTTATGAAATTAAATTAATATAATCTACTGTACTTAATTTTAAAAACTAATACAATGCGCTAACTGTAATATAAAGAAAAAAATTAAAAAGAATTAATTTATATTTTTAAAATGTGTATTTCAAAATATAAATCCTCAGGCCTGACATCTCTAGAGGACATAGGAAACTATTAGAGGATTATACCTACTTATAATGAAGAAGCATAGATTAAAGGAAATGAAAATATTCCTTACATGAAGTATAGAAAAATATAAGGGCAAAGTAACAGTAGATGCTGGAATAAAAAGTGCTCTGATGAGTAATGACAGACCAGGCTTACTTGTATATAAAAGGGAAATTGCCTTAACTGAAGTACAGATAATATACCAAAGCAATTATAGACTGATGAACTGGAGAAAAGGAGGAAATATCCTTGGGAGCCATTGAGTAATGTTAACATGCTCCAAGAGGTTGCCAGTTTTTCAAAATACTCTGTGAGATCTATTTCTTTACTAACGACATCAACATTACTCTGAGAGACACACACTTGATACATATGTGTCATCAATAATAACAAATAACATATTAAAGAAAAAGAAAATAATCAATCAGTATAGATACCTCACTTTCCAGTTTATTTACTATCAGTATGGAGTGGGCAGAATGTGTGGAGTAAATTAGTGATTGCAAGGCAATGTCTTTAATCTTGCTCAAATGTCTCTCTCCATAGTGACTGTCTTCTAAACAACTGAGCTTTTCATACTATGTCTTATGAAGACATGTATCACTATTATGTATTAAAGAACTACTCATTTATATTTGTAATGTGTTCAAAATAGGACGTTCAAAATATTATGCAGGATGGTCTCAAACACTGCAGGACATCTGGCATTCCTGAGTCCTACCAGTTAAAGGCCAGTGCCCCAAATCAAGTGTGACAACCAAACATGCTCCCACAGAGCTCCAGAATGTCCCCCAAAGAAGCAGTGGTTAAGGTAAAGCTTACAATATCTCACAACTATACTGTTGAGGTATTTAAGCATTTATTGTATCATATTCCTAAATGTGTGTTTAAACTATACCAAGTCTAGAATACACTCTTAAAAATCAATACCAAATACTCTATTTTTACTTACCAGATTCAAATGTTTCTTCATCTATGGTTTCCCATTGGGACACAAAAAAAATCAAATGTGTTATTTTATTACTATCCATATGGAGCCTGTAGTTTAACAGATGAATTCCCTGACCCTATGCTTCTGCATACACACCAACTTTTAAAAGTCTTTCCTGAATCAAGGCCAAGTCAGTGGTGTCTCTACGGCATACTGAAACCGTAAGTGAGATCCGTGGTATTAAGCAGCTAGGCTGTGACAATAAGCAGGCGTGCTGCAGGAGGTTATAATAAATAAAATAGAAGAGAATAATTAAATGTAAAAGAGGCTCAGAGGGAAGGGAGAGGTAGTACGTCATGGGAAACTCCTGTGGATTGTCAGATAGTGCACCGCTTTGCTGTTAGAGTGCTCGCAGATGGAGGAGGCATGCACCCTGACTGAAGGTTTGGGGGGACCATAAACAACAGGAATGTGGCAAGGAGAATGAGTATATAGATGGTGTAATTGGATACGCTTGTATAGGCAACAAGGAAAGATTTTATATAAACCAACTTTGTCATCAGTTAAAACAGTTCTTTTTGCATTTTTAACAGATATTGAGGATGAAGAAACTAGAATGTAGGTGGAGAGCAATTTGAAATATACAGCAGCATTACCCATGCCCGCGTCCTTGGATCAGGCAGTGCTGCGTCTAAGGTTTACTCATACCATGTGAAACAACACGTCTACAAAGCTACTTGTTGTAGCATCGCTTGTAACAGAACAGATTGGACATAACTCAAACGCCTACTGACAAGTGATTGTATAAATGCACGATAACTTATTTAACCAATAAGCTGTTAAAAACAAGGGAAGAGGCTCTTTATATACCAAGATGGAATCACATACAATGCTAAGGAAAAAAGCCAGGAACAGAATAGTGTGTGTAGTGTACCACCAAAAAAAAATCTTTTTTGTTGTTGTTGTTCTTTTTAAAGGTGTTTTTAAAACAGTGGTAAGGATGGTGGTGGGGAGAGAAGAAAAAATATACATCATTGCCTTTATATGCAAGAATATGTCTGGAGGGATCGGGAAGAAACTGAGAGCAGTTATTGCCTCGAGAAATAAAACTGAGTAGGGGAGAAAGGAAAGGTAGGAACTCTATACTTCTGTAGTTTTTGAATTGTAAAACATGTGACTGTGTTACCTAATAAAAATTGTAAATTAAAATTATAGAGAGAAATGAATATTAATGCAAATTAAAAAAAACTGAATGTGTACCTGGTTAAATAAATATAGTGTCAGCATTATTCTGTAGTTGTTCTGGGAAGTATGTGTGAGTATTTAAAATATCCACAATTTAAAGATTTCATATTCTTCTTTAATTTCTAAAATCTAGATTTGCCCAGAAAGCCAAAACAAATTCACCTAACCGACCAAGAACTCTTCAGCTACTGTTCCAACAACACTCTAATGATTCTTGAGCCAATCTTCATTATGCCACTAAATTTGGAAAATCTTTTCCCAATTTACAAAAAAAATTAAGTGTAAGAATGTAAAACTTTTCATATATTTCTCAAAACTTTGGAACCCACTACTAATATCTTTACTAGAATCCACCAGAAGATGGTATCAAACAATAACAAGAACTATATGTTGCTTTTTAAAAATTTGCGTTTCAGTATTTTATAGTATTTCACAAAAAGCATGGCGGTTTCCAGACATTCCACCTAAATGTTACTGAATGTAACACCAGAGTATTACTGAGTGTTCCTGTGATCACTGCTCTCTAGAACACTTTCTAGAAGCCTGGAGACATTCCCACAGCTGTGCCTTCCTTCCAAATGCCAGAACCGCAGAAAAGAATGTGGGAATTTATTTTACACATTTCTTCCAGAGGAAACCTCTGGCCCCATTTAGCCAACTCTGCATCAGAGAATCTACTGCTGAAGTGCTTCGTATTCCTTCTGGTGGTAAATCTATCAAGAGGACATGTTACCTGCTTCCACACACTTCTCATCAATCTTCATGTCGTCTTCTATACAAGAGGATAGTAAGGGAAGAATAGAATTTAAAATGTATGAGTTTCCCAATGTAGACTTATGCCAGCAAAACTCAGACCACCTTACCGTAACACTACTCTTACAACGGAGAGCTAAAAAGGACTCCACCACATGAAATGAAAATCTATGGTATGGAAGCCTACATAACATAAAATGGTTAACGCTTTAAAAACCTTGGCTTTATGAGTGAACAAATCAGTTTACCTCGGGCCTTAGTTTTCTGTCTATAAATGGAGATGGTAGTAATACCTCCCATATAAGTGAGGATAAACTGAAATGATGTATGAAAAGCTCAGGTGTATGGTAAGCACTCAATAAATGTTAAAATAATAAATAATAATATATAAACACATAATATATAATTATAATATATAAAAATAATAAGTAATAAATGTTTGGAAATTAATTATTTTTACATTTTGCCCAGATATATATAAGAAATAAGAGACTATAACTTTTAAGAACACCCAACCTAATATTCAAAACCCTCTACAACCTGATCCAAACCCAGCTGTGGAGGCTGCTGTCCACTTCTTTCCCTCACACGTCTTACACTCCCATCACCGTAGCCACCATTGTTCAGTCCTCTGTGCCTTGGCTTATGCTTTTCCATTCACCTATAATGCTTCAAGGTCCATCTCAAACACTAACTAAAAGCATGAACTCTGCCATGAACTGCATAGCGTTTCCTTCCTTGAACTCCCTGCTGCTGCGCACATACTCTACCTTGTAATACAATCATCTGAGTATTTGTCTGATTTGTCCCCCTAGGTAGCGCCTTGAAAGCAGAAACTGTCTTGCTAATTTTTACATATTTGACAGAGCTTAGTACAGTGTCTTGCACAGAATAGGTACACGATAAATTATTTATTAAATGGAACTGAATTTTCCTTTTACTATAAAAATAGTTGATGTAAATGTGTTTTAAAAAATAATTTTTTTCAGCACTGGACATCTTGTGCATAACATAGTGCCTAGCACTTCCTAGGTCATAAGTAACTAGTGGTTTAATAAATGTCTTATCATGTTCCAAAATAATAATCTGCATATTAGTATTCTCAAGTCATATAATTAACCTGTCACCACCTTCTTACAGACCATTTCATTAACTAAGGTTTTTAAATAACTTATGCAATATAAAATTTTTACAAAATAATACTGTTTTATAGAGATGGGGCACAGAGAAACAAGTATCATAGCTGCCATTCAATTCCTCATAATTATTGTTTTTCAGATCAGTATTTTATAACAACAGTAAATTTATTAGTTCCTAAGACATAACTAGAGGTTTTGTGTATAGGGGGGGTTGTTTTCTGTTTTATTTTCTTTTGTTTAGCAAAGAAAAACTATTATTATTCCTGTTTGTTACAGAGGACATGAGTGATTTTCTAATAACAGCACAAGTAGCCCTGATTTTTCTAACTTGCAACTCTGGGATCTAAGACAGACACTAATTTTATTCTCTCAAAATCAATAATTCCACACTATTGGCAAAGGGTAGGTATCACGGGCGGATCTGTATCCCTCTCGAATTTATATGTTGAAGTCCTGTCCCCCATGTGACTATATGTGGAAACAGGGCCTTGTAGGTTGAATGAGGTCATAAGATTGGTTGGGACCCCAATGCAAAAGGACAGGCAGTCATCTGCAGGCCAGCAGGCAATCTCACCAGAAAGCAGACCTGCTGACCCTTGATCTTAGACTTCTGGCCATCGGAACTGTGAGAAAATAAGTGTCTGTTGTGTAAGCCACCCAGTCTGTGGTATCTTGTTATGGCCGCCTGAGCCGAGTAAGACAGCGGGCTTGTGCCCCACCAACACCTCAGAGACCCTGGCTCTCCAAAGGCCTGTCCACGGTCCCCTTTCCGTTCCAGGACGGAGCAGTGGGGGTGACTAGGGGACAGCTCTTCTCGCTTCTCTCCCCCTCCACAAGCAGACAGCATCTTGCTTTCTTGCTTTTGTGAGTGTGTGTGTTGGTATCACAATGAGTCATCCGGGTGTCTGGGCGTGGAGACGGAGAGAAGCGCTAACTGGAGGTTCCATTTGCCCTGGAAACAGAAGTTTCCATCCAGACTACACTGCCTGCAGCATCTGGCCATTTTCTTACCTTCTTTGGACTTCAATCTTTTCATCCATAAGATGGGAACAATCACCAATTCCTTACAGGGTTGTTTTTAAGGCAGTATGTGTAGAACAGCTGACACAAAACAGCAAACCAGTTTCACGACTTTTACTGAGTTTTAACCATGTGCTGCATTTAAATGTTTTCTCTCTTTTCTCCTATTTCTCTCAGTGCTAGGACAATTACATCATATGTGCTTTCTTTTGACTGACATCTTTTTATAAATTAGGATCTTAGTGACTGGCACACTACTAGGTATATAGGAAGAGCTTAATAAATAGCTAAATTGAATTGAAGTGAATTAAGAAAACTATACAAAATTTCTACAAGACTTGGGAAATGAGGGGGTTTTTTCAAATACTATTTCTTACCTTCTTCCATAGAAATTGCTGGGTACGCACAAATAATGGAAGAGGGAAAAACAGAAAAAGAGTGAGAGAGAGCACAATAGTTAATGCTATAGTTTTTCAGATAATTTATAATAAGAAAAGTGAAGTGCCAAAATTAATTAATGTTCTAGGATTAATCTACAGAAATTTGGTAGAAATTTAGTAAGAAAATGATAAATAAATTTCCAACCCTATAGAAACGAATACATTTATGAATCTTGTTGGAAATGGGGATTTTGCTTCTGGCACATCCTACTCCCTTCCCTCCCTAAAGTTCTATAAGGGCTGTATTCTATTCATTTCTGAATTAATGCACTTAGTTCAGAATATTTTAGGAACTCAAATCTTGACTGGAATCAAAGGAAGAGCGGGAGGAAGGAGAGAAGGAGGGAAGGAAAGGATGGAAGGAGGAGGGAAGGAAGGGGAAAGGAGTAAAGGAGTGAGAGGAAGGAAAGGAAGAAAAAAGGAAAGAAAGAACAGAGACAACTTAACTGTAAGAGCATCTTTAGTAAATATGTTTATGATAGCCATCTGCAAATTTCTAAGTAAGTCTTGTTAAATAAAAGTGCCTATACTTCCTAATAACCTACTCCTGAAATCCCTCATTAAGCAGAAAGATACAAAATAATACATATTGCAGCAGCATCTAAAACAGTTAAAAAGAACAGGAATGATCTAATAGTTTAGAAACTGATTATGCTCCATCAGAAACAACCCTAGAAGAGGGGACCGTTTAAGTCAGTGGCTCCACCCTTGCGGTTCCTGGACTTAGAGATTTGTGAGTATAGGAACAGGGGCTGCAAACTATATTTCAGGATGGGCTTTTCCAAAGTCTAATGTAACTCACGCTTAGACTACAGGAGCAAATTAAACATCAGCCAATGGTCCTACTAGTTATCAGATGCTGATTAGAAGCTTCATTAGTGGGGTACCTGGGTGGCTCAGTTGGTTAAGGGTCTGACTTTGGCTCAGGTCATGATCTCCCAGTTTGTGAGTTCAAGCCCCACATTGGGCTCTGTGCTGACAGCTTAGAGCCTGGAGCTTGCTTCAGATTCTGTGTCTCCCTCTCTCTGACCCTCCCCTGCTCATGCTCTGTCTGAATTAAATAAGCACCTCAATCTAGTTTGGTGAAAAACAAAACAAAACCCTTTTTCAAAACACAAAGAAATAACTAAAATATGACTATGAAGATCATATCATGAAAAATGTTTCTGATAAAATGTTAAGTTAAGTGGAAAAAGACAGGGACGCCTGGGTGGCTCAGTTGGTTAAGCATCAGACTCTTGATTTTTGCTCACGTCATGATCTCAGGGTTCTTGAGTTCAAGCCCCATGTCAGGGTCTGTGCTAGCAGTGCAAAGCCTGCCTGGGATTCTCTGTCTCCCTCTCTCTCTCTCTCAAAAATAAATAAACATTGCTACTCTGAAGGACTTATAAGAGGGTTTTCTTCTTTCAAAAATGTCTCTATAGTTGTCATCATAAATTTTCAAGAGAAAAAGAGAAGAAAAACGAATTTGGGGCTTAGGTGAGTAAGAAAGTAAGGACTTGCCATGGGCCAATCGGTGACACTGACACTGTTGTCTGCTTTAGTCCCCTTGCAGCTCCGGGTCCAGGCCCCTCTCCCTCCTGGCACCGCCATCTCCTTCCTTACTTCCTTTCGGGGGGCCTGGTGAGGGCCATTTCTGAAAGGACCTTGCTCAGACAGTTCCAGCCGAGCTCTGCCAAGCTGCAGCCTGTCCTTTAAGGCAGTCAGTAGCTCACAAGCTTTGCCACCATGGATACCTTTATTAACCATTCCTCCAGTGCTGTTGGAATATTACTGTCCAGCAAGCAAACTGCATTGATTAAGCAATAATTCAGTCCCATGTTTATTCATCAAAGGCACACACCACTGTTCATCAGAGCCTCTGAATAGTGTGAATTCTTTTTTAAATATTTGTTTATTTTTGAGAGAGACAGAGGGTGAACGGGAGAGGAGCAGAGAGAGAGGGAGACACAGAAACCCAAGAAGTCTCCAGACTCTGAGCTGTCAGCACAGAGCCCAACGCAGGGCTCGAACTCACAAATCAGAGATCATGGCCTGAGCTGAAGTCTGACACTTAACCGACTGAGTCCCCCAGGCGCCCCCGAATAGTGTGAAATTTAGCCCCCCTGCAGAGAGCCCACGTGAAGGCTTGTGTGCAACCTGTTCGCCTGCATATGTGTAATGTACAGGCTAGCTGTACACATCTCGGGGCACTCAGAGCTGGGGAGCCATCCTGGAAGGTGTCACCCACACAGGGACATTTGCATTTTTATAAACTGAAAACTCTTATAAATCCAAAGGGATGAATGTGCAGAGTAGGATTTCAAGTGGCTGCTAGGAGCTTATTTGGGCAGTGGGGACAGTCAGAGAGCCTCTCTTGGGCAGGAAGCCAGCCCAGGGACAGAAGGAGCAGGCTTCCCTGCAATGCACACGCCGGGTTGGAGGTATCAGCACACTCACATATGGTGGATTTGAGGTGGGTGTGAGGCTGGTATGGCTGAGACCACCAGAACTCCCGCTGCTTCCTATGCACAGAGAATTACACCGTGAGGAAAACAAAACAAAGCAAAACCAAGGTTAACCCAGGTGAAATATAGCCAGTGTTTCCTAGAATCCTGCTGCTCCTACCCACGTGAAAAGGGAGATTTCTTTTCCAAACACATTGTCAAATATATAGGTTTTCTTATCACATTTTTCCTGCCTTATACATTCCTTTCAGAGCAACTCTAACTTAGACTGAAAAATCTGGCCAGTGACCATGAGTTCATGGGCCCCACAGCTCAGTGACTGACCCGTGGGCTCCTGCCTCTCCATCAGGCTAGCCTGACTCACCTGGTCTCTGAATCTTTATAGTGTGTTCCGGTTCCCCTCCCAGGCTGTTGCTGCTCAATCCCTTAGAGCCACGTGGATTTCAGCTCCTACTGCATCCTTTCTTTGTGTGCTAATCCCATAAGCCTGTCATTGCTGTGGGCCACTTGCAAGATCCCCACCTGAGCCTCCTCATGGCTTTCTGCCCTAGAGCATAAGGCCTTTATCCCGTTCATGTCAGCACCCCCACCCCCAAAGCTTGGGTCATCCCTTATCCTCTGCACGTTGATCCCCATAAGGCTCTGTCCACCACCCGCCCTCCCCAAAGCCCTTTTAGACACCCCATGGAAGTCAAAGTCAGTCTTCAACAAAACCTCCCAGACTTGAGCCTCTACTGTGAGTGGGTGAGTCCTTCGCCTTCTTGCTTTAACGGAATCCCAGGTCTCCCAAGGGAACTGCCCCCCAGCACCTTTCAAGAGGTGCTTGTTTCCTCTTCACTGCCAATTGTGGGCTAGGAAAACAGCTCTGGGGCAAGGGGAATAGCTGTTAAGTAGCTTTTGCTGATTTCTTTCCTGCTGGCTGACTTGCTCCGCCGTGGCCATGAGGAGAGGTGCATATGGGCTCTGGCAGCTGCCTCCCACACACCCACCACTCACTGCACTTGGCCTTCACCCTGTCAGCCTGGAGGTGGGGTCTTTGCCATCCCTGGATTACACCTGCTAGTTCCCATGCTCTCAGCATGATTCTGTTAGGATTCTCAACAATTCCATTAGGCATATAAATGCCCTTTGAATACTCTGGACTCTTGGTTCCTTGATCTCTTGCTTTCCAGTTCTCAACCAGAACTCAGTTTACCGCAGCCACCGCCTCCCACTGTCATACCCCAGACCTTTCCAGTATTAATAACTCAGCCTCAACTCCCAGCATCCCCTTCTACCAACACTTCCTGCCTTCCCAGCCCCAATAATTTCTCAATTTCCTATGGACCTATAATCCATTGATCATACTGTCTTTCCATTGAGCCTTACTCCCTCATTTCCCTCTTCAAGAACTTAAGCATCATGGTCCATCATTATAATCACTCCCATAGCCCTATCTAGATTTACTGTTAAATCCAATTCTGCCTGTCAGGACCTGCCCCCCAAGGAAGCTGACCAGAATCATTTCAAATGTTTGATATTTAACCTAAAGTGGGTCCTTAGTGCTGATCAGACTCTATTACCTAATGCATCCACTCACATGTTCCCATAGAAATGTTTTCAGCATTCTTCCCCTCTCCTTCCCAGCACTTCTTTACCCACCCACAATCTCGGCTTACAATATTCCTTCTTTCTGAGAAAATCAGAGAACTTCCACAAGCTCCTGCCATATCATCACCCTCAACTATGCCCACACATTCTTGATTCTCTGCTGTTACTATTACTGTTTAGGATCCTGTATAAGGTCAATGCCTCTACTTTTATATGGTTGACCTTTACACAGCCCCGTTTACACATGGGTTTTTTCCAATAAGTACAGTACAATACTGCAAATGTATCTTTCCTTTCCTTTTGATTTTATTATTAATATTTTCTTTTCTCTAGCTCACCTTGTTATAAGAATACAGTATAAAATACACATAACATATAAAATACATGTTAATCCACTATTTATATTATTGGTCAACAGTAGGCTATTAGTAGTTAAGTTTGGGGGAGTCAGAAGTCACATGCAGAGTTTTGGCTGCACAGGGGGTCAGCACCTCTAACGCATGTGTTGTTTAAGGACCAACTGTACTAGATCATATGTCCTGTCTGCTCAAGGACATTGATGACAACAATTCCTTTTTCTCTGTCATAAAAATTTGCCCTCTTACTGGACTGTTCCTACCAGCATTATGTACCTCATCTAAAAAAGTTCTTTCACACCACTCCCCTTTCCTCTCCAGCTACTTTTCCATTGCTCTGCTCTGCTTTGTACTAAAATGTCTCATGCCATCAATTTCTTCAAATTGCTTTTATGATTGCCATATTGCTAACTCCAATGGCTAGTTCTCAGTCCTCATTACAGCAGCTGCCATGGTTGATCAGGATAGTACACTGTCCTGGTTTTCATCCTGCCTCTTTGGTCGCTCCTTCTCAATCTCTTTTGCTAGTTTATTTTCTTCTTCTAGATTTCTTAATATTGGCTGCGTCTTGGACCCTTTTCTATTTTCTATCTTTACTCGTTCTCTTGATCTCAAGGACACACAGATGACAGCCATGGGTTCAGATTCAATAACTGACGTTTCAGCTCAGACTTAATTGATTAATAGAGGGAGTTATAACTATCTTTTTAAGTTTGAGTTTCACAATTGTTTTTCTCCTTTTCTAGCTGATATGATTATTCTGATCTCCTTAGTATTTAAGATGCTTAGGGCATAGGGGCAAGTTGACTTTTGCATTTATAGATCAGTTTATGTGTTTATCTATCTGATTGTCTCTCCTCACCTCATCTTAACTGCAATAACAGAAGCCTGAGAAGCATTTTGTTTCCTGATAGCTCAGTCCTGAGTCCAGGAGTGAGAATTTTCTTACCTCTTCATAAGGTGGTTAGAAGGAATTAGACCAGCACAGGTACCAAGGTCTGAGATTTTCCGGGCCTGCCACCAGAGGGCATCATTCTGGTCCACAATCTGCAGGATGTCCCCTTTCTGGAAAGACAACCCTGCATCCATGCAGGGGATAGCGGGGTCCTCCTGGGGCCAGTACTCAGTCATGGCACGGACATACACCTGACAGTAGGTGCAAAATGGCCCCATCAGAAGAACTCTTGGGCTGTCAAGACTTAAAACCATTTCTCCACTCTTCCACCTACTGTGCCTATCTTTCCTCCCCATACTCTCCAAAAGGGAGAACTTGCCTCTTAAACTGAGTCTAAGATCCACACAAAAAAAGTAACTTTGCCAACAGAATCTTCTTAGTGCTAGGAAGTTTTTGCTCAAGTGTTTTCCATTCTTGATGTTACTTTTAACTTCTTATGCTCCATCTCCTTTTATTGTATTCATTTACTCATTTGCCTCTCATGTCATCAATATTCAGAAATGTCCAGGGAGCCTGGGTGGCTCAGTCAATTAAGCACCTGACTTCAGCTCAGGTCATGATCTCAGGGTTCATGAGTCTGAGTCCTGCGTTGGGTTGAGCTCGAGCCCTGCTTCACGTGAACACAAGCCCCATTTTGGGTGAGGCCTGCTTCTCTCTCTCTCTCTCTTCCCCCCACCCCACCCTTCATGGGATTCTCTCTCTCCCTCTCTGCCCTCACTCACTTGTGCCCTCCCTCTCTCTCTCAAAAAAAATGTGCAACGCAGTATTGAACAAATGTTCAACACATTATAGAGCAGGATAGTATGATACAAAATATTAAGTCATTATTATTGTTATTTGAGGATTTACAATATGTGGTTATGAAAGCTCAGTATATTCTTACCATTTTCTGGCTATTAACGGGAGGGGCAGAAACTGGAACCACCTTGAACATGATTGTACCACGAGACATAGCCTAGAAGATGTCAAAGGGGGGATAACAAATCACAGATTTCATTGGGTTACAGGGTTCCAGCAGATGGAGTTACAACACAGTGTGCCCAGCTTTAAAGGTGACATCCCCCACAGGGACTTTTACAAGGGTTCGATAGCTAAATATCACCATGCAGAAGCGGAAATTAGGAAGAAATTTAGCTGAGCTTCTGCCCTGTTGTGGGGCTCCAGGCCTGGCCTGCTAACCCCCACCCGGAGGCCTGGCATCCCCCAGGAACGCTCCATCTCATGACCTTATTCAGCAAGGTCTTCTTCCACAGACACTAGGGAAGGAGATGAGGTCCTGATCTGACTTCCCCTCCTCAAAGCTCAGTCAGTAACTGCTTCCTGAACACCTGGTCCTGCACCAGGCAGCCCGGCAGAGCTCCTTCCTCTGATGGGGAAGAAGAGGGCTCCCAAGCCTTCTTGAGGGATGGACAAGCTCCAAGCTCATGGTAGGAAGGGGGCCCTCAAACATTTTGGGGAGACAGAGAACCTATTAGCCTGACGGAGGAGGTATTAGAGGTCCAGAGGTGTACAAAACCTTGTCCTCCAGAAATTTCACAATCCCATCATCCTGCTCTGCAGCTGGCACCAAAATGGCAGAGGTGGAGCCATGTGTCTGTGATCGACTGTCCTTAAAGCTCCATGTGCAGCACCTTATAGCATGTGGTTTGCAGGATGTTCTGGTGCTATACTCCTTATAATCCCACCTCTCATTGACGTCCCCGAGGCACATCTATGAAAATTCAGTTTCCCCCCCAAAACCAGTTTGAGATCCTCTATGATGGACAGTTATCCATGTCAGCCCCCACACTTGGGGTGTGCATGGGGGAGACGGGTGGGGACATACCACTGTGGCCATGACAGCTGGACTGTGATTCAGGCAAAGGTTTGAAAAGTGGGAATGGGACCTAAAAGAAACCATAAACCATAAACTGGTCATAAACCCCAGTTTCAACCACCAAGGACAGTGGCAAGACAGGCAAGGAACTTCCCCTTCCCATAGGGTACCTCCCTTGACATCATTCCTACCCCAAAGCTACCTCAGCGAAGATACTGAATAGATTCAGCTGTATAAAAATGTTAGGGGAGCAAGGGTGGTTTGCTCAGGCTCAGACTCTCCTTCAGAGTCTCACTCTGGCAACGGCAGGATTAGTTTCCAAAGGAGCAACCCAGGCAACAAGGCACCTGGACTGGGAGACTGGTGGAGCCTTCCTGAGGCCGAAAGAACGGCTTGGGAAGAGAGGTCTCCCAGCAGTAAACCCGACTGGGGGTGGGGAGTGGGGGCTGAGCCGCACAGAAGCAGGAAAGCTCTGGGGGTCTGGAGAAAGGAAGCTGCCAAGAGGGACCAAACCCCCTCATGTTTCAGTGCCCACACCATGGGCCAGACAGGCTCAGGTCAGCCGCAGCACCGCACCGAGTTGGGGAGGAGGCAAACAGAAGACTGTTACCAGAATATGGATCACTTGCTCAGGGTCCAGTCCCTCAACTGAAACTCCATTCACTTCCACCAGTTTGTCTCCGGCATATAACAGCCCTAGGCAAACAGGAACACAAAACAAAGAAGTGTACAAGGAAACTGGCAAAAAAAAAGAGGTAGCTGTACCAAAGATTTTTAGCAAACTCAAATCATACTCTAACATTTAATAGCAAACCCAAGCACACTCTAACATTTAAATATTTACTCTGGAATAATAACAATAACAATACAGACTGGTTACTCTAGTATACATCACCACCAAAGCATAGAGAATGGCATTTTTATACCTCTTTACTGGGTATTAAATGATGGTGATATTTTTATTTCTGCTAATCTGTAAATGACACTATAAAATGAAGATAACACTAAAAATAAAGATGTCAGCGTCATGAGTAAATGATAAATGAAAAGAAAAGGGGAGGGGCATTCATCAGAAGAGGAAATGTGGAGAAACATGGGGGTTAAGATCAAGCCTTGAGAAATATGAAGTGAACAGTGGAGTTGTCAGAGGGAGAGATGAGAAGCATCCCCAGAACCTAAGGGTGATGAAAACTCCAAGACAGTTATGGTCAGTGACACCAAATGTTCTAGAGAGGTAAAAATGAAACAGGCTAAAGGAAGGGCCAAGGGACCTAGCAACTAGGAAATCCTTGGGGCCATTGCTCTGAGAATGTCGGGATATGAGGCACAGGCCGGGTCTCTAAGGCCCTGGGCAGGGAGGACACAGGGCAGCAAACACAGAAGCGCAGCAGTGAAAGGAAGGAAATTCAGTTCACTGAGAGAAAGGGCAAGCAACAGGCATTTCGAGGTGGGGCCGAGCCTTGTTGAAAGTGAAAGGACAAGGTGAAGAGAGTTGGGACTATAGAGCAGACAGACCTGGACTTGCAATCCTGACTCTAATTGTGCAACCTTGCATACCTTCGTTACTTAATCTCTTTGAGCCTCAGTTTCCTCTTCTGCAGAATGGCATGATAATACTTAGCTTGTTAGGTTACCACAATAATGTAAATGAGAGAACATTAATATGGGGCCTCAGTGAAGGAGGGAAACAGGGTTTTCTGGAATATTTATTCCCTCCCTCTTAGTAACCAAGCAATGCAATGCACAGAAGCCCTAACCTTGTTGAGGAAAGTGGGATTTCCCTGGAGAGAAGACTAAACACATTTCTCTGGTCACATTCATACCCTGCTGTTCAGCTTACCACTTCTCTCGGCCAGCCCTCCGTGGATGACTCTGGCCACCAGGATTTCCCCTGTCATCTCGTGGCGCTTGATGGTAGCTCCCTGGAGACAGAGGGCAGTGGAATCTGCTTTTACCTAACATGACCATTTTTCTGGTGGCTTCCCTCAGTATAGCTCTGGTCTGGTCAGAAGAGGGTGTTTATACCAACCAGGGCCATACTGTGCCATCAAAGTATAAGGCCATTCATCCAACCTTGGTCTATCAAAGTCTCTTTCCAACCACATAGATACAAAAGAATATTTAGATACTTCCAAAGATAAAGAAAACTCTCACCATTACAACCTAATCAAAGAGACTTCTTAGAAAATCAAATTAATGCCTCACTTAGCTTCCCATTAATCAAGAGAAAAATGTTTAGACAAATACATTGGAATTTAGTGAAGTGTATGTACATCAGAGAGCCAAATAATAAAATGAAATAAAATAAGAGTCCTATTTCTCACAGATTTTTCAACAAAGAAAAATACTAAGCAGAAATCTTTCCTAGAGAAAACATTATAACGTATAATGTGTTTAAAGCCACAGGCACAAGTCGCTGGCACCTGTTTCAGCCATTATCATAGATCCTCTCACATTTTCTGAATGCCTCAAACTATACCTGTAACTAGAGACAAAAATATTTAATATTACATTAAATAACTACTAGAGGTCACGTAGTTCACAATTAACCCACAGTTCATAATTAATCCTTGGTTCACAGTTAACCACGGTATAATTCTAAATGAAAAGATAAAGCGATTTCCTTACCAGGGGCTGTTGATTTTTCACCAAACAAACAATCCTCATTGCTTCCTCACTGTCAGGGATGTTGTCCGGCAATGGGGGGAGAAGGGGCTCAAAATCTTTCTGAGCCACAGTGTCATGGGCTCTGAGCAAGGCCTGGGAACAGAGAAGGCGAGGTGAACAAACATCATACATAGGACACACCCATCTAGAAGACTGTACGACACACCACCACCATCACTACTGGTACAATGACCAACATGCACGTGCTGGCCTTTTATGTGGATTAACTCCGTCTTCACCATAACTCCATGAGGCAGGCATATTTATTGTCCCCATTTTAAAAGAAACAAGGCAGGGAGAGGTTATATATATTCTTGCATGTCTGCTAAAATGGTTTTTGTTACTCTCTCATTTCCTACAACCCATGTAATCCATGGTGCTCCTACAAGCCTGAACTACAGAACAACTTCTGTAATATTTTCCCTAATTAAAACAGAATGGGGGGCAGTAATCAGAACATCTTGCTGGTTTAGTTTGTCAGTGACTCCCAAGGGCCTATGAGGAACAGAATGAGAAAAAGTAGCTTCCTGATTTAGGGCATAAGCAAAGAGTTCCTTCTAATGTCCCATTAGGTTAATTTTTTATTTCATCAGGTGGGGAAATAGTCATTCTATATAGCCCAGCCTGAGATTGGTGGACAGAATTGTACTGGAACTCAGAGAAAATTCTCTAGGATTATCTTGTGAACTAAAAATTTGACTCATTAAGTTCCATTGCTCCAAATGCAGACCTTCTCTTCAAGTTCTCATCTGTTGATAAAATGATCTCAAATTCTATAAGTACTATGAGAAAGGTATGTGTTCTACAATCAAATGTTTTTAAATAAAATGTTCTTCATATACCCCCCTCATTGAGTCAATCATCCATACACTATATTTTCTAAACACCTTCATACACTTTATCCAAAACTTAAAATATTTACAAGTTGGAAAGGAAGTATACATCCCTGATTGTCCCCCAGAATTTCAGAGGGACCATGGCTTTGCAGGGGGAGACAAGACACCATGAAAAGTTCTGGATGTCTCCTCATAACTTGCAGGCTTAGCTCCATGGCTAGCAACATGGGGCCAGTCACATCTGGGTCCCACATCTTTAAGAACAATCTGTTGGTCACCCATGTACAGTAATAGAATGTCTATTCAGAAAGCTCATTTTTTCACATTTATTTCTTCTTTCCAACTTTGCCTGTATGCCAGATGGGCATATCTTATCTATATTAATAAGCACTTGCCTTAAAGTGCGGAGCCTGGAGGATTTGTTTCAGTTCTCGGGTCTCAGGGGATTTAGGAGTTCCACGTAATATCCCCACTACCTGGTTGGTGAAAAAGTGTATACTGTAAAATTTTTAAAAGTCTTCATCACCTAGCTAACTTCACCCAGGCTGGATAACAGATATAGCATATTAACCTAAGACAAGCTGTTATTGAAGCCTTCATTTTCATCTTTAAAGTTGTGGCCTAGGATATTTCCTTATTCATTAAAATGTTTTACTACAGCAAGTTGAATCCAAGGTTGGGGGTTGATCTAAACCCCAGTGCCCCAGTCCTGTCCTGGCATATTATAGGCTTGGAGGGGGAACTAACATGATTTTGTCATATCATATGTACCAAGGCAATTTCCCTCTAGTGGTGCTAAAACTTCTCTTTGTTAATGTGAGTGCTTTATGGGTAGGTTAAGGAACCTGAGTTCTCCTTGCTCAAATACCAGGCTCAAATACCTGGAGAACTCAGGTAGCTTAACCCTGTGGATGCTCCATCAAATGAAAAAGGGAAATAGCAGTTTGTATTTTAGGACTTATTATTTGATTACCAATTTTAATATTTATTGCAATAAAAACTGTTAAACAGAATAAATTCTGATCTCTTTTCTGTGGTTTAGGTATAGACCTGCTTTCTGATAGGACATAGATCTTTTAAGACTATTAATCCATTCAATAAATATCTATTAAACATCTACTATATGCTAGGCACTGTTTTGAGTGATACAAATACAGTGCCAGACAAAAATCTCCATTCTCAAAAAAAATCCCCATTTTTTTTTATAGTGAGGAGAATTAAAAAGATAAATAAAACAGGAAGGTGGACAGGGAGTACTCTGAGGGGTTGCAATTTTAGGTAGGGTGACCAGAGAAAGCCTTAGTGCAAAGGTAACACTTCTGTGAAGAAGAGGAAGTAAATCATGTGGGTATATGGGCAAAAGCATTATTGACATATGGAATTGCAAGTGCAAAGGGCCTGTGGCAGGTGCATGCTGGTTCAAACAACCACAAGGGGTTAATCTGGCAGGAGCATAGTGAGCAAGGAAGAGAGCAGTGAGTGTTAAGTCAAAGAGGGAATGGGAACAATATTATGTTTGGCTCTCTAAGAACTGTGATGTGTGCCCTGAGATAGGGAGTCATTGGACAGGTTTAAGCAGAAAAGTGACATGATTTGACACCCCTTCCAAGAGGATCTCTTCAGCTTCTATTCTGGAATAGACTATGGGGAAGGGAGGCAAGGGTAGAAGCAGTAGACCAGGGAGGAGGGTATATTGCAATTATCTGTATATGAGATGATGATGGTTTCTATAGGTGGCATACCAGAGGTGATGAGATGCTGGATATATTTTGAAGCTGGCCCTGAAGGCTCTGTTGTCAGATTGGGTGTGAGGTATGAGAGAAAGCGATAACCCCAAAGAGTTTGGCCTGAGTATTACAAAAATAAAGGTGTCATTACTGAAATGGGAAAGGTTGGGAGAGGAGTGGGTGTGGGCGTGGGGACAATCAGGAGCTCACGGGCCATGTTAAGTGTGAGGGGCTCATTAAACATGCATCTAAGTGCAACGGGGAGGAGGCAGTTGGGTATAAGAGTTCAGGCAAAGAGCCCGCTAGAGATATAAATTTGTAAGACACTTCTATAACATTACCCTAGGGTTACATAGGATAAACTGAGTCTGAGGTTTAGGGAAAACCTAAACCTTTTATTTAGGTTTTTTGTCATTTGTTTCTTTGTTTGTTTGCTTAAATTTGAAGTGCTGGCCAATTTTCTCCCTTCTATTAAAGCTAAATTAGAAACACTTATGCAATACAAAAGCATCGGTCAAACTCTGCCATTGGATCCCTTAATTCATTTAAATTAACACTGCAAGTAAAATGGCTTCACGTCTAAAGCCCTATTATTCTGGGGATCAAATAACCACCTTACCTCATTGGATAACGTCTGTGCATGAGTTGTGGCAGGAGTGAGTTTCTTTTCTTTAAATTCCTGGAGACAATCATAAACCTGCAGGAGGGCAACGGTGGGAGGATGACACATTGCAAGGGGAGAACGCTTTGCAAGGGGAGAGACAGGCTGGGCTGCGGTGCAAGCAGCTGAGTGGCATGTGTGACTCACCGTCTAAGTTTGGGTTCAGTTTGGCGGCTTCAGTGCCTCAAAGGCTTAATTATTGGCTGCACTGGAAACTGATCTTCCCCAGCTACCATCGTGGTAAAAGGAAATTCAAACTTTTACTCTCATTAAATTGACAAGTGGGTTTTCCAGGGTTGAGACCAATAGGGATTTGGGGCCAGAGACCTGTAAGAAACTCTGTGCCAGGGCACATGCCGTGCTTGGGGTTCAGCAGAGGCTAGGCTCACCATCCATGCTGATTGCTCTCTGCTCTCATCTTCCATTTGTTTCCTCTTCCCCTCGTAATTCGCCTGTAAGGGTTCATTTATAAAATTTCCACTCTGCCTCTGCTGACCCCAGGAGTTTAGGGTGAGCGTGCCGGGGCGTGCCCGGCTCTGGAGTGCGGCCCTTCTTACTTTAGGAATCTAGTTCCTCTCACAGGCGGAGGAATGAGGCCCAAGAGGTCAGTCAGGCCCAGCCTTCCTCCATCTAGCTGGGGGGTGACGTGCTTCCTCGTGCCTCCCCGTCCCAGCTCTCAGGTTTCCCTGGAAGAGACACGGCTGATGAACTGAGGCAGGGTGAGCAAGGGGATCCCTTTAGTGACAAGAAAACCCCTGTTTGAGCTTAATCCCAAGAGGAAAACATGCCTGACAGGACTCAGGTGGGGCTTTTCCTCCCCAGTTGTCTTGAGATATAACTGACAGGTAACGTGGTGGGAGTGTAAGGTGCACAGTATGTTGATTTGACATATGAATGAACTGCAGAATGATTACCACAGTGAGGTTAGTCAACATCTCCTTCACCTCACGTAATTATGATTGTGTGTGAGGGTGTGTTAAGAACATTTAAGATCTATCCTTTTAGCAATTTTCAAGTACATAATACAATACTATGAACTATAATCACTACGCTGTACACTACACCCCTAGAAGTTACTCATCCCATAACCAAAGTCTGCACCCTTTGACCAGCGTCTCCCCGTTCCCTGCAGCCAGAGCCCCTTCCTTGCAACCATCCATCTATGAGCTCTGCTTTGTTAGATTCCGCATCCAAGTGAAAACATACTACGTTTGTTTTTCTGTGTCTGACTTATTTCACTCAGCACAATGCCCTCCAGGTCCATCCATGTTGTTGCAAAAGGGAGGATTTCTTTTTTTATGGCTGAATAACATCCCATTGTATATTTCACGTCTAGGTATGTATTCAAAGGAAAAGAAATCACAATCTCAAAGAGGTCCCTGCGCGCCTGAGCTCACGGAGGCAGTGGTCGCAATAATCATGACATGGACACAGCTTGAGTGTCTGACAATGGACCAGTAGATGAAGAAATCAAGACTTTCTAAACGAGTGCTGTGAGGTACCTCTTTGTTCATGCTAAAGATGTTGCCACTTCCTCTTATTTTTTTTTTTCAATTTATTTATTTTGAAGAGAGCGAGCCGGGGAGAGGCAGTGAGAGAGGGAAAGAGAGAATCCCAAGCAGGCTCTGCACTGTTAGTGCAGAACCCTACCCTGGGCTCGATCTCACAGTGCATGAGATCATGACCTGAGCTGAAATCAAGAGTGGGATGACTGACTGACTGAGCCGACCAGGCGCCCCACCATCTTCTCTTATTTTAAGTAATATCTTAACAAGCATCATACAACTGGCCACATTTCACACTTAACTGAAGGAAACGCCCACATCCCAAAAGTTAACTTTAAAAGAATCTTTCTTAAAAATAACGTTTGAACAAAATTATAATCAGATAGTAGGTGTTCTTGTACAGTGCATGAAATTATAGCCAAATTTTAAAAAAAGAAGAAATCTTCAAGGTAAGAAAAATTTAAGATTGGGGCTCCTTCGTGGCTCAGTCAGTTGAGCCTCCAAATCTTGATTTCAGCTCAGGTCAGGATCTCGCAGTCGTAAGATTGAGCCCTCAGTCAGGCTCAGCTCAAGAAGCCTGTGAAGATTCTCTCTCCCTCTCCCTCTGCCCCTCCCCTGCTCATGCACGTGCACAAGCTGTCGAACTTTCTTGCTCTCTCTCTCTGAAAGAAAGAGAAAAACAAAAATTTAAGATGCCTAAACAGAACTGTATATATCTCATTTCCTGATTTTAAGAAACAGAGAGGAATAATTTTTTAAAAGCATTTTTATTTGTACTGAGTTTTAGCCTCAAGGACAAAGGGTTGTAGACAGATGCTAACGGTGCAGATGGCCATTTGTGGTGGCTGCTTTGTGACCCCAGGGTCCTCTGGAAGAAAAGGAACTGGGAGAGAAAAGAGGCGCTGCTGTATTCTTCCCCAGCTAAATTAATTCCTTCATAAGCCAAGAGGTTTTGTAGCTCTTCTCTGAGGATTGCTGTGATATTGTGATTTATAATAAGAATTATATTATTTGCTCTGGCCCTAATTCTGGCTCAGAGCTTCTAAAACCTTTGGAATTTCCTAAGCAGGGAAAGCATGCTTTTTTTTATGTTAATGAAGTGATTTCTGGAAAGCACCTAAGGTTAAGGGCAGGTTGCCAGGAGAACCAGTCAAGTAATTCAACTGTTGGAAATTTCAGTCCACCCCATCCCCACCCCGTTCCTCCACAACAAAATCTGGGGGGAGGCAGAGGGGCTGGGAGATTGAATCAATTCCTGTTGACTAATGATCTAATCAGCTATGTAATGAAGCCTCCAGAAAAGCCCAAAAGGACTGGGTTTGTTAGAACTTTGGTTTGGTGAACATGTGGGAATCTAGGGGAGAGCCGAGAGGGCACAGAAGCTCTTCACGCCTTCCCACAGGCCTTGCCTTATTTATTTCTTCCATCTGGCTGTTCCTGAGTTATATAAATCCTTTTATAGTAAACTGGTAATCTGGCAAGACACTTGGTCAGAAGTATGGGTACCAATCTGGGCTTGTGACTGGTGTCTGAAGTGGGAGGAGGAAACAGCAGTCTTGTGAGACTGAACCCTTCACCTGTGGGACCTGATGCTATCTCCAGACAGTGTCAGAATTGAGATGAATTGTAGGACACTACGAGTATCCAGAGAATTGTTGGTGTGGGAACGCCCACCCCATGTTGGAAATTCTCAAACACGCGTAAGAATTAGCCCTCTAAGAACATTTACCAGGATGGAATTTCCTGACAGCTGACCAGTGGCACAGCCAGGTGAGCAGTTTCCAGCTCCCACAGTAAATGCAAAGGCTTCCAGGTGATGAGACGCTCACCTTGAGCAGAGCCTGCAGCCACGGCGAGTGGAGGAGATCGTACAGGAGACATACCCCAGTCACATCTCGGCTATAAAACAGATTCAGCTCCTGCAGCACAAGCCTCAGGATCCCGGAGAGACCTGGAGAAGGGAAAGGGTAGAGACGGGGTGGCCAGTGTGGGTGAAGAAAGGCAGGTGAAATATGAAAGATAACTCACTGGGATGTGCCACAGCAACTCCTGAAGAAGGAGATGGTGCTGGATTTAAGGCTCAGGTTTCAAGCCTTGTTCCATCACTGTGTGAGCTTCAGAAAATCACCCAACTATCTGAAAACCAGTTTCCTTGGGGCAAAATGAGAATATGCTAGCTTTCCCATAGTGTTGTTGGGAACATTAGATGACATAATTGATCATAGTATATACAGATGTTAGGTTTATGAGTCCAGTATTGCTTTCCCTTACCCACTTTTACCAGCCTTTGGTTTATTCCAAAATTATCTAGTTGTTTCCTGGATCTTCCTTCTCGAATTCACACATAATCATTTGTCTTAACCCTTTCTGAAAGTTCTTATTGAAAGTGTGATTGAAAAACTGTCAATAGGTTTTAAATACAAATCTTAAGATTCCACTGATTAAAGAAATGAAACAGTTTTTAGTGAATGCTTGATTTTTCAACAAATAGAAATTCTATTTGTTGTAGTGATATTTAGAATGTGAACAAATTGTGAAGTTCTAGGTTTAAATAAAACATCGGGGATAAGAGAGAAAGAGAGGTTTTGAACTCACCGTGCCAATTTCTTTCCATTATGCTTTGAAAATTGCTTATACTCATTACTAATAGATGTAGTAGGATACTCTAAAGGGTACAACTTCCTTATAAGGATCACAGTAAATCTGGGGTGCCAGAGTGGCTCAGTCAGTTAAGCTTCTGACTCTTGATTCTGGCTCAGGTCATGATCTCACAGTTCATTAAATGGAGCCCCAGGTTGGACTCCATGCTGCCAACAAGGAGCCTTCTTGGGATTCTCTCTCCCTTTCCCTCGCCTCTCCCTTGCATGCTCTTTCTCAAAAAAATAATTTAAAAAAAAATAAAAAAGAATCACAATAGGGGCACCTGAGCAGCTCAGTTGGTTGAGCATCTGAGTTGGGCTCGGGTCATGATCTCTGGGTTCATGAGTTTGAGCCCCACATCAGAGTCACTGCTGTCAGTGCCTTTGGGTCCTCTGTCATCCTCTTTCTTCTCTCTGCCCCTCCCCTGTTCCTGCTCTTCCTCTCTCAAAAACAAATAAACATTAAATAAGTTTTTTTTTAATGTTTTATTTATTTTTGATACAGAGAGAGACAGAGCATGAGAGGGGGAGGGGCAGAGAGAGAAGGAGACACAGAACCAGAAGCAGGCTCCAGGCTCTGAGCTAGCTGTCAGCACAGAGCCTGACGCGGGGCTCGAACCCACGAACGTGAGATCTGACCTGAGACGAAGCCGGAGGCTTAACCGACTGAGCCACCCAGGTGCCCCAAAAACAAATAAACATTAAAAAATGAAATAAAAAGAATCACACAAAATCTATCAGAATCCCTACATTTGATCTCATATTTAGAGTGATATTATAAGGCCTTTCTGGTCTAGAAGGGAGTCCTGGCCCCACATACCATTCTCTGGATTGGTGGCTGTAGAGGGCTTCATGTCCTTCTTGTCTGGTGGATCTGCGCCTTTGTCTGTCTGGATCCCTCCTCCCTGGATAGCTTTCGGGAGGAGTCAGAGCTGGGAGCAGACCAGTAGCTCACAGCACACAGCTCACTCAGTCACGCTGGTCATGCAGCTCTCACGCACTGGAACAGATTTTCAACAGCATTTAAATTGAGCAAGTCTAGCCCTGTGCTCACCCTGGGATCCATATCAAAGAAAACACTTGTCCTATGGAGCTTACTCCCTAAATTACCTCCTCACTACAATTTCATAGCACACTCCTCCGGCTATGCTCTTTTTTTTTTTTTAACAAGTGACAAACAAATATTTCTTTTCCTCTTCTTTGTCAAGTTAATGTTCCCATCCTTCAGAGCTCAGAAGAGGCTTCCCTGGCTTGACTCCCCTCAGGTGCCCTGTTCTCTCTCACTACACCTGTAGTTCTTCATGGCACAGATCACAATGGCAAGAGTCAAGGTTATTCCTGAGGCATACTCTTAGAGGTTGTTTTCTCTATACTGCTTTCAGGTTTCTTTTCAAGAAACAGAAATCCAGAAAAATAGTGGCAAACAGGGTAGAAGTTTATATCTTGCTTATGTAAAAATGTAGAGGCAGAGAAAATTCAGGACCGGTGGGGCAGCCTTGTTCCATGAAGTGCTCAGAGAATGGTCTCCTAGCTCAGGCTCTTCTACCCTGGCGTGCGGTATGGTTCTCATTTTCCTGTTCCAAAATGGTGGCGGGGCTCCAACATCACTTCCACATCTTAGCCCCCAAAATGGGGATTAAGAAAACAGGGCAAAGGGTCATGCTCACAACTTCAGAGAAGTTGCCCCATATAATGAAAAATCACCTGGTATAATTTTCAAACACCTCACTGGACTTTCATGTTGCTTAAAACCATGATGACGACAACAACAAAACTCCTATAATTTTCAGAGCCTAGAGCCCAACTTTACCTATAAACACAAAGTATTTTTGCATAATATACCTTGAATTTTCAGAAATGGTATTAGCATAATTGAAAAATGAATTTACTTGGTTTTGCTTGGACTTTATCAAGCTGTTCACTATTTCAGAAAATCACGTCAATAATGCTAAGGCTACTCATAGCATTTAGGGCATCACAGTGACACAGCACACTCTCTGGCTTTATCCGTGTCTGCATTCGAAGCTGCTGCATCCCTGGTGGATTTTTTTTATAGGTGCAAACATGTTATTTTATTATATTTTTTGATGTAGTGATATTCCAGATTTATATATTGAAATATACAATATCTTATTGACTACATTTACTTAACTTCCCCTTTTTATTATCCCTAAGACATGATATAGATGGATTTTCTTCTTTTGAAGTAAGTGTCTTATTTTGGGTTTCCCCAGAATCAGACACAGAGTAGAGAGTCCAGTGGGATGATTTGTTTGGAAAGTGATCCCAGAAAACCCCAGTAGCAGAGTAGGATATTAAGACAAGGCAAGGTTAGTGCTGTCAACAAATGTCCAAATGTCCACCGATGGATGAAGGGATAAAGATGTGGTATACACACACACACACAATGGAATATTACTCGGCAATCAAAAAGAATGGAATCTTGCCATTTTCCAACTGTGTGGATAGAACTAGACGGTATTATGCTAAACGAAACTGGTCAGAGAAAGACATATATCATATGACTTCACTCATATGAGGACTTTAAGATACAAATCAGATGAACGTAAGGGAAAGGAAGCAAAAATAATATAAAAATAGGGAGGGGACAAAACTTAAGAGACTCTTAAATACAGAGAGTAAACTGAACATTGCTGGAGGGATTGTGGGTTGGGGATGGCCAAGGGGCATTGAGGAAGACACCTGTTGGGATGAGCACTGGGTGTTACATGTAGGGGATGAATCACTGGAATCTACTCCTGAAATCAGTTTTGCACTATATGCTTACTAACTTGGATGTAAATGAAAAAATAAATTAATTTAAAAGATGTAAACAATGACATTAAAAAAAAAAGACAAGGTAAAGGGAAAAGCCAGTGAAAGGTGTATCAAGCAAGTAAATTGTTGAGGAAATATGGGACAAGAAAGTGGGGATATTTATACACCAATGCTGCCAGGGATTGGCTGAGGGACTTTCCCAGAGAACATTACTTCTAGTCCTTCTGGCCGGTACATGCATACTTTCAGACAGTGAGTACAGGTGCTGCAGTTTGAAGTTGGCCTGGAGGGGGTGGAGGGGGGCTAGGGCACTTGGGTGGCTCAGTCAGTTAAGCGTCCTACTCTTGGTTTTGACTCAGGTCGTGATCTCATGGTTGGTGAGCAGGAGACCCGCGCTCTGCACTGTAAGTGCTCAGGATTCTCTCTCTCTTTCTCTCTCTCTGCTCCTCCCCAACTCATGCATGTGCTTTCTCTTTCTCAAAATAAACAAATAAATTTTAAAAAATTATCTCTCTCTCCCTCTGCTCCTCTCCCCCACCGGCACTCTGTAAACAAATAAATTAAAAAATTAAACTGTAGTTGGCCTGGAGTGCACCAAAATTGTAAGGACCAAGGGCATATGCATAGGGCACCAACAGCATTTGTTAGTGTAGGATAATAAAGGATAAATTGGGATTTTTTTAAAAAGGAGTATTTCAAATTAGTTGTTAAAGACTGGGATATTGTATCTGACATGGTTGAGAACCACTGAATAGAATTTAGACATTGTAGGGTTGAACCAGGGAGGCCATCTAGAAAAAGACAGATCATTATTATGTTGTCTCTAAATTCCAAGACAGTGAGAAGAGCAACACGGAAAGCTGTTACGAGATTTTGGACAACCTTCCCATACACATTCTTTCCCAGTCACACTAAAGTATTTTAGTTTGCTAGACTCTAAGAAAATGAGATGTCAACATGCTTTTGCCATGCCCACCACCACCCACCCTGCCCAGCCCCAAATGAGTTAGGTTAAACCTTGTCCTTTTCCTGTTTTCTAGTTTTTGAGCCTCTATTGAATCATTTAGCACATGTGCATGTATGACTCACCTTCCTTCCAAGATGGGAGCACCTTTAGGGTAGGGAACCGAGAAGGGAGATGGAGCGTCTCCCAGACAGAGAAAAATCAGAGCAAACAGATGGGCTGGCACCAAGCCATCATATTCAGGCAACTGCTGAAGGGCACCTCACAGACTACACTTCCTTAGAGAGGCAGTACAGATTAACAAGCCAACTGTGATTTGTGTAAGGTGGACCACATTTATTCCATATTTGCTGCCCAAATGACAGTGTGCCAGACTGGACCTATCTATGCAGCAGCTGGGGGCGCTAGACTGTGCCATCCTGAGATGAGTTTCTTGTGAAGGAGATTTACAAATAGATTGTGATTGCTGTAGGGACTCTGATTAAGAAAGCTTCCAATAAATATACCACTAACTCCAGGGTTGCACAGATAAATGAATTCACATATTCTACAAGGCTCATGTTGACTAAAATCTCCTCACCTATGGAGGTGTAAACGGTAATTTTCATCTCCACAACTTAGGTGAATTCTAAAACCCGTGCTTGGCTTGTTGTTATCAGGTTCTCATGACAAATTTGCTCTGGACTGAATTGTGTTCCCCCAAATTCAGATGTTGAAGCCCTAACTCCACTGTGATAGACCTTTGGGAGATGATTAAGTTTAGATGAGGCCAGGAGGGTGGGCCCCAGGGAGCTTGCTCTCCAGTTAATCTCTCTGCCAGGTGAGGACACAGCAAGAAGGAGGTTCTCTTCAGGCCAGGAAGAGGGACCTCACCAGAAACTGCCCATGATCGCACCCTGATCTCAGACTTCCAGTCTCCAGAACTATGAGAAAATAAATCTGTTGTTTAAGCCACCAGTCCCTGGTATTAGCCCAAGGTAAGACAAAAATTCATAGAAGAAAACCTCAGAAAATGTTTTTCCCTCTCTCCATATGTCTACAAAAACTGTTGTGACACTTTGGTTCAGAATCTGTTTTGCAATTCCCTTCTGCATTAACTTTTTCAGTGTTCGGCTCCTGCGTGGGTCACGACTGCAGCGGGTCAGGAGCGTGGACCTTGTGCTTTCCAGGTCACTGCTGAACCCTCAGCACCTGTAACAGCACTGGTGCCGTATTTCCAGTTGTTGAGAAGGAACAGAAAAATGGGAGGCCAAAATACAGAAGTGAAAGACTGATACCTTCCCGAGCAGTTCAAGAGCAGCTGGGATGTCAATCCTGAAGCGGGAGCTGTTGGACTCCAAAGGCCTCCCCTGCTTCTCTTCCTCAGCTTGGCTATATTGACTTCAACCTCTTCCCCTACCCAACTTTGAAATCCGGGACCGAGATCTTGAAGATCATCAAAAGTAACTTTCATTTTTCAGATGAGGAATCTGACATTCAAAGGGGATATTCAGTAGAGTTATCAAGTAATAAAATCAAAAGGTTTCCTCTTTTGTTTCCAGGACTAGCCCTGAAAAATGCTAGTAACTGACAGAAGACTATATAATACTTCTTCTTTGCTTTTTCATGACTTCTGGACCAACTTTGTAGTTAGAACTTAACTTATTTCTACTGTCATAAAATTGTCATGAAATTGACTGAGGCTGCAAGTAATTAAATAGCTAACCATATGCAATTCTAGACTAATTAAGTAACAGAGGAAGGAGCACCAGTTCTTAACTGAGAAGCTGCATTAGTGTTATTGACTCATAAGGAATTTGTCCTAAATATTACTTTAAAATTCGGTATTTCCATGAACCTGAAAAAATGTAGTGATTACTACTAAATGCCATTCCCTCTGCTCAATTAAGCTCATTTCTTCAAAATAATATTTTCTAACAGACAAAGCCTGAAAAAGCACTTGAAAACGTAGTAAGTAATGGCCCATACAAAAATGGCCCACGTTCCCCTGGGTCAAAACGCTGCCAATTAGGGCTAGGACAAATGCTCACTTTTACTCCGTCTACATGACAACTCATTTTTCCATACTTAAGACATGGTTTCCCAAAGCAAAATCTGCTCTTTCAAAATCACAGAGTTCTCCATATGGTTTGGGTTACAAGGAAACCAGACCGTTGGAATTACATTACCCAGAATCTTCTTTTTAGCTATTACAAATTGACAGAAGCACAGACATTTACAGATACTTTCTTGTAACTGAGAATCATTTGGCAGAGTCTCTTACCTGTAAGACCGCAAACATCCAACGTTGCTCCCACCCAGAGAGAAGCTTTGGAGGAAAATATACTTGTGGGCTATTAGTTGCCAAAGTCACCTCGCTGTCCTAGACACAATCTCTGCACATCCTCTTTGATCTAATCCACAGAAGCCTAACCCAGCCTAACCACTAAATTACTCATAAGCTTCCCCTGCCACAAATCTTTAAGTATTCCTTGCACTGAGAAGTGCAACAGATCATTTTCAACCTTCGTGTTGATATCTTCCCTCAAAATGCCAGCACAGTTAACATCCAAAATGATTGTTTTTGTTGACTATAGTGTAACAGACACTCCACAATAGCATTTTATTTTTTTAAGTAGGCTTCACGCTCAGGATGGATTCCAGTGCAGGGATGGAACTCACCAACCTGAGATCAAGACCTGAACTGACACTTTACTGAGTCATCCAGGTGCCCCTAGACAATAGCATTTTTAATGAAAGAAAGAAAAAAAAAAAAAACCTATGGAGATACCAGAGAGTAAGCTGACCTTTATTTAACCGTATTGTCTCATGTTATGGTGAGAAAAAGATGGAATACTGTTCAGCCGATGATAACAAGGCCTGTAAAAAAAAAGTTCCTTCTGGAAATTTTCCTACCAAGTGATTGTCCTGAACTTAATAGTTACCCATTCTGTATCTCAGACTGGAGTTACTTTATTTGAAAATTTTATATTGGTGGGAAGCAGATATCCAGAAAGAATGAAGAAAGGGTACTGCTGACAGGACAGAGGATAAAGACCAAGTGGCCATTATTAGAGGTTTATCAGCCCCATTTATGAGAAATTAAACGGTAGCTTTCCTTTGCTTTCCTCTGTTGATGAAAATACTGGGAATGTGACACGTCTGTGACTGTTTTGAGCACACCATATTGTATCCTAAATGCCGAATTTTATTAAAAGTTTTCATTTTCAATTCATTTTTTACTTTATAATCTTCTAATGCATAACCGAGCTATGACAGACATGCCGTCTCTCTGGCAGCAGTAGGAAAGTGCTGGAATTAGAGTTAGGGAGGTTGGAGGTCAGAGTCCCAGCTCTAGCAGTGGGTGAATCCCAGCCACTCCTCATCTGCAAAATCAGCGGGGCTGATCCCTGCCTCCTGGGGCTGCTGTGAGCATCACTCATGAAAGATCTGTAATTGCTGCAGGAGTGCTAGGTGTTTCTATTTACAGATAGTGGCCTGGAGATTTAGAATTTGAAAATTTATGGTTTTAATGTTACCTGAAAGGTATATAGTATCTGGCCAGTCTAACTGGCCAGTGTCACTCAAAATTCCAGTAATAGGGTGAGTTTAAACATGTTTTTCTTAAAATTGAGCCAGTCTACCATCATTTTGAGAATTTCTCAGTGGGTCTCAAGTCTTCATTCATTTCTACAACTACCCCTGTCTCTCTCTCTTAAGAGGTCGAAGACCAGAAGATTTGCCTTGACAAGCCAAATGTGGAATCTGTGTGTTTATTCCAAAACCAAAACAATCTCTAATGGAAATGCAAAGGACTTAATTAACATAATCAAGTGTTGGTCCCTTTCCAATAATGGGAAGCCACCTTCTGAGAGAGAACAGCGGTGACAAGAACAGGTTTCTTGAGAAAACATTACAACTGAGAGGCGGCTAACTAATGCCTAATATTTCCAACCAGAATTTTAAATACCCTCCCTTCCCTTCCCTGAATCTGTTCAGGAGGGGGAAAAAATAATCAAAATACACCTTTTATTCAAAGAAATAATAGACTTAAGACCCCTGTCCTTCGGGTATTAGGATCAGAAAGTCAATTTGTTCTTTGTCAGTAAAGGTGATTATAGTTATAAATTTATGTTTATTTTAAAGAGAGAGAGCTCTAAAACACCAGAAGGATCTCTGAAGCCAAAACAAAGAGGCATGAATTACAACTTGGGCAAAACAAACAAAAACTAAGCCTGGGTTTCTTTTAAGTTTTTAGGCTGCCCTGGGGTGCCTGAGTGGCTCAGTTGGTTGAATATCTGACTTTATTCAGCTCAGGTCATGATCTCATCATGAGTACAAGCCCCAGACTGGCCTCTCCTGTCAGCACTGAGTCCGTTTCAGATTCTCTGTCTCCCTCTCTCTCTGGCCCTCCCCTGCTGATTCTCAATCTCTCTCTCTCAAAATAAATAAACTTAAAAAATATATACATAAACTTTTAGGATGCCCTGTGTCATTTATTTTGCAATCATAAAACAACCTCATAGAGATGAATGTCTTTTATTATGAAAATTGCTGTTACATTACAGCCAACATTCCAAAACAGTATTTTAATAAACACGTCTTGATTTATAAAGTAGAGCAGAAACCATGATCCTTTTTCAAAACTGCTGATGTTAACATAAACCTGGAGGACACTCTGTGTGCTCACTGTGGTGTGTAGGAGATGAGATGAGGAAGAGCACCTATGTTATTCAAAACAGCTACTAGTGTTACTAGTACAGTGTAAACCAACCATTTACAAGAGGACATTAAAAAAAAAGGTAAAATGCAAAATACTAAAATGTTGAGGTGTTACAATACTTTTGAGATGGGAAAAGCCAAAGCTTGTTTCCTTTTTTCTTCCCCTCTGTGAGTTCAGTGCGAGGTACGGGGAAGAATGCTAGATCAAGGATGGATGCTATTTCCCAGAATTGAGTCCTGCTCCAAAACACAGCCCACATGCAAAAGCCCCTCAGGCTCGCATCCAGAGGCCTCGGAATACAGCGTTTTCACATGGACGAATGTGGTTCCAGTGCAGCTCAGGTCAGCGTCTGAATTCCAGTGTATTGGCTCGGTAGCACTGTAAGGAATCCAAGAACAAACTTCCTATGTTCTCCCTAACCAGGAGGCAGAAGACTCCTATTTAGATGTGTTGCGTGTTTGGGGTTAGGGTGTGGTAATCACTGCACAGAACCTCTCCCGTCATGGACACCCTGGTGGAAAAGCTTAGAAAAAGTTAAAACTGCAGTTTTAGAAGTTCCTCCTTCCCCACCTTCAGCAAAGAAGCACGATGCACGCAGGACTGCAAGGAATTCAGGAAGGCGTAGTGGAGCTATGAGAGTTTCAAGTTCAATCGGTTCCTTGTGAAGGGGTCTGGGGTAACCGCAGGCAAACCCGAAACTCAAAAATATTTATTAACTTCTTTAATGTAAGAAGCTGTACTGGGAACTTCCCTCACAACTTCCTGTAGCTGGCAGGGTCTTTCTGTAGGAAGGGATAGCCTCTTTTTCTAAACAGTAAATGTGGGATATTTGGGGAACTTAACATAGGCAAGGGACTGGCTTAATTCAATTCTATGTTCTTTTCATTCCTTCCTTTAAACCATACGGTCTTTCTCTCGGGACTCAGAGCTATCACCATTAGTAAGGCTCAGAGATAACAAGCAGAATAATACAACGTCCACGACCTGATTTCAACACCATTCTTTTTGCCACTACAGGAAGACGCCAGATGGTGCTCAACACCCTACAGATAATCCAGTTGTCAGGCTGTTCTGCATCCTAGTTAAGCTTCTCACGCTGGATCTGGTAGTAACATGCCTGGAAAAAAAGTTCAAAACAACTTAAAATTTACTTGGAAAGAAATTCTATAAACATAGTAATGCACAGGAGACTAAAGAAAGGAAATGTTCAGTTAATACTGATAGCTCCAACAAAATCAGTTGGTTGCTTTCTTTTTCCCTGTTTTCTTCTAGTCCCCATATCCAATGTCTATTTTGCTTAGTTGTAATTAGTGGAGATAACATTTTGCACATTTTCCTCTACTTCTCAAAACAAACTTTTTACAAACTATTTAATATTCTTCCGTAAGTAGAAATACCTTAATTGGCTAAGCCACTACTGTTTAGACATTTAGAATATACTGATCATTATAAGGTACACAAACAACTATAATCAGAATCATCTAAAATGTTTAAGAAACTGCAAATTAAGATTAAGTATCATTGCAGACCCAGCGAGTCAGAATTTCCAGTTAAGATTTTTTAAGAAGCATTCCTAGGTAATTCTGAGAGTATCCAGGTTGGGAGTTACTCATACTACAAAGAACACCTCAGGCAAACCAAACACAACGTTGTCCATTCTTTAATTCCTCAGGATAAATCCCTAAGAGTATGATTACTCAAACTTTAAGAGCATTTTTTGATGTTGTTGATATCAATGTTAATAACAAAAGTTTTCCAAACGGTGATTATTATTTAATCCATTATCAGCAATATGGGAATAATTCTGATTTCACTATACCCCTACCAGCAATGGGTATAATATTAAAAGATCTTTGCTAATTTGGTAGGCACAAAATGGCACCTTGCTTAAATCTACAGTACTCTAATTTTCAGTGAGGTGGAGGATATTAAGTGTATTAGTTGTGTCTCCCTTGGTGATATAATGAGAAATGCCGTTCATGTAACGTAAGTACTAATAATATAAATCATTGGTGGCCAATATTTTCTCCAATTCTACCACCCTTCTCAATTTAATAAAAAATGTTAATGATATTTCAGTTGAAAAGTTAAATTAACCCAAGCCAGAAATCTGACCTAAGTTCTAATTTTTTTCCTCATTTTAATTTGCCTTTCCTTCTCTCTTCCTTTCCCTTAAAAACCAAAAAGCATCTATAATTTGCAATGCAGGCGATTCTACCCTGATTCTACCCTCCCTCCAAAACAGCTAATAAGCCATCCCAATACTTCAACCATTTGTTAAATAATTCCTTTCCTTTCCATTTGTATATTGATGTTTCCATTTTTACATGTGAAATTTTTATCTTAACACTGCCTTAAAACAGCTCTCCCTTCTATGAGAGGTCCATTCTTGTAACAGTAACAATGCTACCTTAATTATTGTAATTTTATAATAGTTTACTAACAGGCAGAGTGGGTCTATTTTCCCTTTTTTTCAGAAGTGTATATACAATTTTCCAGTTTTTGTTCTTCCAATATACTTCAAAATTATTCTACCAAATTCCAAGAAAAATCAAGGTGGGGGACTAAAATAACTTCCCACAAACCCTAGACTACTCATATTAGAGAGCCTCATTTGTAACATATTGGTTACAGTAAATACATGGACAAAAAAGAAGATACCATTCATATTCATTACATACATGTTGCCTCCTGTGTTTTACCTCATTTCCATTAAACAGCTCTAGTGCCAGATACCTTTGGGCACTAAGAATCCTTTCTGTTTCTTTTCTAGAGTTACATTTATAAAGATGGTCTACTTTTATAAGCATCTGTAATGATTTGAATGGTCAATTTATAGGGAAGGTTGGGTAATGTGCTTCAGTATTTTGAAGAATAACTAATTGATCCTACTTTTATTTAATTCTATCTTTAATGTGTTATATTTTAAAATATGAACAATATGTGCTCTAAAGGCATTTAATGATTGCATTAAACCTCTGGAAAAAGAAGACAATAGTTAATGACAGATTTATAATATGGTAAACTAAGGACAGATTTTAAGATTAAAAAAATTAAATACCACCTATACTTACCTTCAAGGTGGTGAACATTATACCCTGTTCCCCATGCTGAAGATACGGGTCCATCAGATCCTCAATGAGGTGTACCTCGGAGCCTAAATTCCTAATCCTGCCCCAACAAGATAAAGATACTGAGTTATTTCTGTTTATAGGTACACCCTCCTTCTGAATCTATGTCAGGGAAAATAAAGAACAGCTCACCATAGTGAAATGGGTAAACAGAAAAAAAAAATTTTTTTTCTAATAGAGGGGCATATTACTACCATCGATTCAGAAAAGGGACTTGTTAAAATGAGTCACTAATAATCAAGTCAGAAAAGGTTGGTCACCTGGCCCGTAGCACCACATATAAGAAAACAGGAAACAAGTCATCCATGGACCACAAGAAGTCTTCCTGAAGTGATGCCAGCACGCTCTGAGAGATCTCTTCAAAAGTCTGCTGGATGACCTTCAGTTTGTCCGACGGGGTAAATGTTGTGCTGTTGTTATTTAAAAAAAAAAAATCCTATGAACTGCTTAATATTAAGAATTAATTGTTTGATAATAAACCCTCCTGGAGTGCCTTAAATTGGACACATCAGGAATAATGAGTTGCTGGAAGGGATGACCATGGCAATCCCACAGTTCTTTGAGAAAAGAAGCCTCCAATGATCTCTGGTTCTCATGGAAGAATTCACTAAGTCATAGATTACGTCCTTTTTTCCAGGATCTTATTTTTCTAATATATGCTCTTCTCTGAGTAATTAAGTTTGGTTAATTTCCATTTGGCTAAGGATTTGATTATGTAGATACATTCCTGGGTAGGCTCTCCACCTTTTTTGAAAATACAAGGGACTTGTAGATTAAAAGGTAAGCCAAATATCTCAAAAGAGTCTTTTCTGAATTCCAGGCTGAGTGTGACACCTTCTAAGAGTGAAGGGAGCACTGAGAGCGTGGGTTAAGATCTCATTAATATCTTAATACACTACTAACTTTGATTTATATCATTTTCAACAAATCAGAGATTACCTGATCTGCTGGAGACACTCTACAGCTGAGGCAAAACAAGCATCTTTTGTGGTTGGCAAAACCTGCAAAAGAGCATTTATGAAACTCAAGAGGAAAACTCTTCTGTAGTAACAGTAAAAAATAATGACAAGGTATGGTTATTCAGTGAATAACTCATGCTTGGGTGCTATCTACCAAAGCAAAATGGAAATTTTTTGCTATCTCGAACACTCCACATCAAAGAAAAATGTATTTGCTGAGGAAACTTAAATCTACTATACCTTTTTACTCTCTCCAAGAATTGACAAGGTCACTGGCCAAAATTTCCTACAACAGAATCCACACTGTTAATACAAGTTGTTACTTATGGCAGATTAATCTCTGTAAAAATAGTTGATGGCCTATATTGCCTTCCCTGTCCCCATTTAAAATAACTGTCCCACAGATTAAGTTTTTTGGGTTTTTTTAAAATGTTGATTTATTTTGAGAGAGAGAGTGAGCATGGGCACGGGAGGGGCAGAGAGAGAATCCCAAGCAGGGTCCAAGCTGCTAGCATAGAGCCTAATGCAGGGCTCAATCCCATGGAACCTTGAGATCATGACCTGAGCCAAAATCAAGAGTGGGATACTTAACTGACTAAGCCACTCAGGCACCCCACAGATCAAGTTTTAATAAACATTCCAGAAGTAATCTAAGAGCTTCTATACTGTCCCTAAGGGATCTGTCAGTGACTTCTACAGTAACCCTACACATTACAAATATTTCCCAAATATTGGCCCAAATCTTTCCTTCACTAAGTTTTAGCTCATTTTTACAGTGAAGTTATTCCACTGAAAAAATTTACTTTCTGATTAAGGCTTGTTCGCTTATTTGTTTTTAATTTTTTTTTAATGTTTGTTTCTTTTTGGGAGAGTGAGAGACAGAGCATGAGCAGGGGAGGGGCAGAGAGAGAGGGGGAGACAGAATCTGAGACAGGCTCCAGGCTCTGAGCTGTCAACATAGAGCCTGATGCGGGGCTCGAACTCACTAACCAAGAGATCATGACCTGAGCTGAAGTCAGACACTTAACCAAGAGAGCCACTCAGGCACCTCTTGTTCAGTTTTTTTGATAGCATAAAAATTATTGGATGCTGGGGTGATGAGCTTTATCATAGCACCAGAAGAAAGGGTACTGTGTTCCCCTGGAATAACAAGAATCAATGCTCTATGACAAAGCACTTCTGAAACTTTTAAATTACAAAGTGTAGGTGGGGAGGATAGAAAAAGAAGCGAAGGAAGACCATCAAAGACTAAATATAATTAATTTTTTCTGACACTATAAACGTTTCTTTTTAAAGAATAGCTAAATATCAGCAAGGATAGCTAAAATTTATATATATATATTATATATATATATGATATATATATTATATATATAAATACACACACACAGACATTTCAAACACACACACACAAATAAAACACACATTAAGAAGAATAATCAGGGGCGCCTGGGTGGCTCAGTCGGTTGAGCATCCGACTTCGGCTCAGGTCATGATCTCATGGTTTGTGGGTTCAAGCCCCGCGTTGGGCTCTGTGCTGACAGCTAGCTCAGAGCCTGCAGCCTGCTTCATATTCTGTGTCTCCTTCTCCCTCTGTCCCTCCTCTGTTCATGCTCTCTCTCTCAAAAATAAATAAATGTGTAAAAAAAAAGTCAAGCTTTATACTACACTCCAAAAATTCTCAAAAGATTAAATTTCACCGTTTTGCTGAATAACAGATATGCAAATAAGTTAATCAACTGCAAATCAAAGATTCAAATAACGTTGTTTGCATTAAAAATTTTTTTAAATTTTTTATTTATTTTTGAGACAGAGAGAGACAGAACATGAGTGGGGGAGGGACACAGAGAGGGAAACACAGAATCAGAAGCAGGCTCCAGGCTCTGAGCTGTCAGCACAGAGCCTGACGCAGGGCTCAAACCACAAACCGTGAAATCATGACCTGCACTGAAATCAGAGACTTAACTGACTGAGCCATCCAGGCACCTCTCAGTGTCTTCATTTTATGGGTTTTATAAAAAATTTATTTCTTTTTTTTGAGAGACAGAGAGAGACAGTGCGAGCAGGGGAGGGGCAGAGAGAGAGAGAGAGAGAGAGAGAGAGAGAGAATGAATCTGAAGCAGGCTCCAGGCTCTGAGCTAGCTGTCAGCCCAGAGCCCAATGCAGGGCTCGAACCCACGAACCGTGAGATCATGACCTGAGCCAAAGCCGGACGCTTAACTGACTGGGCCATCCAGGCGCCCCTCGCTGTTTTCATTTTAAATTAAACCATTTGATTCTCCTCATAACTACTATCCTTACCTCTGCACCCCGAGGAAGCCTAGAAGAGCAATATCTGGCTGTTTATTTAGTCGTAGCACACATTCCCAGTAAACATCTTCCTCACGATCATTATCCAGGGCATAGAGCATAAACAGTGGTGGGTACAGCCGCGGCAGCAGTACAGGGAGCAGTAACCCAGAACTTGTTACCACATAACTACAAAATATTAGAGAAGAGAAGCATTCATATTAAAAGTGAATATAGAATTGAAGAGTTTCAATTTCAAGCTGAAAGGAAGATGGGACATTCTGAATAAAAAAACATTTCTAAAATTATTCTCCTTTTTTATTTGGAGCAACATGAGGAACTTACCTATGGCCCCAGAGTTTTATCTTGACCATCTGTGAATTCTTTATATTACCTCAAAATCTAATTGAAAACCTATTTGGTTTCCATTTTGAAAATGATTCTCTGTGGTTATTCTAGATGAGCATGATGTTACGTTACCCAGCAGCCTTTGTGCCCAGTGATCCATGACGTCCACGGGGTTTGGCTAATACAACCTAAGACCTAAAAGGGACCTCAGAAATCACCTAGTCCAGTCACATTGTTTTAAAAATAAGGAAACTGAGATCTAGAGAAAACTCTTCCTTGGGATTCTTTGGATAGGACCACCCACCCTCCGTCTTCACCATCTCTCCCCAACTCCATTTACCCAGGCTCTGGAGATTCCGATCTGGAATCTGATTTCCCAGTGCAAAAGGATTTCCTTTCAGTTGGCAGAGGAGCAGAGAGAGGAATTGTGCTGCCCTCTTCAGGAAGCTCAGGAAATAAGAATCTAAGGAATAATAGAAAATACAATTATACAATTATACCTCTAGAATGTCCAAAAAGAGTAAAAATGCATTTCTATTATTTCATCTATTTAAAGACCTATGAAATCAAACTTTTTATCAACTAAATATTTTAGTTTCCTGGGACTCTTAACAAATGCTTCTTACAGGATAAAATTAAGACTGTACCTAATGAATAATCTTCATGTGCTGTGTTTTTTGGTTTTGAAGTAGGTGTCATGCCCAGCACAGAGCCCAAAGTGAGGCTTGAACTCACGATCCTGCTATCAAGACCTGAGCTGAGCTCAAGAGTCGGATGCTTACCTGACTGAGGCACCCATGTACCCCATTTCTGTCTAGTTATTAAAATGTGAGACATTCTGATCTATATGTGTTTTTTTTCTTTGATTATATTATCTCCACATGCTCATGATTTTTTTTAGTTTTTTATTTTACGTCCAAGCAAATTAGCATATAATGCAACAATGATTTTAGAAGTAGATTCCTTAATGCCCCTTACCCATTTAGCCCATCCTCTCTTCCACAAGACCTCCAGTAACCCCCTGCTTGTTCTCTGTATTTAAGAGTCTCTTATGTTTTGTCCCCTCCCTGTTTTTATATTATTTTTGCTTCCCTTCCCTTATGTTCATCTATTTTGTATCTTAAAGTCCTCATATGAGTGAAGTCATATGATATTTGTCTTTCTCTGACCAATTTTGCTTAGCATAATACCCTCTAGTTCCATCCACATAGTTGGCAAATGGCAAGATTCCATTCTTTTTGATTGCCGAGTAATACTCCATTGTGTGTGTGTATACACACACACCACATCTTCTTTATCCTTCATCTGTCCATGGACATTTGGGCTCTTTCCATACTTTGGCTATTGTTGATAGTGCTGATATAAAAACTGGGGTCCATGTGTCCCTTTGAAACAGACAGATACCTAGTAGTACAACTGCTAGGTCATAGGGTAGTTCTATTTTTAATTTTTTGAGGAACCTCCATACTATTTTCCAGAGTGGCTGCACCAGTTTGCATTCCCACCAGCAGTGCAAAAGAGATACTATTTCTCTGCATCCTCATCAACATCTGTTGTTGCCTAAGTTGTTAATGTTAGCCATTCTGACAGGTGTGAGGTGTGATCTCATTGTGTTTTGATTCATATTTCCCTGATGAGTGATGTTGAGCATTTTTTCATGTGTTGGTTGGCCATCTGGATGTCTGCCTTGGACACGTATCTATTCTGATCTGTATGTTTTTCTTACTGAGAAATCTCATCTGAGGTCAATTTATATGGACTCTTTAAGCAGAAACCATTATTCTCAGTATAAACAAATATTAGTTGGAAACTACTTAAATATTTAACATTAAGAAAAAATGAAAATCTAATTAATGTAAGAATTTCTAATGTGTTATTAAAATTTCAAGTTGCTAAATGATTTTTCCACATGATCAAGCTGCTAGGTTATTAAAGGTTTTTTTCCCTAGGTTTTGAATTTTCCCTAGATTTTATCTTTGACCTCTTATATGCAAATGGTGAATTCTACTATAAACAAGCTTATTGTCCTCTTTATTTTCAGACATAAACCTTGAGTCTTCAAAGGGAGTTTCCAATCTTCTGTTTTTGTAGACTTGCCCCTGCCTCTGCCTCTAATTTTATAGTTGGGAAAATCAGAAAATGTCAGAAAACTTATCTTCATTTTACTCCTCTAACTAATGTTGGAGCTGAAACACTCCCTGCCCCTGGTCTTTTTAGTGCATTATTCTGCCCCCTCAAAACCTGAGACATTTCCAAACGCACCCATCAGTTTTGAAGCTAATAACAGAAGGAAGTTTTCTGAGGCAAATTTATAAATTTCTGTCTCAAGTATTTACTTGTTGGCTTAAACCTAGTAAAAGATCTTGAATTTCACATGTTCCAAATTTCCTACATGAAACTCTTTCCAAAGATGCTCTATTTACTTGCTTTCTCCCTTTTCAAAGTCTATGCTCAGACACTGCCTTATTAGTCAGGCCTCCTGGAATCTGTTTAAAACAGCAGCTTCTTACCTCCAGCCCCATCTCTTGTCACATTCACCAACAACTGACACACCATACGTTTTGTCTGTCCCCACTAGAATGGAAGCCTGTGACAATATAGACATTTCCCTGGTGATTAGTGATGTTAAGCATTCTTTCCTGTGTCTGTTGGTCGTCTGTATGTCTTCTTTGGGTAACTGTCTATTCCGGTCCTCTGTCCGTTTTTAATCAGATTGTGTTTTTTTTTTTAATCAAAGTGTTGAATATATAAGTTCTTTATATATTTTGGATAGTAACCCCTTATCAGAAAAATCATTTGCCGATACCTTCTCCCATTCAGTAGGTTGCCTTTTTATTTTGTTGATGGTTTCCTTTGCTGTGTTTATTGCATAAACATAAAGTAAAAACATGAAACATGTTATCATTGCTATTATTTAACCTATTTAAGGATCTATGGCACATAACCATTTTCTTGATGCAAAATTTCCGTGATAAAGAGGAAACTTAATGATTCTTCACAAAGTTGTTATAATCTCTAGATTCAAGATGAAGACATCCAAGCATTAGCATAAACTAGTATTCCAAGTTTGCAGACTTCAATGAGAAAGGTCTCTTACCTCACCAGCTGGAAAATTCGCTTAAGGTAGGACTTAATCTCCTTCACAGCCTCCTGCAATAACCGGCGATTGGCTCCCACGCCCACATACGTCATCCTGTAGACTGCAACCAGGGTCTCCATGAGCCTGCCCAGGGGGTGCAGGGGAGTGTCACAGGCCTGAAGAGGAAGAGGATCAGTGAAGTCAATGACTAACAACAGAAACAGTCAACCAACAAATAATAAAACAATTTCATAAATGAGAAACAATTTTCAAACTGGCAAGGAGCCAACTTTTGGACCAGGAAAATTCAAATACTTTAACTTCTCTAAAAGTGTTGAGCCTACTCAAATTATGTAGAGGAGGAGTTCCTAATCTTAATAAAAGAATCCCTTTAACATCTTGGGAAAATAGCTTTGGATATACTGGTAAATATAATTAAACTACAAACTTCACAAAAACAGATGTTACCTTTGAGCAAACTAAATGGAAGTTGATTATGCCTGAAAAGACTCTTCAGTTCCCTTGATTTCTCTTAATACTCCTTCCTGCAACCCCATATCCATGCATGTCATACTTTAAATTGTAGTTAATCTTACAGGATTTGATAAGCAAGCAAAGAGCATAACCATGAGGTGAGGCCAGTGTGCTTTGTTTGTACAATCACTAGTTTGTTGCCAACAAAGAGCCATTTTAAACTTTGACCCCTGTTCTCAAGAACCCTCTTAAGCACTTTACAAAACTTTAAAAGTTCTATCATCATGATAGGGCAATCTTCATGTGGAAATGTGCTCTTAGCAACCAGAGAATTAAAAATGAAATACTTAGAAAGCAAAAATAGGATTAGGGTGCCAATAAGGTGTTAGCTGATGTGAATGATACCCTGTGGTAGTTGTATCATTAATTCATAAGATCAGTGTAATTTTGACTCTACCTTTATTAAATATTTCTTGATGTCATCATATTTCTCCACAGAGAAGGCCCCAACATGCTGAGGAATGAATTCCAAACTCTCTAGTGTCTGAGTCTGTGAACGACTTAATGTCTCTGGACTGTAAAAAGACAAAAGAAAGCCTATTATGTATTTCATATCACGAAAGCAAGGGGGCACCTGGCTGACTCAGTCAGAAGAACATGTGACTCTTGACCTGGGGATCCTAAGTTCGAGTCCCATGTTGGGTGTAGAAATTAAATACACTTAAAAAGAAAGAAAGATAGCTGTAATGTGCACATGAAACACTGTCACCAAGGACAAAACGGAATACCAAGTACAGTGTCTGGACCAAATAAGCTCATCATAGGTAACTGATCTGCTATTAGATTTTTGGAAGTCATTCCAATGTCATTTAATGTTACTTCATACCAACTACAATTAATTAATGAGGATTTTCCTTTAGTATCACCCATGTGTTAGGTGAGACTATGTTAGCTTGAAGAGAAAACTGGTGACTAACTTGTTACTGACAAAAAAAAAAAGATGGAAAATAAGAGAAAGGAAGTGGTGAGGAATAAGGAAAACAAATGAAATGGCAGCGGAAAAAGAGAAATGAGCTCCAGTGTGGAGATCATGAGGATGCTACAACAGGAGGTGAGGTAAGTACATGATGGGGAAAGGGAAGCGTTGGGTGAAGGGGCTGTGGTACAACACATACTTAATAATCAGCAGACATTTCTGGTAACGCCATTCTATTACCAGCTTACAACCAATTAGAAATGATACACATTATGATTATACTGTTCTAGTAAATAAAACCTCTGTGGTAGCAATATGTTTTATTATATAAAAGTTCATTCACTCCCATTCCCTGGAAACACTCAACAACAGTTAACCAAGGTTAACTAGAGGACCAAAGTCTCAATGTCTAAACTGACAGGCTCAATCAGTGAAGGCTGACCCGCTGCATCACACAAGGGAAAGTCCACAGCTTTCCTCAATCCTAGGAATTTCCGTATCTTCTACTAATAGAAAGAATACAAGGTAAAAATCATAAACTTCATGAATGAAACACTATACTCAGTTTCCATTTATACCAAATATAGTGTGTGTGGGGGGGGTGGGACCCAAATGTCTCTCTCTACAACAGGACTCTACAAGTTCTTTAGGTCCAATGCTTGCGGGAGTTACCAGCCAACTTAAAAAATAAGGAAATATGCAGGAAAGCAGAGGGGGTAAAAAGATAGGAGAAAAGGAGAATGGAGAAAATAAGAAAAAGAAAAAAGAGAAATGAAGAGGTACATCTGTAATTTTTCTCTCAGTATTTCAAAGTTGTTGTGCCACTTCCTTTTGGTCTCCAGTGGATGCTGATGACAAAAACACAAGCATCTGAATGGCAGTTTCCCCCTGTGTAATGCCCTTTTTTCCCCTCTAGACTGGCATGTCTCTTCATGGATATCTTTTCTACTTCCGGACACAGGTGGCTCAGCTTCGTGAAACTGCACATTTGTCTTTCACCAAATTTGGGAAGGTTTCATCCATTTCTTCAAATATCTTTTCATCCCCATGATTTTTCTCCTCTCCTTCGGGGAGTCCAAGGACACAAATATTAGACTCCTTAGAGCTCTATTTTCTTTTTCCACGTATTTTCTCTCTTGTTCAGTTTGAATAGTTTCTATTAATCTGTTCTCAAGTTCAGTGACTCTTCTGCTGTCATCTCTATGCTGCTAGTAAGTTTTCCTAGTGATTTTATTTTGGTTATTCTATTTCTTAATTCTAGAATTTTGATTTGGTTCTTCTTTATATCCATTTCTTTGCTAATACTTCCCATTTTAGTGTTTGTCTCCAGGATGTTTGTGATTGCTCATCTGAGCATTTCTTTAATAGCTGCTTTAAGTTCTTGTCATAACACTAAAATCTATGTTGCAGAGTCACTGCTGTCTATTGTCTTTCCCAAAATGAGTTGTGGCTCTTTGGTTGCCAAGTAATTTTGGTTTATATTCTGGACATTTTTGAGTACTATGTTATGACACTTTGGGGCTTGTTTATACCCTATGAAAAATGTTGACAGACATAATAGAGTACACATGGGAGGCTTGAAACTATTATCTTTAGAAGGACCCCTTCCCAAATTTCCCTATACTGATATGATATTCCCTACCTGATAAGGGTATTTTGCTGTCCATAGACAATGCTAACAATGTGATTTATTATGAATATCTGCTTTCCTTCTGGGACTGGGGAATTTGGTAGTTGCTAAGTATAGAGTGCCTCTAACAGTTCCCTGGGCAAAAAGACCATAGATGGTGGCTGCATTTTAATGGTGGGGGGATGGTGTGCTCTGAGACCCCTCACAGAAGGGAGAGAGCATGGGAAGCTTGCACATGGATTCCTCCAGATTCCGCCTGTGTCATCTTCTCTTATGACCTTGCCATTGCTCCTTACTGTGTTGCTGTAGTAACTCTCACCAGTATGATTTTATGATGAGTCTTGTGAGTCCTTCCAGCCAATCACTAAACATGTAGGTGATCTTGGGAGCCTCTCAAACAGCTGATATTTTTGTTTCAGCCTTCTGTGGGCAGTGGTTCCAATGTCAATTCACTTCTCAAAGCCTTTGCAGTCCTATTTAGATCTGCCTGTGAGCACATCACCCAGTGGTCAGTCTGAGACATGGGTGGAAGTCTACCTATTAGCTCAGTTCTCAAAGTGTTGGGTATGCTAATCAGGATCAAATCCACATGTGCAGGTCTGGTGTGAACCCAGGAGTTCATAAACAACTTTACACGGTTGCTTTGTAGAGCTCTTCTCTCTCCATTACCTCCCCTGCATTTTCCGGTTCCCCTGTTAGATCCTCAGGTCAGAAACTGCTCCCTTCTGTCAACCTGCCAGTTCTAGGGCCAAGGGGTGGGAGGAGAGAGGCCAAAAAAGCAATGGGACTCGGCCATGACTACTGGACCCAAGGATCCACCAACGAAGGAAGACGTTTCCAGTCCCCCAAGAGTTTTCCCTGTACCCGGCTGCTCTAGCAAATGCCACTGTCACCCCTGTCCCAGAAGAACATGGAGGCTGAAGCAGGAAAAAATGAAGAAAAAAGAGGAGAAAACCTAGTCGTGTCTCTTCCACTCTATCTGAGCATTAGGAGTCTCTTTGTTGCATCTTGAGCCAGAAGCAGAGGATTTTTCCTCAAGTTCTGTCTAAATCACAGTACTTACTTGAAGGCTTCAGGTTAACTGAGTTCAGGGTCAGGGATACTGAAGTTAAACTCACAGCTAAAAAAGAACCAAAATCAACTCACTTTGTACTTTGATTTCAGGTGTTCTTCCCCAATATACTAGCTGATATTTACTTTGTAGAATAGCTGTTCATATATTCTGTCTGGGTTTTATAGTTGAGTTCAGCAGAAGATAAAGATAGGTCTGTTTTATCCATATTACCCAGAATAGAAATACATCACTGAAACTTAAATTATACTTTTAAGTTAAATGTGGCAAGCCTTGACTATTTTTTAAGTTTCGACTCTCTACCATACTCTGCCCTATCCTGGGCAAAGCATTCACTCACCTGTCTCTGTGTTGGCGCCGACTGGCAGTCAGAGCCACAGCAATATTGTCCCATGCTTTCCAAACTTCCCCTTGGCCTGGGTTATCACAGCCCAGTTGATGCCAACATTCATCAAATACTGCTTTCCATTTTTCATCCGCGGACACTGCCAGGTTTCCTAGCTTCCGGCTAATAAAGTCACATCAAGCTTTTATTAATCCCTGGTGCAAAAATCCTGAAGAACAGAAACTTTCTGATATACAGCTGGAAATGCTTCTGTAACAAAACTGGCTAGATTGGTGGTGTTCTATTTCATAAACACTGAAAATTTTAAAGAAATGACTTTTAGCTACTTAATGTTTATCAGATACTAAAGTGTATAAATGGTTAAGTATGAAGCACATCAGAATTGACTCCTTTGCTTTCTACATTTCCACATAATCGATTTTGTAAAACTGATTCCTGTTAAAACAAGGACTTCCTGTGCTTTGTACATCTCATAATGAGAACTGTGAAATGCATTACCTACTGAGTTCTAAAACTATTCTCCATACCAGAATATATACCAAGGTTCCATCAGAATAAAAGATCTGAGAAGCTACCAAAATACAAAGTTAATGACAGAATCAAAAAAGGTAAAGATATATGCCAAAAACATGGAGGAAGAACATAACAACACTTAGAGATACAGAGTTTGTTTTTTTCCACACATACGCAGAGTATTCTGTTCCACCTGGCATATATCTATATCTATATCTATATCTATATATAAGCTGGGCCTTTACTTTTCAGAATCAAGTTGTGTAGAGATTCCATTTAAGAATGCTCTCTTTCAATCAATTTGGGTACTTGTACCATTAACAGTAAAACTACTCCCACACACAGAACTTTCATTTTAAATACCTATGCTGTATGACTATAATCTAAGACACGAGTATAGATTTAGCTATCTATAATAGTGGCAGTTGGCAATACAAGGAGGTTACAGTTTGTTAAAAAATTGCTTTAAAATTTTGTTCTGCATTAAAAATATTAACCAGCTTTGATATAATCAAGACAACTCAAAAACATTTAATAAGTAACCCACAATTAAGACTAGTTACTCACAAAACTTTGGGTTTGTCTTTATCACTCTCATACAAACTAGGCTTGAAGTAAGTTCCAGTGATTTTTATCCCAGATCCCCATTCTCCACTAAAATGACCTTCAATGTAATCTCCATTTGGCATAGTCAGTGTTCCCTAGGTGAAATTAAAACAAAATGTTGAATTTAGAAGTAGCATTTTCAATTTTAAACATCAAGAGAAAAAAAAACACCAACTGGTTAACATTTTCCATTATTTTTTATTTTAGAGAAAGAAAGAGAGTGTGCGCACAAGCAGGGATGAGATAGAGGGAGAGAGACAGAATCTTAAGGAGACTCCATGCCCAGTGCAGGGCCTGATGGGGGGGCTGGATCTCACAACTGTGAGATCATCACCTGAGGTGAAACCAAGAGTTGGAGGCTTAACTGACTGGGCCACCCAGATGCCCCAACACATTGTGCTCTTTTAACTCTTTACCAGTTCCCAGTTCTTTAGGAAAAAAAGAAAAGTATATATACTATGCATCTGTAAATAAAAAGACTGTATAAAAATAATCCATGGGTTAAAAAAAAAAATCACTGAATAATTGGTAAAAATTTTTGAGCTGAAAGAAATGAAGAAACAACTTATCCAAATTGATCAAATCTAGTGCCCAGAGGCAAATTATAGTTCTAAGTGCCTATATCAGAAAATAAGAGAGATTTCAAATCAGTAATCTAAAATTCCACCTTACAAAATTAGAGGAGCAAACAGACCCAAAACAAGAAGGAAGGAGATAATAAACACTAGAGCAGAAATCAATGAGATTTTTTAAAAAGAGAAAAATCAATGAAACCAAACTTTGCTTCTTTGAAAAGATACACAAAATTGGTACTTAACTAGATTAATCAAGAGAAAAAAGAGAAGACATAAAATTACAAAATCAATAATAAAACAGGATATTACAGCACTCTTACAGAAATTAAAAAGGTTATGGAAAAACTAGAACAACTTTATGCCAACAAATCTGATAAATTCAATACAACAGAAAAATTTCTAGAAAGAACCAAATTACCAAAACTGATTCAAGAAGAAATGGAAAATCTGAATAGACCAATTCGAGGAAAACTGAATTAGAAACTAAAAATATTCTCACAAAATAATGCTCAGGCCCAGATGATTTCACCAGTGAAGCCTCCAAAACATTCAACGAAGAAATTATACCAAGACTTCACAAACTCTTTCAGAAAACAGAGGAGGAAGGAACACTTCCCAACTAATTCTATGGGACCAATTTTATACCAAAGACTGACAAAGACATCATGAGAAAAGAAAACTATAGACCATCATCTCTTATAAATACAGAGGCAAAAATCTTCATCAAATTATTAGCATTAAATCTCACAAAATATAAAAGTATCATATACCACGACCAACTATAATTTATCCCAGAAAAGCAACCAATATACTACACCATATTAAAAAAGGACAAACATCAATCACCTCAACAGACACAGAAAATACTCTCTGACAAAACCAACCCAAGATGTATTCATGACAAAAACTCTTAACAAACTAGGAATAGAACCATCTCAATTTGATTAATCTATGAAAAACCTTTAGCTAATATCATTACCTAATGGTGAAAGATTCAGTGTTTTTCCTCTAATTTTTTTTAATGTTCATTTATGAGAGAGAGAGAGAGTGTTTGTGTGAGTGAGCAGGGCAGGGGCAGAGAGAGATGGAGACCAGAATCCAAAGCAGGCTCCAGCCAGGTTCCAAGCTGTCAGCACACAGCCTGACGTTGGGCTCAAACCCACTAACCCTGAGATCATGACTTGAGCCAAAGTCGGACCCTTAACCAATGGAGCCATCTAGGCGCCCCTTGTTTTTCCTCTAAAATAGGGAGCATGGCAAGGATATCCACTCTTACCACTTCTATTCAACATTCTACTGGAGAATCTAGCCACTGCAATCAGACAAGGAAAAAAAAACAGAAAGAAAGAAAAGCCTTCTAGATTGCAAAGGAAAAAGTAAAACTGCCTTTATTTGAAGTCAACATGATCCTATATGCAAGAATTCCTGGGAAATACACACACACCCCACACAAAAACCCCTAGTAGAATACACAGTTCAGCAAGATTTCTGGATACAAGAAAATACATAAATCAATTATATTTTATATGATAGCAATATAAAAAGTAAAATAAAAAAATTCTTTACAACAGCCTTAACAAGAATACTTAGGAATAAAGTTAACCAAACCTAAGCAAGAGACACACATTAAAAACTACAAAACACAGCTAATAGAAATTAAAGATGATCTAAATAAATGGAGAGACATTTCATGTTCATGGATTGGAAGATTCAGTATTATTAAAATGGTAATTCTCCCCAAATTGATCTATAGATTCAACACAATCGCTATCAAAATCTCAGCAAGCTTTATTGTAGATATTAACAAACCAGCCCTAAAATTTATATGTAAAAGTTAAAGATCCAGAATAGCCAAGATGTTAAAAAAAAGAAAGATTCCTGATTTTACAAATTACTAGGAATCTATAGTAATCAAGACAGTGTGGTACTGGCATAAGAAGAGATATATACATTGCTGGAAGATAATTCAAGAGTCTAAAAATAAACACATTTTATGGTGAATTAATTTCAAAAAAGGTGTCAAGAAAATTCAGTGGGAGAAATTGCTGGGGCAGCTGGATACCTACATGCAAAAAGATCACATTAGACTTTTAACCCACACCATACATCAAAGTACCTCAAAATGAATCACAGACCTAAATATAAGAGCTAAAACTATAAAACTTTTGAAGAAAACCGAGGAAAAACTTTTTTTCTATCTGAGAGAGAGAGAAAGAGCACACGAGTAGAAGAAAGGGGCAGAAGTAAAGAGAGCATTCCAAGCAGGCTCCACACTCAGCACAGAGCCCAATATAGGGCTCGATCCAATGACCCAGGGATCATGACCTGAGCCAAAATCAAGAGTTGTACGTTCACCTGACTGAGCCACCCAGGCGCCCCCCAGAAGAAAATCTTAATACCGTGAATTAAAAAAAGGTTTTTTACACATGACATCAAAAGCCTGACTCATAAAAATGCTTTTGATATAATGGACTTCATTAAAGAGTTTGGATCTTCAAAAGGCACTAATAAGAAAATAAAAAAGATGAGCTGCCCGGTGGCTCAGCTGGTTGAACATCCAGCTCAGGTCATGATCTCACAGTTTGTGGGTTTGAGCCCCATGTCGGGCTCTGTTCTGACAGCTCAGAGCCTGGAGCCTGCTTCGGATTCTGTCTCTCTCTCTCTCTTTCTCTTTCTCTCTCTTTCTCTGCCCCTCCCCTGCTCACACTGTCTCTCAAAAATAATAAATAAACATTAAGTAAAGTACATAAAATGGTTCAACATTTAAAAAAAGAAGAAAAAGACACACCACAGACTGCAAGAAAATACTTGTGAATCCTGTATCTGATATTAGAACTTATATCCAGAACATATAAAGAACCTTTATAATTCAGTAAGACTATAACCAAGCAAACTTAAAATAGCAAAAGAACTGAATAGGCATATCACAAAAAAAGACAGAGGAATCACTAATAAAAATATGAAAATATGCTCTATATCATTAGTCATTAGGAAAATGTAAATTAAATCCAAGAAATATCATTTCACACCTATTAGGATGGCAAAAAGAAAACAAAAAAACAAAAACAAATACTGGCAAAGAGGTGGAGAAATTAGAATCCCCATATATTAATGATGAGAATGTAAAATGATACAGACACTGGCAAACAGTTGGCAATATCTTGATACGTTAAATGTCTATTTAACGTACAACCCAGCAATTACACTCCTTAATACTTGCCCAAGATATGAAAACATATGTTCACACAAGAAACTGTATTCAAATGTTTATAGAAGGATTATTCACAATGGTCTGAAGTGAGAATCCAATGCCCACCAACAATGAAGGAATAAACAAAATGTGGTTTTAGGATACTATTTAGCAATAAAAGGCAATTAAGTAATATACAAGTCACAATGTGGGAAAACCTCGAAAACATTATTCTAAGTCTAGGAAGACCCAACGAGAAGCCCACATGATTCCATTTATAAGAAAGGACCTGAGGGGCATCCGGCTGGCTAAGTCAGAGTGTGTGACTCTTGATCTCAGGGTTGTGGGTTCAAGCCCCATGTTGGGTGTAGAGATTACTTAAAAAAAAAAAATCTTTGGGGAAAAAAAAAGCAAAGCAAAGCAAAGAAAGAACCTGAAAAGGCCAATCTACAGGTATAAAGTCCACTAAAGGGAGGCTATAGGTTTTCTGGGACTGGGGACAGAAATGGAAAATGACTGCAAATGAGCAGGAAATGGTAACAGAAATCTTTTCTGGATGATGTGAAAGGATCTAAAATCGGATTGTGGTGATGGCTGTACAACTCTGTATATTTACCAGAATCACTGAAATGTATTCTTAAAACAGGTGAATTTTATGATAAGGTAGCTCTTTTTATTTTTTTTTTTTTTTAAGTCAAGGAAAAACTAGTATAAGATTGTATTAGAGGAAGAAGCAAATTAGTTTCCAACCTTTCCACTTAGAGTCCAGTCATCTGAAAATTCTCCCTCATATATAGTATCATCTTCAGAAAGTAAAACGCCATTTCCCTATGTGAAGAAAAAAACAAAAATCACAACAGATAAAATGCAGAGTAACTTAAGGAGTACATGCAGCCATATCCCCCAAAGCCTTATATAATCCTAAAAGACAAGAAAAATAGTACTAAGAAGGTAGAACATTAATAAAATGATGATTTAAAAGTTAAGGACATAAACTTTTAAAAAAGTCAATAGTAAGTATATGCAAAATATTTTACTCACCATCATTTTATTAAGGTGAAAGTTGCCTTCATAGTATAATCCAAACTGGGTAACTACCACACCATTCCCTTGACATACATCATCTTGCCACATTCCCATGTACTTCTCCCCTCTGTACAGAAACAGAAAAGAAATGAAAATGAAAAACCGATGATAAGGATGAGATGAAAAAAAACAATTATAATATGGGAGATGTTAGGTTAGTATCTGTTCCATTTTTCTTTGTAAAATGGTTAACTCTGTCTCCTCAAATATGGGACAAGCAAAAGACAGCTTAGTCATGGTGGTAATGTTCTCAGGAATTTAATATTATAGTCTATTTGACATAGGTCTGGATATATTCCATGTATGTTCTTGATAACTGAAAAAAATACCAAGAATTCAACTCTACATATTACACTTAAAATGTAATAGGTAGACTCAAATCTATGCACAATTTTTTCTTACCCCAAAATTTACTAACTTAAAAAAAAGAAATGAGGTTTATCATATAAAAAGTATCATTCTGGGGCACCTGGGTGACTCAGTCGGTTGAACATCCAACTCTTGATTTCAGCTTAGGTCATGATCCCAAGGTCGTGGAATTGAGCCCCATGTTGGGCTCCACTCAGTGTGGAGCTTGCCTAAGATTCTCCTCTCTCACCCTCTCTCTCCAACTCCCCCTGTCCCTCTCCCCCAAGCGAAATCTCTCTTAAAAAAAAAAAAAAAAAGTCTCATTCTTCACATATTCAAACTCAGAAACCTTACTAGTCTCCACTAGTATGAACTGCTTATAGCAAAGTATAAACTGCTTGTTAAATAATCATGGGGTTTAGTGATAACATCTAAATTTTAAAATCCCACATTATGAAAATAACATGAAGGGGAAAAAAGTATCTGTTAAGTCCAAATGCAGATCAGGCTAAATCAAATGTGGATGCAAAAGAACTAGATTCTCCTCAAGGTTTAGTTAACTGAATTTAAGCTTGATTCCTGAGTTATTGGTATGATAATAAGTTCCTGACCTAATAGAAAGACCTAAGCAGAAAGATGTTTAGATACCATTCTATGACCCCGAAAAGGGAATTTCCATTGGTTCCCTCTGACCTTTTACTCCTATTGTGTACTGATTGTTTTAAAGGTTTTTCTTTTTATAACAGTCAAAGATTTGGTAACTTCTAAGACACTAAAAATTTTGTGTGTGTGGAACTTTAAGGAAAATGGTACCAACATTAATTCTCAATGATCTCGAGCTTGTAAAGAAGTAATCTGCTATTTGGTTCATAAGTAAATGGATAAAATAATGCCTGTCAACTGTGTTGTCTTCTTAAAAATTTTCTCAATACTGTCCAATTTAGATGCTTACCCTTCATAAAAACATCACTGTTGGGGTGCATAGGCTCAGTCAGTTAAGTTTCATGATCTCACTGTTCATGAGATAGAGCCCAATGTCAGGCTCTGTGCTGACAGTGAGGAACCTGTTTAGGATTCTCCCTCTCTCTCTGTCCTTCCCCCACTCATACAAGCTCTCTCTCTCTCAAAATAAATAAATAAACATTTTTAAAAATTGCTGTTACTGGAGAAGTATAGGAATCTTATCCTATCATACTAAACTTAGAGATTAGAAGGAGAATACTGTACCTAGTGATATCATCAAAGACACCATATCCTGCTTTCTTATCCATTACCCACTGGCCAATGAACATACTGGGAGAAGAGGAAGTCAATTTTCCACTTCGGAGGAGACCATGACCATGACGCATGTTATCTTGAAAACATCCTTCAAACACTTCACCAGAGGCATAACTGTGGTTACAAAAAATGGATAAAGACCAAAAACACACTGAATTCTGATGGTCATTTTTACAAAGTTTAGGAAATTTATAAGTATACTCCTGTCCCAATGGTATCTCTATTTACTTATATGATTATTTTTTACCAATTAAACTTTTTTAAATTTTTGAATGACTAAGGCTAAGAAATTAAAGATATCCTGGATGGTATTGTGTTAACATGGGAGAAAATGTATATTAATCTCTTATGAGAAAATAAAATAATGAGTAATTTCTGAAAGAATCGTACCTTTTATCCATATTAGTCATTTAATAAATATAAAGTTATAGGAAAGACACCTAGGAGAGTCTATGAGAAAGTTATGATTTCTAAGGTTTGTATTGTTTTGTTGAAAACTAAATAATAAATAATCTAATATTTTCATCTTGTGATAGATAAGAAGTTACCTTTATAAGAAGACTTTTGAAGCAGGTTCAGTCCAAGTTTACTCCTTGGAAATTTTGGCTACACAAACATTTAAGGTTACATGACTTTTTGAAAAAGCAACACCAGTCCAACAACCTTTCCAATGTTATTACCTATAGACTCCTTGACCGCACATTTTCCCTTCTTTCCAATGGCCCACATAATGGTCTTCTTTGTTCAGTGTTTTATTTGGGATTCTGTATTCTCCATATCTGCCAAGGAGAATAAAAAAACATCCGAAGATGCATTTAGGACATGTTAGCCTTTTCTAGGTTTGCACTTGTAAACATTTTAACAAGGAGAACAGAAAAAAGAATAACCTGTTGGTAAAAGGGGTAAATAAGGTCTTGGTTTAAACTATTTATTATCTAAGCTATCTGGCAAGTCTTAGAGGAGTAGGCATCAATCCCACTACACAGAGAGATTAGGTTTTTTACCCCAGCTCCAGCGAAAAACAGAAAACCAGTGTCCGAGCCTCTGCCACTAATTAGCAACATCACCCTGGGTAAGTCCAGGTACTCAGCAACCTAATCTATATAAGGGGAGGTGGTAAATGAGATTACCTGAAATCTCACATTCTAAAATTCCGTTAAAAGGAGGTTAAAAGACATCATAAAAATTTTCATCATCATACAGCCAAAAATCGTCTACCCAATTTCTATAACCTTTTTTACACAGTAAAATAAATTACTTCTCTAACATGATACAAAATACTTCACTGCTGTAAGTTTATCGAGCAAATATTTTTACAGTGTTAGAAAACACAAGCTGATACAAAAATAATGTCACTTGACTACCATTAGTATAATGTATCATCTAGAAGATTTTTCCTTTAGCACATCATAGAAATTAAAGATGATGATTTAAAACTACTGAAAGAGATATTTTTCGATATCCTTTGTGTCAGGGGGCACTATAATCCTAACAGTTGACCATCAGTATCACCCCAGGCTCTCAGTCTTCACCACTGAGAAATGGACAGAAAACAGTCCCGTTTTAACATACAGAAAGAAGGGCTGTGTCACAAGGTTATCAAGGTAAATGATTCACTCCAGGTAAACCAAGTCTGCATCCTAGACTCCCAGCCAACTTCATGATCACACATCTGCATTATAAGCCCTAGGCACACTGCATGCATTTCTAAAAAACAAAACAAAAATCTATTTGTTTTGAAAATAATTCTTAATACATAATAATGTCATCAGCGGCTGAAACTGAATTTACTCTTATGCTTTACACCATCTTCTTACCCATCTTCCAAGCCATTCCTGAACATGCCAGAATACATCTTTCCATCTGGCCACTTCAAAACCCCTCTGAAATGCATAAGCAAAAAATAATACATATTAATTAATGTCTCAGATAACCAATACCTTTTCAGTACTGAATTAGACTACCATCTTCACCCCACTCAAAACTCTTGAACATTTTCACCTGCCATGAGGTTTCCCTGAAAGCCAGCGTCCATCATAGGTTGCATCCTTTAGGCGAGGATCCTTATAGAAAGTATATTTGGCACTGCGTGAAATGGGTGGTTCCTGCCTCTGAATACTGCTGCCACTTCCATACGGTGGAAGGTCAGATGTCCCCCTCAAAGCCTGGTCCACGGCCTGGCTTATTGCCCGTAGCCACTTAGTCTAGGAACAAAAAGTAAATGTCAATAACTGTAAGGCAACAACTCACCACGCACTCCCTTAAACCCTGATAGTTTCCTTGCTGTGAATAATTTTTCTGTCTCCTAATGCTTTTCTTAGCTGTTAGAATTCATTGCTGTATTTTAAAAAGTAAGTCACATTAAAAAATAATAACAAAACCAAAAATCTATAGTCTTAGTTTAATGAAGATTTACCAGACATAATTATGGATCACTAGCCAAGCAAGAACAATTTTTATCTTTTCTTTCCTAGCATAAGATACAGAAATAGCCAGGCTGAAGATCAAAACAAAAATATCATAATTGACTAACCTTTTCCTGGGGTGTTGATGAAATGAGAGTGAACTGCTCCTCAGGTGTAGTTATCTTTAAGCCATTCCTAAAATGTTCACAAGGATAAATATCGGTAGGTATGACATCCTGTCATTATAATATTACTCCTCAAATATGAAAAGCAACTTATTTATTTTGAGAGGATTCAATTAAATGTAAATGCAGTCATGCCCTGGGTTTGGTTCTTATAGTAGGAGATGGAAAGGACACAGTTACTGTGCTCTGCGTTGAACAATGGGATGGGAGCGATGGAGAAGCCCGGACAACTGTTATAATCAGCCATGACCTTCACAGGCCATGTAACTATCTACATGCTGGGAGGGGGAGCCTCGTTATGCAGAAGGGGGAGGCCTCCTGAGCTTTTTCTCATGTCTAAGGAAACACCCTGGGCAGCAAAGGGAGAGAATTAGGGTCAGGGTTGGGGAAGGGGGACACACTTACACACCACCAGCTTCCTCGGAAAGTGGCTCTGCCCACAATGTGGCCAAAGGGAAAACATGATGAGTGGAGAACTGAAAGAAACCACACGGAGGCACATCTGAGAAAGCCCATGTGGGTCCTGATGGTCTCTGCGACATAACCCTTTTCAAATGGTTAGGTCCACAAGGGGGCCACCATCTCAGCCACATGATCCCCATAACACAACTAATCCCGGTAGGTCTTGCCATCTCTGCTACAAGGACCCTTTCACATGATTGATCCTCATTTTCAAGCTGGAAACTAAGAGTGCTCTCTGAAATTTGGTCCATACCACAAATGCAAGCATTCATTCAATAATTTCAGCAAGATCAAAAGAGCATTTTTAACAGAAACTGATGGTATAATTAATTAGTGTAAACGTTAGGAATCTGGCATACCTGGGCATGGACTAGGGCATCATTAAAGAGAATGAACCAATTCACAGAAAACCTCCCAGCATGCTGCAGGGACAGGGCTCGGTTACTGCTCTCACACAGTAGTCGACGCTCTGGCTTCCTCAAGGAATCCTGGAATTGAAGACAAATACATAAACGAACCTTCAAAATTATTTTAACATGCAAGGAAAAATGAAAAAGACACAAATCACATTTAGGAGAATTGCTGCTCATGGCTTAGGTTGGTGTTAGACCTGAAGTTAGAAAGGATCTGAACACTTAATAAAAGCGCTCAAAGGAGATTAAGAAGACAGGAACAAGCAAAAGGTGATAGGTGTTCAGAGAGGATTCTTAGAAATGTGGGTAGGTGTTGATGCCTACAGCATCTACTGCTGTGGCCCTTAGACCACCCTTAGAAAAGGCTCATTAAAGCATTATTACTGTAAACAAATGAGGAATGGAGAGAATTATGACAGTTGTTCTGGAGATGCCTGCTGTTTGCTGGGGTAATGACAATTGGCATGGTTTACCGTCATTTTTCCAGGAAAGGTCTTCCAGAAGCCCAGTGTGTATTCAGCTTCCTTCCTTTTCCTGCCGAGATGGAGAGCAAGAGACTCATAACAAGAACTGGAATCCTGCAGTTTCTGATATTCTGGAGATGTCTGAAAGCCAATAATTGAGGGGAGGGAAAAAAAAAGAATGTAAAACAAAGGTCCAGAATCTGTAGCCTCAGTGTAGTTTAGATATGTAGTATTAAATTTAGGGAGGAATCCAAATAAAGTACAGACATGGTATACTAAAGGGAGCTGAACAGAAAGGAGAATGGTTCCAGAAAATTCTACCATATACAGGTACATATGAAATAGTGGAATAACGCAAGGGGGAAGAAACAAACACGGGCAGTTATCAGTGAGGAGAGCAGAGAACTCCCAATAGGGCAGGAATTCTCAAACGTTTTGGCATCAGAATCCCTCTGTTTTGCTTATGTGGGTTTATCTATTGATATTTACCATGTTAGAAAATAAAGTTGAGAGATAAAAATAATCTTTATTAACTCACTTCAAATACAGTAACAGTTTAAGTGAAAAAGAACTACATTTTCCAAAAGAAGAACAAAATGCTTAGTAGCAATTGTTCTATATTTTTTCAAATCTCTTTATTATCTGGCTTAAAAGAGGACAGCTGGATTTTCATTTCTACTACTAAATTTATTCTGTTGGCTGAAATATATGAAGACAATCTTCCTTTGTAAGGATATACAACTAGAAAGGGAGGATTATTTTAATAGCCATTTCAAATAATAGTGGATAGTCTCCTTTGAAACGAAACCAAAGCCTGTTAATTTGTTAAGTGATTCTTAAAGAGTAGCAATAATGTGGAATCTGAAACTATATTAATCAAACTTTCTGTACTCTATTAAACCCACTGATCTATGTTACACTTTGAATAGACCTTTTACCTATGCATGATGTTTTAACATGTAGATTAGACTTCTGGAAAATAGTGTTTCACGGAGTTATGCAGACCTTCGAAATGTTAACACATTTTGTTATACAACATCAAAAGTTTCATGTTAATGTTATCACCAATCTCTTCAGAAAAAGTCTGTAAATACTGGGAAACTGCCAAACTCAACAGTGACTCGTACATGTTTCCCACATTTTACTTTTTGCTTCAGACTTCAGATTTTATCAGTGGCAACAAATACTGTACATTGTCCTCCTTGAAGGAACAGGTTCATTTTTGAGAAAATAACTGCTGAATACCCAAATCTGAATTAACATAGTTAAAAAAAAAAAAAAGCAGCTCTCAACTGAAACAATAGTAATCTTGTGCTTTATCTTAAAGAATCTCCAAACTTCGGGACCCGGAAGAGCTGCTTCGCACGCTTCCATCTCATCATACAGAGTATTAAAGAGATAAATACTTCTATGTGTGGCGATGACATTAACTAGACTTATTGTGGATGATCATTTCACATATGATCAAATCACTATGCTGGACACCTGAAAATAACTTAATGTAACATGTCAGTTATATCTAGCTTGCCCAAGTCTCAGTTGTGCCTCATTTCTCTCATCTGTAGAAAGGGGAAATATCTATTTCACAGGGTTGACATGGAGATTAAATGAATACATGTAACATGCTCAGTACCTGGCACATGGAATGCATTTAATAAACATTAAGTATTATTATTTTTACTTATAAAAATGTATATGTATATACGATGTCTAAGCCGTAACTGAGACTTACTAAATAACAATTTTCAATGTTGAAATGTGGCCATGTGTTTTGAAAAAATTTCCACAGATGACTGTGATTCCCAGCCCTGGCTAAGGACCATTAATGTAACATGGTATGAGGATAATGGAGATAGACAGTACCAGTGTTAGCAAAGCATAGAGAAGGGATTACCTAATTCTTAAAAGATGGGGAGTGAAAGGAGTATGGTATAGTCAGAGAGGGCTTCATTTTCATAATAAAATGACTTTTGACCCAGGTCTTGAAAATTTCCTGTAACAAGAACGGTGGTAGTGTGTCTCAGGAAGGAAATACAAAACATGTATGTCCACGGAGCTGAACTGACATGTAGGACACGGGGTAGTAGAGAAAGCTAGAAACAAAAGAGGGTATCAGATTGTAAAGGGCCTTAAATGCCAAACTGAAGAATCTGGTTTTCTTTCAAATTTTGAAAGCCCACATTAGTTCCTGGGTCACTCTAAAGGCTGAAATCTGTCCAAATAAGGAGACAGTTCCTGTGACTTAAAAGATCTAAAGTAGGGGTGCCTGGGTGGCTCAGCTGGTTAGGTCTCAGACTCTGGATTTTGGCGCAAGTCGTAGTTTCATGGTTCGTGACATCAAGCCAGCATCAGCTGACAGCACAGAGCCTGCTTGGGATTCTACTCTCTCCCTCTCTCTCTCTGCCCCTTCTCTGCTTGTGCTCTCTTTCTCTCAAAATAAAAAAAATAAACCTAGAAAAAAAATAAAAGGTTCTAACATAGAAGAGATCCTAGAATCATGGTTTCCTAGAGCCCTTCAGGGTGGGAACAAAATGCAACTACACACTTTAGTACAATGTCTCAGGACAGCTCTAACATACACCCATAACCTACAGTGGTACTAATTTCCTAGGACTTACTTAACATTTGAGAAACTCAACATTTGAGAAAATCCTGTAACTCTGTGATTTCTCATAGCATATGCTAAGGTAACTCGAATGCCTGGCATGGATCTACCGTGAGTCCTGGCCAGGTGGTAACTCCACTGCCTTACTGGAACGTCATTATACAGAAGGCCTTTTAAAGAGCTGTGTCACTCGTACTTAGTATGCACTCAATAAACTTTGACAACTATTGAGTGAGCAGCATAATTGGGTCTCAACTTTAGACACAGCTTCATAAAATAAATACAATTAATCTTGATAAGGTCCTGGGTAAAACTAAACCCACAGCAAAGAGAACTAGATTTACCTATAGTCAAACTTTCTTCTTTCATTTTCTTGAAGAAAAGCAAATTTAATTAGACACATATAACTATTAAGTTAGTGGAGTTCAAGATGCGAGCGTAGCATAATCCAAACAAGCAACTATGACCTTTGACTTCCCAAGTATTCAAACGGGATATTTATGGGAGCTTACCACTTCAAAACAAGTAGCAAGCTTTAGCAAAACTTTTGCATAATTATGAAGTCGTCTGATTGGCAAGAAGAACAGAGTATTTAGTATTTCCATCAACTGGATGTTTTCATCATTTACTTCTGATAAATCTTGTAACAGCTCCTGGTTTTTATTTAGGAAATCACTGGAGGTAAAGAAAAAAAAGAGATTTAATTAATCTTTTTGGTTTGACAAATCATGATATTTAATAGATTTTGCTAGATACTTTTTTCAGAATGCACATTTTTAGGTGCTATAAAAGCATAATATAAATATAATGAAATAATATAGATATAACTAAAATAATTTTCCTGCCTATAAAATAGGATTTTTGCATATAAATAGTAGCATATGGTAGCAATAGTAACTCTATAATAGAGATGCTTAATCCCAAACTGTGCCTAAGTTCTAAGAAATGAATCATGCATCCTACAGCTTCAGGGAATAACTGGAGACCAGCTGACACCATTCATTACTTGTTGATTTCCAAGCCAAAAGTCACAGCAATAAATGGCAAGGCTAACTGCTCTAATTAGTTGTATTAAATAGAAATACTGGAGGAAAAACAAAGCTCTTCACTCCAACACAACTGGGATGTAATACTAAAATACTTCTAATTTCTTCTTTTTTTCCCCCTTCACCTAATAAGAGTTTATTACAAAGGAGTAATGAAAAGATGTAAGTAACAGTATTACAATTAACAGGAAACAGTAAAGCAAATTCTGTGTGAAGATTTCAATGCCGAGATCTTCAAAAGCATTTCAAATAGAAGCCAACATTTATTTTGTTTTTGTATTCCATTTTACATAAGTTCATTATTAAAATTTTGTTGCAAATTTTAATGGTGATCAGTAACCCATTGAGACTATGCTCATCAGACCAAAATACTTAAAAAGATGTGTAAGAAGAAGAAAAAAAAGATGTCTAAGAAGTAAGAGTTGGTGGGGCAGAATAATAATTATTACCTACCCCTTAATAAGCAATAATTATGTGCCAGGTACTACTTTTGAGTATTTTATAAGCATTATATTACAAAATTCTTATCTACAAGGCTTCAAACAAGACAATGCCACAAAAGACTATGAGGCAAGAATGAAACATTTTATAATCTCTTAAAGAACTATAGAAAAAAGAAATGTTTAACTCATTAACTATGAAATATTATCTTGGAAGAGAAAATATGCAATAATTTCCAGGAACTCAAAAGTTCAATAGCACAAACTGGACTGTTTTATAATGCAGTTAAGAGATCTGAGAGAGAATGCCCTGGGGAACATGACCCAGATTTTTATTTACATTTGGCTTGTGGGGATGTTTCGATTTCCTCCTCCATGTTCTGCTGCTGAGATCAGCTGAGGACACTCCTAACCCCACAGAAGTGTTCTGCTTTAACGTGCTCCTGAGAGACGGAACTGAACACATCTCACAATGACCATTTCTTCTGGATGCACAGTGCTGGACCAGAAACGCTCCAACTCTCTTAAGTCCTATTACTTGTCAGCACTCACTCGTGTACTTTTCCATCACTTACTCGTGTACGTGCCTACAGACCTTCCCCAAAAGAGCCTTGGGATGCTCTCAGGAAGCCAGAGACTGTTTAGCTTATCTTCTCTTGGGAGTTTTAATCTCATAATGGCAATACTGCTTTTCCTTTACAAGGCTAGCTCTGTACTTGTTACTCATAAAATAAACAGAGTAAAGGTAGAAACAACCCTAGTGTCATCAACAGATGAGTGGATAAATAAAATGTGGTATATGTATATAATGGAATGTCATTCAGCCATGCAATGTAATGAAATTTTGGTATATGCTATAATATGGAAAGATCTTGAAAAAATTAGGCTTAGGGAAGTAAACCAGGCACAAGAAGACAAATTACACGATTTCACTTATCTGAGTATCCTACCTAGGATATCCTACCTAGGATAGGCAAATTTGTAAAGACAAGAAGTAAAATAGAGGTTACCAGGAGCTGGGGGTAGCGGGGGAAGTTCATGCTTAATGGGTACAGAAAGTGTTTTTGCTGGGGATGATTTTTTAAAATTTCGTGTGTAGATAATCATAATTGTTTACAAGACATCAAAGCAGTAAGTCCATCAATTTACTATTTATAAGAAATACACACACACACAAAAATACAATACAATACAGGCAGGTTAAAACAGGATAGAAATTGGTGTCATTATTCATTATATTAATATAAAACAAAATAGCAAGATCACAGACTTAAATGTTACTACATAAGGTTAGAGAATACTCTCTAACCTGTCATTAAAAAATTGAAGCCCAAATCCTTATTTTGGAAATGAATTTTGGAAACGAATGAGCACATGACATAAACCAAAGAAAAAATCATGACAGAAATTATAAATATATTTATAATTGAATGACAATAAAAGCAAAACTTAAAAAAGATTTTTTTAATGTTTCATTTATTTTTGAGACAGAGAGAGACAGAGCATGAGAGGGGAAGGGGCCCAGAGACAAGGAGACACAGAATCTAAAGCAGGCTCCAGCCTCTGAGCTGTCAGCACAGAACCCGACACGGGGCTCGAACCCACGAAGATGAGATCATGACCTGAGCTGAAGTCAAAGGTTTAACTGACTGAGCCACCCAGGCGTCCCTTAAAAAAAAAATCTTTTAAGACACAGCCAACGCAACACTTGGAGAGAAATGTATGGCCTTGGATAAGTACATCAGAAAATTAAAAGATTGGAAAATTAATGAATTAAATGCTAACTCAAAGTTGGGAAATATTAACAGGGGAACAAACAGAAAAAAAGAAGAAGGAAATAAGAGACAAAAATTAATGAAATAGAAAAGAAAGGAAAAACTAAAGCTTAATCTTTGAAAATTTAAGAAGGTAAAATGCTGACAAAATCGACCAAGATAAAAAGAAAAAAGGCTCAAATAAGTAAGAGGAATGAAAAACAACTATAGTTATAATGGAGGTGAAAATAATCTTAAGACAATAGTAGGAATATTATGCCAATAAGTTTAAAAACTTGTAGGCAATGAACAATTTTCCAGAAAAGTACAAATAATTGAAGCCATAAGAAGAAATAAAAACTTGAACAGATCTATTCATTAAAGAATCTATTCATTAAATCAGTAGTTTAAAAACTCCCTACAGGGGTGCCTGGGTGGCTCAGTCGGTTATGTGTCCAACTTTGGCTTAGGTCATGATCTCATGGTTTGTGAGTTCGAGCCCCGCGTCAGGCTCTGTGCTGACAGCTAGCTCAGAACCTGGACCTGTCATCACATCCTGTGTCTCCCTCTCTCTCTGACCTTCCCCTGCTTGTGCCGTTTCTTTCCGTCTCTCAAAAATAAATAAAAAAAACATTTAAAAAATTTTTAAAACATTAAAAAAATAAAAACTCCCTACAGAAATGCCCCCATGAAAGCCATATATTTTTATAGATAAATTCTACAAAATCTCAAAGTACAGATATTCCCCACTTCATGCAAACTATTCCAGAAAATAAAGTTCCCACACTCATTTTGTAACTGTTAGTGCAACCTTCTTACCAAAACTGAACAAGTTCAGATGAGAAGAAAAACCTCACATTCACATAGTTCCAAAATTTTTAAAAATTAGCAAATGTCAGCAACGTACTGAAAATCTAATACATAGAGCCCACTGAATTTATCCTGAGGACTCAAGGATATTTACCATTAAAAATATCAATTGCTCTTCAACTTTCAGGAATAGAAGGGGGCTGTTTTTTTTTTTTTAAAGAAGGGAGTCTTTTAACCCTACAAATGATATTTACCAAAAACCCAAGGCAATCATCTTTTTTTTTCTTTTATAGTTTATTGTCAAGTTGGTTTCCATAAAACACCCAGTGCTCATCCCCACAAGTGTCCTCCTCCATGCCCATTACCCTGCTTCCCATCTCCCGAACCCCCATGAGCCCTTGGTTTGTTCTCAGTATTCAAGAGTCTCTCGTGGTTTGCCTCCCTCCCTCTCCCCAACTGTTTTTCCCCCTCCCCTCTCCATGGTTCTCTGTTAAGTTTCTCCTGTTCCACTTATGAGTGAAAACATATGGTATCTGTCCTTCTCTGTAAGGCAATCATTTTTAATGAAAAAATGCTAAAACTATTCCCTTTAAGATCAGAAATGAGACAAGGATGTTATTACTCTATTAAGATATAAGATAAAAAGCAAACATGGCAAAACATTAGCATCTATTAAGCCTGGGTCGTGAGTACATATTTGTTATGTTTACTATTAAAAAATAACTGAATTTTTAAACTTGCTTTTGTCTCTAGGTCAACATTTGTTGATAATCTAGATAGTTCAAAATGACTAGCTTCATGTAAGGGGCTTTTATATTTATTATCCAGAAGCTAAATGCAAAATCTTTGTATCTGTGCAACAGTTTGCATTTTTCTCTATCACATACGTTATTTGTTTCTCACCAGGACAAAAACATTCCCATCTTTCAGATGAAAAAAATTATGCTCAATTTGATGAAGAGAGCTGTCCAACATCTCAAGGATAATAAGCGGTAGCACTAAAGAAGGACCCAGATCTTGTGGGTTTTTTCAGTACTATATTACTTCCGAAGAAAATCAGGAGCTAATAATACCAGTCCTTTGTAAGAGTTAGTGAAAATCTACATTTTGATTCATTTGACTAATGACTAAGTCAAAGTTTTTCCTGGGCACTCAAAAACACAGAAGACATGAAATATGATCTTTGGTTAGAATAATAACGGGAAGGTATGTATCTGCTTACATGGCAGGCTTAGCAAGAAGCTGGAATCCTCCCATAACCAGGAAATTTGTAATAGATGTGCAATACCTTGAGCAAAAGAGAAAACACATTTTTGTTAGCGTTAAAATGTAAATTTGTTCTTCAGAATTGTCAAACAAGCAACTGGAGCAGATACTTCTTGGTATCTCACCAATAAGTTTAAGTACTTTTGTGATGTCAACATTCATGAACTATAAAGGACTGGAAAGAAGGGTAGGTTATGTGATAATCACAATACTCAAGGGGGATTAGTAAAGATATTAATATAAATTATAAATTTAAAATACACCTAAAATTATGTGGAAGATCCTAGAATTTGCTTGATAGATTTAACTTGGTAACTTAACAAACTTGAGAAAATAATGGTTAAAACTGTTTTAATGAAAATTAAGTCTTCAGAAACAATAAAGAAAAGTGTTAAGAGCATGAGTGAAACTTACAAAATGTTGTTTAAGTTTTGATCAATTGCTAGCGAATGTCTTGGTATACTGTTTTGAGTCCTGTATACTTCTACTATACTCTCAGACTGGCAAAATGGAATCAATTAACTTTCAGAGTGAGGGCAAACTCGTATTAAAAACAGCAGAAAGGAGGTGCCTGGGGGGCTCGGTTGGTGGAGAATCCAACTCTTGATCTCAGGTCTTGATCTCAGTGTTGTGAGCTCAAGTCACACATTAGGCATGGAGCTTACTGTTCAAAAAAAAAAAAAACTCATGGTACTATATATTTAAAAATGGTCCTGTTGGGGTGCCTGGGTGGCTTAGTTAGTTAAGCATCTTACTTCACCTTGGGTTCATGAGCTCAAGCCCCGCATCAGGCTCTATGCTCTCAGCACAGAGCCTACTTTGGGTCCTCTGTCTCCTTTTCTCTGCCCCCCCCCACCCCCTGTGCACTCACTTGCACTCTCTCTAAAATAAATAAGCATTAAAAACAATAAATAAAATAAAAATGAAATAAAAATGGTCCTGATGGTAAATTTGATGTTATGTGTATTTTACTACAATTAAAAATCATTTTAAAAATTCATAAACAAATCAAGATTTTTTACTTGCCCTGTCAATATGACTAAATTGTGTTAAAAAATTGTTCAAGGTATCAAAAAAAGCATTTCTAGGTATAGGTCCTGAAGTATCAGAGAACAAAAAGAAAAAAAAGATTATGAGATAAATAAGACAAAAAAGAACTATACTAGTAAAAGCTGAAATCTTCACACAAAGCAAATCTAGTTTAAAAAAATAAAGTGGTATCAAATTATGTATTTTTCATGTCTGAAAGACAATGAGTTAGAAGGCTTCAACTTGGGTATTTCCTCTCAGACAATAGCTTCAAATATATTCAATTTTGTATAGAATTATAAAATCACTAATCTATCTGCATATACATGCATAACTGTGAAAGGAAATATACTAATATTATTAACAGTGGTTATTTCTGGTGGTAGAATTATGGGCAACTTTAAATATCTTTTTTTACTATTTTTACTTGTACAGTTTTCAATAATAAATATATATTACTTATATTAAAAATAACCTCAACAAAACATCAATAGACCATGAACTCCTTTTCACTGGCTCTGCACTGGGGCTGCATGATCTCAGAGCTCTACACAGTGCCTGGTACTTAGCGGGTAGTCGATATTTGCTAGATGAATGAGGTACTAATAAAGAATAAAATTTTCACTTCAGCTCAAACATTGTTATTTTAATATATATTAAAATAACAAATTATGCCTCACATCATGCCAATATACAACTTAAGAAAAAATGAGGAATATTTACATTTTCAAATACTTTTGATATTTTATTTGAAAAACATAGAAAGAACTTTGGATAACTATCTTAGATTTTATTAAGGAAATATCTTTATTTTGAAGATAGTATGGTTTTTAAATCCTCCATTTACACAACAATAAAAAACAGACAATGCAACAACTCAATATTTACCATTAGCAGTTGGTCTTAAAATAACTGGTTCAGTTACTTATTTCCTCTAATTTTAGTATAATTTATTTAAGGAAGCAAAATTGTTCTCTTAGGTAAAGAACCATATTTATTATAGTATATTTTATGTAAGTTAAGTCCACTATCAATCATTCTGCTAGACTAGAGAAGGAAATATAACTGTTTTTAAGCCTCTTTTTCCTCTTAAAGAAAACTAAAATTTTAGCAATGCAGAACTATAGTTGGTTTAAGATTAAAATACTGCTTTGCAATTTCTATTACCTTATATCACTGTCCCTAATCTAGTCTCTTCTGGTTAAGGAGCTGTTCTCCTTGGCAGAATAACCCTGCAGAGATTGAACCTGACCCAGGACTGGATACTTGCTCTGTGTAACTATCCAAGAAGAGACTCGCATGCTTCAGGATGACCAGACTCCTGGCTTCCTTGATCCCGTGAAGGAAGCTGCTCAGCGCGGCTCCATGCTGCCCGATGAGGTAACACAGCTTGCTGAACCGGCTCGCCACCTCCTGCAGCAGCTGGACTGTGCTTGCAGTGCCCAAATTGTCTGTAACAAAGTGACCATGATGATGATGACATAACCTGAAGGCTCGTTACCTGAACACTTTCTTCTGATCAAGATTATGAATCCTCCTTTTCTAAAAACACTTAACATGTTAAGATGTACTCTCGACTGTGGAACTCAAATAATCACAGTGGTAAAGAAAACAACTTCAGAGATCATAGAATCCAGTCATTTGAGAAACTCGTTAAAAACAATCACAGGGATTCTATAGATTCTAACTCAGTAGGCCAAGGTTAAGATCCCAGGATGGATATATTCAGAAGAATATATCCAGAGAATTCTGAAGACCAGCCAAAAATTTGAGAACCACTGAGCAAATTCAACTCTCCTCTCATTCTGAAAAGTAATCTGAAGCCAAGAGAGGGGAAGTGAATTATCCAATTTTACACAACTAGAAAGTGACACCCAGGAATTAAACTCACTTTTGTAGTTATACCTTGGTTAGTATTTTCAACATTTTGTACTGGCTTCTGCTCTACTGCCCCCTGAACAAGCCCAACACTTTAGTGCAGAGAGGTCAATCCCCCAGACTGCCCAGATTGCTCTGAACTTACAGAGGGCACCAGGAGATTATTTACTTTTCCCCAGTCCAAAGTTCCTAGTGTCCAGGATAACTCTCTAAGCAGTGAGGCTGATGAGCAGACAAGGCAAGAACAACAAAGAAATCAGGAATCAGGAAAGAGACAAGGATGATTTCCCTTTTCTTTCAGAGCAATCCAGGAAGTGCCAGCTTGGACTGCTGTTTTTCCCCAGCCAAACTCCTGGGATATTAGGCCCACCCACTGGAGAAGAATGTATAGAATAAGCACTCTACAACACTTAAAAATCGATTAAAAACTAAAAACCAAGCTGGCTCAGTTGGAAGAGCATGTGACTCATGATCTCTGAATCATGAGTTCAAGTCCCACGCTGGGTTCAGAGAATATTAAAAAATAATAAACTCAAAAAAATAAATAAAATGAAAACAAAACAAAAGCAGATATTCCCAAACTTACAAAGGGTGGCATTCTGAAAGACTATAAATTAATTATTTGAAAAAATAGTGGTTTTCCTTCCATTATAAGATTGGGCTGACCCACACAAACCAGTATCAACTTAATGTGGAAAAACTGATGTGCTAATAAGGCAGAATTTAAGTATCACAGTATTGACCTGAATTCTATGTCCTCAGAGGGGACCAAGGAGTGCAGGAAAGAGAAAGAGAAAGAAAAATTCCTCTCCATTTTCTTTCTTTTTTTTTTTTTTAAGTTTTTTAATGTTTTTATTTATTTTTGAGAGAGAGAGATAGCATGAGCAGGAGAGGGTCAGAGAGAGAAGGAGACATAGAATCTGAAGCAGGCTGCAGGCTCTGAGCTGTCAGCACAGAGCCCGATGTGGGGCTCGAACCCACGAACTGTAAGATCATGACCTGAGCCAAAGCCGGATGCTTAACCGACTGAGCCACCCAGGCGCCCCTCCTCTCCATTTTCTATGTGTAGAGCCAAACTTACAAAAATTTCTGAAATAGTGAAATCTGATGTTCTTTAATTTTTTAATATTTCTATTTATTTTTTTTGAGAGAGAGAGAGACCACGTGAGCAGGGGGGTCAGAGAGAGAAGGAGTCATAGGATCTGAAGACAGGCTCCAGGCTCTGAGCTAGCTGTCAGCACAGAGCCTGACACGGGGCTCGAACCTATGAACCATGAGATCATGACCTGAGCCGAAGTCGGAGGCTTAACAACTGAGCCACTCAGGTGCCCCTGAAACCTGATCTTCAATAGCCAATCCCCCAACCTCCATTCTGTATTCCTCTCTAACCTCCCAGAAACTCCAGGGTCTAGTGTACATGGACAATAGCCGCCCCCACCCCCACCCCGGAACTACTGTGATCCATTCCCTCTGTGTTATTTCTTCATCTTCAATCCCTCCTTGTTGTTGACAATGACTCAGAAAAGAAATCACATTTAACCAATTCATGGTAAAGTAGGATAAGACCCTGAACACTCTTAACCACGTTTTAAGAGACTACTTGTAAATCTAAATGAATCTCTACTTGGTATAATTCAAGAACTAGAACAAAAAAATATGAAAAATTCATGTAGTATAATGTAGGATATCTTAGGAATCGTGGGGCTAGAAGTGTTGCTTAGAAGTCTAGCTCCTAGGATCAACTTTCCCAAAGCTGTTTCTGCTTCTCTGCCATTAATATCCTGAAAGTGCCACATCCTACTTCCACAAAGAGCAGTGGGAGCGGTAGAATTCTCAGGAGCAGTCGGGCTACTGACAGAGTGCGAACAGTGTGTGAGTTACTGACTGACTGCCTGTGTACAAAAATAGGAGAATGGATGGGGTGCTCAGTCAGCAGGTGTCCAACTCTCGGTTTTGGCCCAGGTCATGATCTCACAGTTCGTGGAACAGCCCCACATCAGGCTCTGCACTGACAGCGTGGAACCTGCTTAAAATTCTCTCTCTCTCAAAATAAATAAATAAATTTAAAAGAAAATAAGAGAATGGAAAGAAAGGAATAAACCATGACTCAAGAAGTTTTTTTTTTACTTCTGACACAAGAAGAACAGATAAGAGTCCTGATAACTAAGGGAGTTGGGGGGAGGTTCTGCTTACCTAAACTAAGAAGAGGCCTGAGGATGTGAGACTTGATGTCACTTAGTTTTGAATAGAACCGTCTTTCCGTAGTAGCCAGCTCATGGAGACTGGCTATATATCCCATAACATTTTTGTCCACCAAGGCTAGATAGCAATCTTTCCCTGCGGTCACTCTGCTTATATATCCGAGCTGAAACAGAGGAGAAGAAAAAGATTACAGGTAAAATATAATTTACCAGCAGCAGTTTGGGTGCTAAAACTGGCTCATATCAGTAGGCAAGAGCCCAAGGGGAAATATTCAGGAATTTTGCAAGTTAGTTATTAAACTACTAGTAGCTTGAAATTAGCAATAGTAAAATTACCCCCAAAAAATTACCCCCAAAAATTGAAATTAGCAATAGTAAAATAACCCCAAACACTACACACAAGGGATTTTTTGTTTTGTTTTAGAGCTGCTTTACCAGTACAACACTGCAATATGTATATCTGGACCTACATCACTATATATATCTATGCTTTTATTTATTGCCACAATATCCCTTATTTCATATTAGATATGTTTAGAACCAGAGACATCCTAAATATACAAAGACTCAAATGACAGAGATACATGTCTCAGGAACCTTCTTTTTTCGTGAAATAAATGAGAGCAGAGATGCCTATGCTGTATACCAAAATATTAAGGGCCTAGGAGTTATCTTGTCTCCTAAAAGTACAACATAAAGAGATTTTCTTTAAAAGGGATGTTTTGTCATTTATCTATTATACCACTGAACAAAAATAATCAATGTATACACAGACCCCTAAAAACCAGGCCACCCAGCAGACCCAATGGACTACTTAATACACCACGGCAACTAAAGATCCGTGTTAGAGCCTCATTCCTCTTACCAGCCTATTTCATCATTTTCCCAGACTGTGAAACCTTTCATGAGGAATGTGGATTCAAGGCCAGCAACTACAAAATGTTAATTAGTATGTCTGGAATAAAAAGACTATATATAGGTCAGGAGCCAAATCCTGGCCAGTGCTGCCTTTAGCAAGAAAGACTTTGTCCCTCTACATTCATAGCTGACACATTTAACCAAGAAAAACAAATATGAAAGATAAAAAACAATCCATAGGATATATTATTCAGTAAGAATAGGAAAGCGAGAATGTACTAGCTTTGATTGTTAATTCCCTTACAGCATTATCGCCTTGATAATGTGAGTTACTTTAACAAGGAAAAAGAAAACCAGAAACAGGCCAGTGGTTTAAGTTTATGAAAAAGGGATAGGAGGTAGGAAAGCAAAGAAATTTAAATGAAAAAGAAGAGAGTAAACAGCAGTAAATAAATGAAAAGTTAACAGAGAGAAGGAATGGAAAACTCAGCACTGCTAGTGGCCTGTTGGATCTGCCATGACCCACCATGGGCTTATGTAATTTTTACTTCCCATTTATAATTAAACACTCATCTCTTGGGGCACCTAGGTGGTTCAGTTGGTTAAACATCCAACCCTTTTGTTTAAGTTTGCTTGTTTATTTATTTATTTAGAACATGGGGAACAGGCAGAGAGACAGGGAGAGAGAATCCCAAGCAGGCTTGATGCTGTCAGCACAGAGCCTGATGCAGGACTCGATCTCATGAACCACAAGATCATGACCTGAGTCAAAACCAAGAGTCAGATACTGAGCCACCAAGGCACTCCAAGAGTCCATCTCTGGATTCCAGCTCAGGTCATGATCTTAAGGTTCAAGGATTTGAGCCCTATGGCGAGCTCAGCCCTGGTGGTGCAGAGCCTGCTTGGGATTCTGTTTCCCTCTCTATCCGCCCCTCCCCTACCCCTCAAAATAAAGAAAAATAAACTTTTAAAAAAATCTCACCTCTCCAATTCTATTCTAATTCATCTCTGAGAGTTCCATGAACGCAGTGAGGAAACTTTATTATGAAATGTACTTTTTAATATTCCTACATGAGTGTTAATTCAACAAAACTTATAAAGGACTTGCTGTTGAGAACACAGCAGTAAATGAGACAGTGTAACATCTCTTAATCTTACAGTTGAGGACAGAAAATAGACCAAAAAAGTAAATTATCTAGTTTATTCGATGGTGATAGGCACTGTGGAGAGAAGTCAAAAAAGGAGATAAGGAGTAAAAGGGAATGGGAATGGTTTGCAATTTTAAATATAGTAGTGAGAGATACTTAATAACATATAAATAATACATATAAGTAATAATATAAATAATATAAATAATAACAAAAACAAAAGACTGCTCATGTGTTACAGAATGTGGGCCTTAGGATCCAATTCCTGTTCACCTTACTACAGGAGAGAAGTACTGGAGTCTTAGAACCACTGTGATTCTCTGGAAGGTTGTCACCTTCTGTAGGGTCCTGTCGGCCACTGTAATATAACCCAGGTTGGAAGTCTTCCGTATCCACTAAAAACAGGGAATAATCCTGGCCTGCAGCTACACTCCAGACTCCATTTTCACTGTTCACCTGTAACGGCAGCAAGAAATTATCTGATAAGAGAAAAAATTAAAGGGAAATTCAGATCCACCAGACTTGAAATGTTAGGTTAGTTAAACAGGTGTGGTGCAAAGTCACTCATACCTGAGAGGTCAAAACTCACCCCGTGATGTGCCTGATTAATTGCAGCACATATACCATCCCTTGTTCAGCTTTTATTTACTTATTTTTTTAAATGTTTGTTTATTTTTGAATGCAGAGCCCGATGTGGGGCTCAAACTCAGGAACTGTGAGATGATGACCTAGCCCAAGTTAGACGCTTAACCAACTGAGCCACCCAGGCACCCCTACCCTTTATTCAGCTTTTAAATTTAGAATAAGATTGTTTTTTATAAAAATCTGAAAACCTGGAATTTAAAAAGGAAAAACCATAGATCAAATTTTTTAATAGGTATTTGTGGACATCTCCACAGTTCTTAGTCTGTATAACAATCAGGGGGCACAGAAACTTCTAGAGCCCAATCTGACAGCTAGGACACACCTCTATCCATTCACATTCAACTGTGTACAAAAAAAAAAAATCAGGACAGAAAGAAACAATCTCACAAGACAAAATTCCATTCTAACCAACTAAACCCTTGGGTGCTAAAATTCAGTTTTCCCACTTGGAACTCACTACCTCTCTGATGTGACTTCACTGTGCCAAGTCCCAGGATGTCGAAACTAAATTTGAGAATTTAGTATTTCCACAGGAGCTGGGAGCAGGAAAAAAGACCAACAGACACTCCTCTAGAATTGCATCAAAGGGACTAGATAAAAGCTACCAATCTCTGAAGAGCATTATATAAAATAAAAACTAAAACCAATTCATACACAGTGAAGAAATCATCAGTACTTTTAGCTTCACTACAGAAAATGAAAAGATTTATAAAAAGGTTTTACTATGCTCTGTGTGCAGGAAAAAAACAAAAAAATATCTCCACCATAATGTTATATGAAAGTCAAATTTAAGTGACATGTCAGAGAGTAGGCATTATGTGGTAGTATAAAGCTCAAAAGTCGAGCGCCTGGGTGGCTCAGTCGGTTAAGCCTCCGACTTTGGCTCAGGTCAGATCTCACGTTCGTGGGTTCGAGCCCCGCGTCAGGCTCTGTGCTGACAACTAGCTCAGAGCCTGGAGCCTGCTTCCAGTTCTGTGTCTCCTTCTCTCTCTGCCCCTCCCCCTCTCATGCTCTGTCTCTCTCTGTATCAAAAAATAAAAACATTAAAAATAAATAAATAAATAAAGCTCAAAAGTCAACATCATAACCCTAGAAACATTTGTTTTAAAAGAAACAACTTTTCATTTTGATTTAAAAAAAAGACAAAAAGTTACGAATATTCAAAATACAATGGAAGCTAAGAACAAAAGAAATATAAACATATTATTGTAAAAAAAGAATATTTAGCTTGAAAATAAGGGGCTTCATGTTTTGGAAAAAAAACTTGAATTACATGAAAACAAATTTAGATTACAAATATAAAATTCTAATATTTTAAAACACAAAATAGAGAAATATAAAGTGCTATAACTTAGAATTCTGACATAAGTTGCGATAAAAATCAAGTTCTCAAGAGTACCTTTGCAAGACGAGGAACTGTTGTTGGAAAATCAGAATGCCCAAGTTGACCAAAGGTATTGCTACCCCATGAGTAAACCTATTAGAAAATCACAGGAAAGTAGATTAGAGTTGTAAATATGACCTTGCATGTCAATTCTGAACCTCTGTAACATACACATATGTATCTATGTATATATACACACACCAACAGTTACACATATATTACTTATATTCTTTAAAATAAGATACTGAGAAAATTCCTTTTTTTTTAAATTTTTAAAATTTTTTTTTTTTAATTTATTTTTGAGAGAGAGAGACAGCGTGAGCAGGGGAGGTCAGAGAGAGAGGGAGACAGAGAATCTGAAGACAGGCTTAATTCCCTTTTATTTATTTATTTATTTTTTTTTTCTGTCCTTGACAGAATTTAATTCCCTTTTAAATAAGACCAGAGATAATGAGCAAATAGTACATAGGAAGACAGCGTCGGGGGGTTAACAATAAACTAACATGTCTCAGGTGTTTACCATCTGCCAAGTGCTGTTTTTAACATTTTCTTTGTATTAATTAATGCTTCATTCTCATGACAATCCTTTCTTTACAGATAAGGAAACTGGCTGGGAGAAGTCACAAAATTTATAAGTGGCAGAGCTAGGAAATAATCCCAGGAATTGTCTTATACTGCCTCTTACAAAGAAAGTGATAAAAAAAGTACTGGTAAGTGCTATAAAAAAATTAATCATGATTCTTTCTTATGGTTTTTTGCTTTTTGCTTTTTTGGAAGTTTATTTTTTGAGAAAGAGAGAGAGCATGGGGGGGTCGGGGGCAGAGAGAGAGTCCCAAGCAGGCTCCACACTGCAGTGCAGAGCCCTCTTTGGGGCTCGATTGCACAAACCACAAAATCATGACCTGAGTGGGAACCAAGAGCTAGACACTTAACTGACTGAGCCACCCAAACACCCCAGTGATTCTTTTTCTGTAGACAGTACTATGAAATGATTAGAACACGTTTTCGCATATGAAGAGTCATTGTAGGAGAAACACAAGTACCTATGTCCCAACATAGACAAAAGAAACTGGATTACAATGCCTGTGTTTAATGAAAATGGTTTTGTTTCTTCTAGTTTTAAAAGCAATTCATGGTCACTGTACAAGACTGCCACATTATAAAGAAAAGGTGAAAACAATGAATCAACCACTCAGGGACTGTCGGGCCCGCCAGGTTTTCTGTCTGCAAAAGATCAAAACCGTATTCAGTGTTAGTTCTCCATCCCCCAAGATTGCTGAGGCAAAGTCGGGGCGCTTCTTTGATATGCAT